>NC_134312.1:31275915-31617971 GCF_964195595.1 Calonectris borealis
AAGTCAGTGTTGATTAGGGCCTTTTAACTTTGCTGTACAGGATGCTTCATTCATAGTCTGTGGTAGTTGAGGGGTCCCTCTGGTATCAGGTAATCTTCTTGTGCAGATGTGTACAGCGTGTGTGAACCTGGTTTAGCCTTGTTCAGGGCAACTGTGAGTATAACCACGGCAGAACGGAGAGGGAAATAAATTCTGTTTAGTATAGGGTTGAGGTAGGTTAAATCCGCCTTGATGCTGGGGGTAAGAGGCGTTAAAGGGTTTCCCTTCGTCAATATTTGATTCCTAATCTGCTCTGGGACAGAGTGGCTGCACACTTCCTTTTACTCAAGGCTTTTCATTTCTACTTAGGCTGGCTCCTTGTCCTTAGATTCTTCTGTATTTTATCAATGTGGCTCAAAATAAACATTTTTCAGAACAGAAAATGATTTACAAGTTTTTCTGACAAATTCTACATTTTTCTTTTCCTTGTAAATTTATACCCATGGAAGAATCTTCTGCCCTGCTCTGCAGGCTCAAAGCCTTATTTTTAAGAAGGCAGCAGAGGCACTGTGAGTTTTCTAGCAGTCGTTTACATAAGATGGAACAGGGACGTGATAATAATCTTCAGACTTTCCTGTGCTCCAAACACTGGCTGCAAGTGAAAGACTGTTAGTTGTGCAAAGCCTTTAAGAACAAGGAGCAGCAAAAAGCAATCTGTCTTCTATCAAAGCACCAGCAAAATGCCAGCACTGTTCAAGAATGGGATGGTCATTAATTTCCCTGACAAGAAATTATCCCCATTCAACCTGCTCTGGAGTTGTAACTCCTTGTGAGAGTTAGAATCCCAAAAGAAATTAAAGCTTCCTTACCTCCGTGGCTAAAAGACTCTAAATACTTTAAGATAATCCATGTGCATAAGATGCAGAATTTCTCTGGCAAAAGAAGGAACAATATGACAGAAGATTGTTCAAAAATATAGTAATTACAAGTATTACTTGAAGAAATTATACCAAGGTAGCATTAAGGAAAAACAAAACTATTTACAGCAATAACTAACGATCCACTAATTTATTAAGAGAGAGAATATTTTTTCCTTCAAGAGAAATAATTTACATTTAGTAAAATACTATATGATTTGATTGCTTCTGAACATTGAAAAGTAAAGTTCAAGAAAGAGTTAAATCTGAAATGTTGAAAAGCATTGCAAGATAACTAATGGTCATGACTAAGGTACCATGTGTAATGTTGTAGATGCTCGTATGCCAGAACCACATCTGTTTGTACACACTTTGTTGCTGAATTTCTATCATGTCGTATGTGCTGAATTTGAATGAGAAATTTTGAGGAACTTGTGGTTCCATAGTCCATTCTTTCTGACAGCCTCAGTGGGCCGAGTGGACTTTGGATCAGGTTTTTGTTATAAGTGAATGCTTGTAACTTGATGTCATTGTACTTTAAAAGCTTTAAAAGGTCATGAGAAGTCAAAAGAACTTGTGGCACCCCATTGCACCTTCAGATGCCTCCATGTGCTCCCTTTGTGTCACAGTATCATACCATGTTAAATGTCTGTAACTGAGTAAGTCTGATGCAATGCCTAACCGTTGTCCAAATGATAGGCCACTTAAATTGCAAACTTTCCACTTCTATTTTGGAAGCATTCATACTAACTGGAGGAAGGAGGTACCACAGTCCTAGCTCATCATTACTATTCAGAAAAGTTAAATCTGTTCATTCTAGTGTGAATTTCAATGTAAGTTCTTTTCTTTCCGACCTCCTAGTAAATACAAATCTTGCATGTTTTTAAAGGTAGGATCCCTGTTTCATTTTGTTCTGCACAGTCTAGGAAATTGTTTTACTAGCACACACAAGTGATTGTGTTCTTTCAATTTTTCTCCCCGCTGCTTTCCATCAGACTGTTGCCTTTTTTATTAATCATAGTAAGAATGTAAGTATGTAATTATGTGTAATTTCAAAATAATTATTTTCAGTGTTTTCCTGAGTATAGCTTTATTATTTTTTCATCTTTTAAAATCTGGTAGGCATCCAGATATTCTGAATGTGTCTATTTGATAACTGCAGAGGGCTTTTAGACTCAGTTGTTTGTTTACTATGCTTTCAAACATTTTGAGTATCTGTTTAGTATTCAGTGAAATAGTGTAAGAAAAAACATCTGTACTGCAGCTGCAATGACACTACCTTTACATTTGCTCTTCAGTAGGAAATCCAATGTATCTGTGTATTTATCTTTTTTCTTTTTTTGTAATGCTTTAGGGTTTGAAGAGTGCTAAGAAAAGCAGAAATTATAAAATTTGCACTTTATTTAAATGAAACAGCTCAAGAATTTAAGTGCTGTGCTGACTTTAATCCTCTCAATCTTCTGCCTTCTTGAGTGCATCTCTGCTAATAATTGAAAGATCAGTTACACATTACAAAAGTAGTGAAGAGTGTTTATCAGCTGCAAATATTATAAATGTACTTCACTTTATGCTATGTTAATGCTAATGGAGTATTATAAGCAAGATTTATCAGAAAAGTTTGAGTTGTTGTAAGAAAGCATGTTTTTTTGTTTTTTTTTGGTTGTTGTTTTTTTTCCATGAGTATTAATCTATGGGACAAGTACTGAAATTATGTCAGATGTTTCCATTGTCTTTAGTGAGGGTTCTCAAAGTAGAAAATATCTTCAGGAATGAGCTGTTAATTAAGAATTGCAAATTCAGAGAGGCTCTTCATTACATTAAAGTGAACAAAATAGACAGAACATTGCATGATCTTCTTGATCCTGTTTTAAGAAAGTATTTATTTATATGCACTATACAAATTATTACGAGCTTTTCCCCGCAAAGCTTCAACCTCTTGTTTATGTTCAGATAGGAGAAGCATCTTAGTTCATCAAAATATTTTCTAAGGATTGTCTAGAGAAATGCAAAAGCAAAAATTACTCATGTAAAAATTTTTCCTGTTACAAGTTTCATCATAATCACTGGAGTTAGGCCAGGAACACATGTAGTTTCTTAAGCTTGAAGTTCTAAAAGTGAGTTTGCCCATAATGCTTCAGAAGAAAATGAAATTATTTTTTAAATTTATATAGGAAAATCGGAGCTGCCATTCTGATGTTTTGAAAATTACGTTTGCAAACTTCTTTTTTCTTGAATGAGGTTTCGTATAAAACCTTTTTTGTCTTCCCTTGTTCTTTGAAGACATTGATTAGCAGACATGGATTGAAGTATAATTATTAGATGGAAAGTTTTATATTTTTTTTTTTCTTAGCACAAAGTACACCTTTTTTATGTGGTTAAAGGCTGAAGACAAAACCTGAATGTTAATATTTGAATGCACAAACTCTGATATTGAATTTGATGAGGCTGTTTTTAGCGCCAGTGGCTGCTGCATTCACTGTGTTCTGCAACTGACTGTGAAAAAATCCTGAGACGTCTAACACGTAAGAGCTATCTAGAGCAAGACTTGAAGTGCAAAGGCAGAGGAGGTTTTCCAGTAAAACAATGTATTTTAAAAGGTTGCTTTTTCTTAATTCTATTCTAGAATATAAATATTCTACCCAGAAGCAACCATAACCATTTTAGTTCAGAAGGTCCCTAGTGAAATTCAGGAACTTCAAAAGGAACCTTACAGGAAGTTTTTTACTTCTCTCAATTTAGAATGGTTTAGAATGACAGAAGGCCAAAAGAGAATGAAAATGCTATTTGTTCAGATGTAGCTATATCAATTCTACCTTGTTTTGTTGGAAAGAAGACATTTTCAAAGAGGAGGTCTGATGATGAAACCAATGTATAAGGTATCCTTGATAGGCAGAGTACCTTAAGAAAGTTGAGGTTGCTGATACTGCAGTAAATTATAAGCATACACAGAAGTGGAATTGAGTACTTCTCATATTGCATTTTATTGGGTGCTTTCATGTATAATTCCCATCACATCTGTATTTTCAATTTCCTATTCTCTGTGCATCTCACTGAGTGAACAGTAAATAAAATCTCAGTTGGCATTTCTGCACTGATCTCTTTCTTGGGACTGTATTTTGATATGAGTACCTCATCCATCTGCTTGCTCTCAAATTCCCTCTTGGGCTTAGAACACAGGTGCTATTGTAAGAGAATTTGTTGAATATTTGATAGAGTTTGCCTTATGTTTACAAGTAACGAAAGGTCACCACCCTTGTTTATTGGGATTTCAGCTATGCTGTGCTGACTGCATGGAACTATTCATATAAAAGATATCAAGCAAACAGGTGAGCATAACCTTTAAGGTAAAAGCCAATAGTTTTGAAAGACATCATTTACTGCAGTATAACTTCACTAATATAAAAACACATGCATTTATTGCTTTTGAGAAGAACAAGAACTGTACTGGAGTGACTGGTTTCTTGAAGACTGAGAGCATTCCCAGTGTGAACCTGATCTTCTAAGGTGTCTGAACAGGCTCTATGTCAGAAAACATTTCAGAATATCAATATACCTTATTTGCTTTATCTCCCAAAGAAAAGATTCCTGTGTGTGTTCAATATTGCAACTAGTTAACACTTTTAAGACACACTGAGTAATATAGAGCAGGATTCCCTTTCCATCAGCCCCTTTATGTGACTTGCCCAGTTTCCCCTGAATTTATGAAGACCCTTTGAATCTGCATCATTGCAGTGCAGCCTACTGAAGATCCAGACAAACAGGAGGCTCTGCTGAATATCATACTGATTGAATGAGCATAGTATACTTGATATTTAGCTGAAATAGAACATTTTATACTGCCTTTGGTTTAACCTCCAAAAGGTTGTAAATTGTTAAAGTGAAAATGTACAACTGCATCTTATCAAATGACAAATTGAAAATTAGACTTTTGGACAGCTATGGGTAGCACAGGGAGGGTTGTTTGTGTTTCAGAAAATCTTACATATGGAATAGGTGCTTCTGTTAAAATAATCAGTGGGAATATAGCTAAATATCTAGTAGCTGTGCTTCTTTTGAATGTTTTAAAATCTGTCATGTGTTTCTTCCAGGATTTATTGCAATGTAATTTTATGATCAGATCCTGCAACTTTTCTTGAAAAGTAAAAACTTCAAAAGAAGTCTCATTAAAATTATTTTGATTTCAAGAAAATTAAAGTTTGAACTTGGTCTGAGAGCTAGGATTAAGATCTTCTAAAACTGGATCCGTTTATACAGTAATGGAAACATTAGTTTCTTATTTGTATATGTGGCAGTGTAATGTTAATTGCCCTGCACACATTGAGAATGTCCATTCAAGCTTAGCTTTAATGCATCAAAGAAAAAAAATCACAACTACTTTTTTGTATGTCGGTTACAATCAAATGTTCCAGCTCTTTGAAATGAATGCTTTTAGTTAAAAGTCCCCTTTCAAGATGGATCTTACTGCTGTGTTCTGCATGTTTTAAGCTCTGTCCACCTAGCAATGGGCCAGTCACCCAGACCTTCATCATATTGATGCTTATAACACCTTTTCTTGAGCAAAGTAGAGCTTAAGAAGCTTTACTGAGGAAATGAAATAGGGGTTCAAAAGAGATGAATGCATTTCAATCAGTGCTTAGATGGAATAGCCAAAGTTATGTATGGTAGCAACCTAGCTATACTTTTTATCTCACAACATCTGATATCATCTTTTTTTTCATGAAAGCCTTTTAAAGATGTGAATGTTGTTTTTACTTTAGGTTTGATTGATAGAAGACATTTTATTAAACTTCAGGGGAAGAGGTTTCTTTATTCTCAGCGATTTCTTTATTCTTAAGAAAAAGAGGAGCCCTGAAAGAGTCTTAATAAAGATCTGTTTCAGATACAAAATGATGGCAGTTTTCTTCAATGTTGCATCTGTCAACAATCTTCTCAAGAGTTTTATGGCTCCTGAGTTGCAGGACTTGCATTCTACCCTAAAGTTATTCAGCTAACTTACAGAAGAAGCCAGCTGATGGATACCTATGGATGGTGGCATGGCAGTTTTGTCACCACTTTTGATGAATGAAGGAATTGATGTCTACCTGAATCAGATGTAGGTCTTGAAAGAAGACTGAGATAGCTTCACATAGCATTCTTTCTATTATGTCAGTGACAATTACAAGGACATACATGAACTACATAAAATAGTTCCCCCAGCATGGCAGATGCTTAACTGGAGGTACGATCAATACCCTGCTGGCAGGAGCCTGCCTGTGAAGAAACTGCTTCTCTCCAGTTTTTGGCAAGCGACCTAAGATCAGATGCCACCAGAGTGAGGTAAAAGCACCTGGGACTATTGGCTTTATCTGAGATGCAAACAAATGTGTTTGAAATCTGTGTGGTTCTTATAGCACCTGTTCTGTGTGAGGACTTGATCCTAATATATCCATACTGCTTAGGACACTGGGGGGGATTATCTTCTCAACCACCACATCAATAAGGATGAGGATGATTTTTATAGATATTTCTGAAACAAGCCAAGAATGCCTGAATTAGCTGCAGATGCCAGGAGTATAGTCTAATTCAAGATGATGTGCAGCCACATACACACATCTTGAAAGTGTCAGGTGTCTAACCTGTGTCGTACTCCCAGTGCTTTTGCATAACTCCACATTGTAGGTCCTGCAAATACTTCTCATAAACTTGCAAGGGGGCAATCAATCATCTAGTCCCTGTAGATAGGGACTTATTAAGACAACTAATATGGCATATCAAAGATATTTTATACTTTTCACTCTGTATTACTGAAGAGTACATAGCAACCCAGAATATTTCTATTCAAATGTTAGCAACAATCTGTGATTTGTTATTGACAAAGTAATTTCATATAGAGCCAACAAAGTCTATGTTGGTAAATGATAAAACTCATTTACCACAAAAGAGAATACTGAAGGCCTGAATTTTGATTTCCAAAGAGGGTCTGGGGTAATTTTCTAGATCTGTTCTTTGTCTTCTAATGTTTTTTTTTTTTTTCTTAGTCCCATTGTCCAGGAAGGATATTCATTAATCTAGGATATTCTTAGCATGCACTGGGGATTGACATTGGCACATTGCTTAAAGATAGAATGCTATATTAATCTAGGTTAACTGTAATTCTTTCTCATGGTGTAGCCTGGATCATTGTCCCCTCTTTGTTACTGCTTTTCATTCTCTCAGTAGTGTGGGGTTCAGAATATGTAGCCACCTCCCCCCCTTATGTCCTTCTAGAGGATGATGATGGTAGCATAAAGCCCATATTTACCCTTCATGTTCTTAAGCTTTTCTTTTCCCCATTGTTCTGCTTTCGTTTTGTCATTGGTATTAGTCTACCAAAAACTAAAAGAATTTTAAAAGAAAAAATATCTACTTATTCTGAGGACAAATTAGGAAATTAAAAATCCAAGTTGTCTTAAACATTTCAGTTCAGTTAAACTCTTCTACATCCTACCTGACCTGGTGATAGATGTTTTAGCCTGACAATGATAGTTCTGTTTATGCCCAGAAGAGAAAAGTGCATACATTTTAAAGGAAGAGCCTGTCCAAGGGTAGCAATATAAGTTTCCTAAGATGCAAATTGTCCAAGATATTCTCAGTGAAAAAAGTGGCTATTTTTAAACAAAATTTATATCACTTTGCTTTGGTGGTTAATTACTGTACAATTCATTAATTGCAGTCACGATACAAAAATTTACTAATGGTCATGAGTTAATATTTTTAATCCACCAGTGTTAACAGGCACATCCTGAGAATGCATTGCAATTTAAAACTAGAAATAGTTCATAGTTACAGGGCATTTAGAAAGATTCATTGAAGTGGTCTGCGTCGCTGATACCACTGCACTATGTAGAATCTGCATAAAACTACAAACTGAATGGTAAAGGATTGAATAGAAATTGAAAGGGAACAATAAGCTTCCATGAATTCAGTTTCATTTGCAAATAATTCATATGTGCTTATATAGAGATAATGATAATGTAAGGTCTCAATTATGAGTGTGTTACTTCTGTTATCTGCCCGTAAATGCAACTCTGTTAATGTTCACTTGTGGAGAAGTGTTTTAGTAAATCTTGACTGATGTTGATTCACGTTCAGATTCACTTAAGAAGGAAGGAAATAGTATATATTATATATATATCAAGAGGAGAAGTACTAAATACATAATTTTATAAAAGTTTTCATTTTAAAACTGTTTCTGATGCTATCACATATTTCTTTATTGCATTTCTAAAAGGTAAGAAGTCTTCGAAGAAAACAAGACTCAAAAAAAAAAACCTCACAAACTATTTCTGTTTTCTTCATTAATTGTGTGAGAGAGAAATTATAGAGTGTATCAATTACACCACAGATGACATTTGATTCCCCAAAGTTGCATCACCAAAGAAAAACTGCAAAGGTAGATAAAGAATAGTCAGAAAATAGTAAAAAATTAAACTCAGCTTTAAAATGGAAGCAGAAGAGGATATATAACCATTGAGTAAATATACATTGTTAGAAAGAAGTATGTCAAATAGGAGTTATAGGAAAAGAATTAGAAGTGAAGCTGATAAAAAAATAGGTCTGCATTTTTGGTTGAATATAATATCCAATTTATGATCACAGATTAATTTTCATTTTGAGGCTACATATACTGTATGCAACATCATAGAACCTAATCTACATTACTTTACCACTATTTTCTTTACTTCAGACTATATATTACTAGAGAGATATTGACAAATAATAGAGGATTTACAGAACTGCAATAAAATTTATCAAGAGGAAAGCTATAGCACTCATAATTACAGTGAAGGAGTTGGAAATACAGTTCAAAAGCCAGAAGGCAAATACAAAGCACTATGTTATATAAGAACTAATAATTGATTTTCAGGATCTGAATCATGAGTTTTGGGCATAATGTTGGCAATGCTATCATACTCAGGATGGACTTTCTGTAACCTTTTAATTTCACACGGGCATTTCATATTCTCGTCAATACAGAATTCTTTTTGCATTAAGTGAGAGTTAGAAATCACCAAGAAAGAAAGAGATTTGGTTTTTAGACTAACTGTTGAATAAATGAAAAATATTATATGAAAACTACTACTAATGTACAAAAGATCTACAAACTCAGGTTTGTTTGTCAGAATTTATTCCAAAACTGAAATTTAGTTCTGTAAGTATGTACCAATAAGGTGAGAACAGGCACTACGTGAACATTTCCCCAGACGCAAAATAAAATTGCAAGGAATCTTCTGTGTAGTCCAAAAAAGTTCAGACGCGTTGATGTTATGTTTTTACATTTTCTGATTCACAGTCTCAGTTCTAACTAGTACCGAAAGTTCTAAAAAGTCCTGCTTGAGAGGCTGTTCTCATCTTTTATGGCTGTACTGCAAGAAGCCAACTCACACAGCTTTGAAAAGCTATGTATGCTTGTGAAATTTCCACTCCAGAATTAGATTTCATAGACTCATTTATTTAGTTAAGTTTCAGGGACGTACTGAACTTGTATACACATCCAAGACAATCCAAATCTCTCTCAAATTCTTTCTTATAATACACCCTGCTAAACACAGTGGAATAGATTTTTCTGCCATAGTTACATTGTCCAGGCACAGCTGAGGATTCTTTGCTTATATTTATATGGCTGCAGGAAAACACTACACACAGATGCTCCTGCATTATTGAGCGATAAGTTGTGCTTAAGTTAATAACCTTTGTTGTTATTGTTGTTGTTGTCATTGTTTTCTATTAGAGTGCACTCTACTTGATAGGTAACTAAAAACAAACTCTATGTTTTAATAGCAATTACAATGACATGGCATCTTATGCTCCTATAATAGCTCATGGGAAATATGTAGAGGAAATATTTTTGCCTGGATGACTACTAGTTAGCTATATGGAAGAGTATGAAATAATCAAATATTGTCCCAATTAAAGAGATTAAAAGGAAAATAAAGTTTGAAAAAATGTATAAACAGAGTCACAAGCCTAGAAGTGTGATTAAGCTTCAAAAAATTATGAAATTAGTAGATAGTCTATGGTAGTGCACAGAAACTCTGCACATCTTCAAATTTTATGACTGCACATTTGGCAAGCTTGCATTTCTTAGATGAAAGATATGTCTTGCTCTACAGTCCACAGAAGCTGTATAATTTCACTGGGAATTTGGGAGTGTAGTAGGTTGGATTTGGAAAGTGCCCTGTGGACTTTACCAATATTTTTTTCTCCATTAGAAAACAAAAAAAAATTATAGCAAATTGAAAACACTATATGAGAAAAAGGTCCTTTAAAATTTCTTTATTTCAGACCTAGCCCAGAGGCAGAAAAGGTGCTTAGATAAGATTTGATAAAAAATATGTCCAAAACATGTACTGTGTATTCAGAATGTTTTGCTTAGTACATGCAGATGTTTTTTTAAAACATAGTCAGAAGTAGCTGTGAGACAAAGGAAATAGAAGTTGAAGGCATTATGAAAATGATACGCTACCAGTTTCCCATCTTCTTGTGTTGTTTTTTTTGTCCCTTCTTTACAGTTGACAGGTGATTTTTTTAATCTCATGAGCAATTTTTCATTCTCAGCAGCTATGTCATTATGTATCTATCTTCATATCTAACTTGAGTTACCGAATAAAACCGCAGATATCCCGGTAGATTATCACTATGCTGTTTTTTGGAAATCAGTAAGCCCTTTCCAAGTCTTTCGTAACATCATTGTACTTAAATGGAAATGGTGGCTACTGGATAAGGAGGCCAGACAGGAGACGACACCATTCTAAATAAGGCAGGATTCACCCTTTCATACTGGAATTATTTTTATACCCTACACCAGTAACATTTCAACATCGATTAGCTAATACTTGAGCTAGGGACAGATTTTGTTGTGGTGTAGATACAGACCTGTAAAATTGTGTCTTTTTGTAATTGTTGCTGTATAGTGATTTTGAAATCAAATACATTCACCTAGTACATTAAAAACATAGTTTATTTCTTAAATAAATAAGTCACAGTGACTTAAACTATTGTCTTAGGACATATAGGCTTGTTTGCTTCTATGTCCTTGTCAGTACAAAGAGTTCAGCAGGCAATTTTTTTTACTTTTTTATTACATTACAATTGTATTGTCTTTTCTGTGAGTAATTACAGAAGCTAGAACTAGGCACTATATATAAGTAGTTTACATTGTTCCTTCTAAAGGGCAATATTGTGCCTGTGTCAAAATTGAATTTTATCTGTCATCATGCTTCTTGTTCACCTACCTTTATTAGGTTCCCCTGAAATTTTTTATTTTTTTTTTTCTAGTCATTATCAGTTTCATATTGTCCATATTTCTGAAGCAGCTCACTAGAATTAGCACCAGCATAACATCACTCCTGATGCCACTGGCATTTTCAGCACCATGTGAGACAGATATAATCTGGACAGGTTTAGACAACAGAAGGGCTGAATGCTGGCAGTCACTTAATGAATGTGGGATGCCAGCTATTTCCAGATCATAGGGCTGGGTGCGTGCCCAGCCACATCCCAACAGGATGTTTGGATGAGACCTGCATGTACATCATCCTCAGCCCTCTTTCCCTGTCTTCTGTTGACAAAAAGTGTGGCAAATGGGCTAGAAAGAAGTTATGGTCTTCTCCAAGTCCAGTCCCCTGACCTGCTCTGCCACTGTAAAACCTGGAACTTCCAAGTGTCTACAATGCCCACATTCATGAAGTGTCTTCAGTGTTTTGTAAGGACCAGTGGTTGCACTGTGGCTACTAGGAAAGCAACAGCAAAGTAGTTAACAAGGACCAACAATATTTTTGGGAAAAACCTCTCACTGTGAATGCAGTCTAGATATGCATATCTTCCCAGCATACTTCAAAAAGAGTTTTAGTTCGTAATCAGGTATTTGGTTAAAGTTGCCTCTGTGAAATACATGCATATGGATTGCGCATGTCTGGAGAAAAAATTTCTTTCTTCATAGACAGTATAATTGCCTGCATGAAACAGGCAGGTAGAAATTTGTACTGCAGAACTAGAAGGCACAACACAAAATACAAGGCTTTAGGAAACTACAAGTTCTAAGACATTTCGTATTCCCCAGTCCCAAGTTACTTGGAGGTCCTTGATGTAATTACAGTCCTGGGAGACCTGTCCCAGTTGTGGTGTCTCTCCTGCCTGCCTGTCTTATCGCAGCTCTAGTCAAAATCTCCTTTCAGGGCTGTCAAACCAATACGTCCTCTCACTCTCAGTTCCTTGACCTCTGTTTCAGGGGTATTTTGCCTCCTTCTCTTATCTGGATAGTATGTTTTCAATACTCCTTTAGGACAGGCAGTGTAGTACTTTAAGTTTGTGTAAATTACTTGAATGAAGGTAAGGTTTGACTCCTCATTTGCCTGAATATTTTATCCCTAAATTAAGCCTTTAGTTCCTAAAAAATCAATATTTTTTCTGTAAATTCTAAACCCCCAATTTTCAAGCACAGCTTTCTACTAGAGTTTACTAACTGTGAATTAGTTAATGAACTTAGTATACTCATAGCAATGCAGTTACCTTAGATGCTGATGTTTCATTTAGGCTCATGAATCAATAGGTATTTTTGAAAGCTGGCTATTTCTGTTCATAGGTCTGTATATGTCTTTCAGGAAAAAAAAAGGTTAATACAACAAACTCTTCTTCTACTTAGGAAAAATGAGTCTTACAGGACTCATCTGAACATGTGCTTTAGCTATACTTATCTGTGTGGTTTTTACTTGTTCAAATGTTATTTAGGCCTATTCTTATATAACACACATAAGACGGAAGATATGTAAACAGTGGTGATCAGAGATATTGGTTAACACAGCCTGTAGTTTGTCTGACATTATATGGATTTTTCTGTCGAGTCTGAAAATATACTACCCTGCTTATTTGCAGTTTCTAGATGTTGTTCCTAATGGAAACTGAGCCTATAAACCAGAGGTATCAGAAAGGTAGGAAATCTGACTATACCTAAACTATGAAACTGATAAACAGGAATGATTGGATTATATTAATGTATTAGTTTTAAAACCTTTACTGGAACACAAAGATCAGAATACAGCTCATTGTAATCCAGACAGCCGTATAGGTTGTCCATTTCCTGCCCTGAAGTGTGAAATTCAGAATGTACTTTGGCTTCAGTACAGCTGATAAAATTGCATATGACAGTGACTGCAGAACATTTCATACAGGGAATGATTAATTGCTTTTCTTTCCTTAATATCAACATGAAATTCTTTCCATGCAGTGTTATTTTGCACAAAGCATGCCATATGATGTTGATGAAGATTCAAATTAGGTAAGACATTGAATTTTGGCTGCTTTTTGACTGCTCTTTTAAAAAAAGAGTTAAGAGTTGAAAGACTTCAGCTCTTTTAAACAGTTTTAGTCTTAAGTGTTGGAGCTACCTCTTAATATGTGAAATTCACTGGGAGAACAACTTCAGTATTTGAATTGCTAAGTTGTGAAGCTGTTTGCAATCATTTAATGTAATTACATCTTTTTATAATTGCTTTCACAGAAAGGTAAATTCTAAGGTGAAAGGTGAGAAGTGGGAAAATGAGACAAGTAACAAACAGTAAAGGTAGAAGAAAGCAAGCTCCAAAATAAGAGTTGGAAAAGCTGCACTCCGTGTCCCGGTCTGTTATAGGTTTTCTACTTGACTTTTAGAAGGTCAGTTAATGGGTCTGTTTTTCATATGTCTTCCGCATAAGTATATTTAAAATATTGAAATGCTTTAAAGTATGGTGAGGGAATCCCTTCTATAGTTAGAAATAGCAACTACTAAAGATGCCTTAATATATTATTTACAAGGACAAAAGAGAGTAGACTGCAACTTTTCGTAATTCAAAATTACTAATATATCTTTTATTTGGCGTTGTCATCAGTCATCCTCTATGTGGCATGTATCATGTTTTCTTTTGAAGTAAGCACTACGAAATTGCTGCAAAGCAATAATTCTAGACTGCTAGGTAATATATTATGTGCTGTGAGTATTAACTGTGGCAAAGTGATGAGAACAGTAAACAATTTTTAGGTACCCCCTGCAGGAACTATTAATCTTTCCATGACATAAAGTAGAATTTCAGCCCGTAGGTTAAAAATAAGAAATGCCTGACCCTGAATTATGAGCTATCAGTTTCAACTCCCCCATCTCTTCAAACCTAATACCATTTTTCTGTGATTTCAGTATCTGACTTCCATGAGCTTTTTTGCCTCATGCTAGTGTAGGTGAGCTCCATGTAACACACCAGCACTGGAATGTTTTGTCAGTGATTGTTAAGGGAGAGATATAGTCAGTGCATATGCACCATCTCAAGAGACCATGCAACTTCTGCTTAATGATAAAATGTCTTTCCTGGTACAAATTCCTGAATTATTCCTAATCCCAAATGTTCTGCAAGTTTGGTAGTACTTCAGTGCTTATTTGTTTATGGCAGCATCTGTCCCCTTGATAAGCTGAATGCTAAAATCATTTGCAGTTTGTGTGACACAATGGTGAACATTAGGCTTTTCCTAAGGGTATTTTCTGGTCACCACCAGATATTCAATGTATTTAGATGCTGTAAGAGTGGAGGAGGAAGATTTAAGAGACTCCTTTTTAAACTGCTTGGATGCCTAAGCCACTGCTGGTGCCTGTTTTTTCAAGCAAAATCTTCCTTGGATTCATAGAGCTATGCTCCCTTCATCTAGGGCGTCAAGAATTTCTGATTTTCCTGATATTTTAAATGCTCAGAGCATGTCTAACTTAGGATAAACACTTATCAGTGGTTTCAAGACTCTCTTCAGCTTGAGTAGATTCGAATACTTTGCTTCCACATCTTGTGAGTGTCTAAATTGCTGAGTTATGAGCTATTCTGGGCAAAGGCACCCGCTGCCTGTCCCTCCCTCTGGCCTCTGCACAGCCAGTTAAAGTTGGCATTAAAGTATGGGAAACAGGTTAAAATTGAGCTTTAAAACAGAGGAATTCAGGTGTGGAGTCTTAGATGTGTGACCATGGAATGGATGCCCTATTTCATGCAGGAGGCAGAACTCCCACCATCCATTCTTTTCCTTTTCTTGCTTGTGATTTAGACTTTCTGTGCTCAGCACGTTGACTCTTGGGAATCACAGTCTAGAAATGCAACTCTCTTCTGTGCCTCTTGAAGGGACTTTAGGTGAGTGAGTTAGTACTGTGAATTCTGCTGGGAGAGCCCTATGCATCACATTTAAGTCATATTTATGAATGCCTGCATATACATTAAAAAAAAAAAAATCCTGTGGTTTTGGAGTGGAGTTGCTAAGTGAAATTGTTTGCCCTACTTTTGCTATTACTTTATTATGAGTAACATTATCTGAATAAGCACTGAGATGTTCAGAATTAGGTCTTTTATACAGCAGCAAAAGAAAGGATCATTGCTATATACCTAACCAAGCTGTCTGTCTAACTATGGAAATGTTCACATTGGTTAAGAGAGAACAGCATCTAAATGGTGAGGTTTATGACTCTTTGACTTTGCCTAGTACTAATTCTCTTGGGGAAAACAGCCATTGACTTTAGCAAATATTTTATCAGGAGACTATGCTGAGCTAGCAGATCACACTTTTAATGGCAGGAATTTGAAAACACAGCATGTGTAGGGAGCGAACCCAACCTTCACAGAGGAGGCTGTGTTTTGTTTCAGGAAAAGAGGAAGGTAGTATTCCTGTTCTTCTAATTCCTCAGCGGGTGATACTTTTTGCCCTTCTTCCCTTTCAATTCAGTGCAGAACAGCGTGATGTTTATGACACAGAGGGCTATGAGTTTATCAGAAACACATACTGTGTACGTGAACAAATACTGGGCATAAAACCTAGGACGCGTGCTGTTTAAACACGCAGCGTACCTGCTGAACTTGTTGCAGTTGTTTGGATGAGGAACTTTAGCAGTGCAAATGACTTTGTTGTAGCTGTTAAAGTATTCGTAACCACTTCAGCAAGGAGAGCCAGATATAAACAGGCTTTGAAGGCTTGTTGCAAAACATCACTATAGGTTTTCTTGCCAGTAATCATAAGACGAAAGGGTTGTGTCTTGCTATTTTCTATCATGCAAAATGCTTGTAGGATGACTTTTTCTTTTGCTAAGGCAGTTCTACATGTGATGATAAAACTTAGTCTGACTATCAAATGTGACATTAAGGACATAGAACAAAATGTATGACAGTGTACTGGATTTTACCTTTTTATTAGCAGTTTGTTAGGGGAAAAGGGAACATCCAAGCACAAGGATAACAAAAGTGTCCCCCAAAACCAGTCTTACACATTGTTGTCCAAAGCTACATTTGCTATGCAAAACAGAAGTCATTTGTATGAGCAAGTTCCTATGTGTTTTTTGAACGGTGTGGTTTTTTAACTCTTAAAATATCTTTCCTCTTTCAATGATGTCCTTGCAGTCTCATATTTCTGAAAGTGAAAGTTTGAGTATAGGCCTTGAAATTAAAACCAGCTAAAATCAGATGAGCCTTCATTTATAAATGTTTGTTTAACTGTACTGTCCTTGTCAGAATGGGGTGTTGGCATTTATCTGGTATGTCTTTGCTTCAAATAGTTGGTGACCCACCTGGCAGCTAAAGAAAAATAGTAAAGAAAAAATGTGTTAAGTCAGACATCACAATGAGGGTTCGAAATTGAATTGCAGACATATACTACAATGGTATTTTTCATTCCATGAGATTGCTGGCTTCCAATGTTATGGAGGAATGCCTGATTAAAGGGAAGGCTGCAAGTTAATTCCCAACATGCTCCTTGGCAGCTCTTTCATTTCACTTATAGGTAGGAGCAGGTGGTGTCATTTAGAATTAAATACTTCATGTCTAGATTGGCAGGAAAACAGCATTTAGTGATGAAATGCCTCTGAAACGAATCTCATTAATTGTTCACCAATTTATGTTTGCATACTGTAATGCAAGTACAATGGAACATCATATATTTAAATGGCACTTAACACTGAGTTTAACTAAAAGCAATAAAGGACCAGAATCATTTCAGAACAAAAGATCTTACAGCAATACCGTGTCCTTTTTTACTGAAATAAGAAAGCAGTATTTTCTGTTTCTTTAATACAAGATTTAAAGGAGAGATCTTCACAGCTTGCTAATTTGTAGTATTATTTTACAACCAATTTGCTTTTGTTGTACTGTTAACCTATGTGAAACATGAAAATGTATATACCTTACTCATATACTATAGCTGTTTTTCATAATATGGCATAAATCGTAATTATGCTACATTTGTACGCTAAAAGTTGAATTCAGTATTGCACTGTGGGTATCTAATGGTTACTGAATGGTGTTGTGGCAAAAAAAAAAACCCTTTTTAAAAAACATTATCTTTCAAACAATGAATCACACTTTTACTGTAAATATACTCAACAGGGGCTTCACCAGTGCCTTACTGGTGGAGCTCCACATTGCAGCTGTATTTGAGGAGCCCCAGGAAAGACACAGTATGCTCTCTGCTTGGCACCCATCATCTCCATCAATAAATATTGAAGGGAAAAAGACCTATACCAATATTATATCTCTGTCATCTATGGGTCTAATAAACTTGAGGAATGTGTGGATTCCATTTTCTACAAAATTAAGGGCCCGGGATTGGAAAGAATTCTGATACTGATTCTGAGATGGCATCCAGCATCCAAAAAAGGAAGAAATTTTAGTTCCAGGTTTGACTCCTACTTGTTTTTGTGCTCTCTATAGATTTGCTTGAAATAAAGTTGACCTGTTAGAGACCTATTTAAGAAAAGAAATAGTATCAGCAACAGATAGAGGGTAGTTTGTTTCAAAAGCCATAGTGAGTCAAGTTATCGGCTCTCCCCTGTTTATCCTGTTCTAGACATTCAGGTAGTGCTGCAACATTTCCATTTGGAGTAGTTTAGGTCATGCCTACCACTTCAAACAGTTCCCTTTGACATCTCTTGTAACTAGATTTTTTTCCTCTGTTGCTGTCTCAGTCTGATTTACCTCATAAAGCTTCATTATGTTACTCAGAGAAAATTTCTGTGTTCTGTAAAAGCAATTAGTTTAAAGAGCACCTTAGTACTCTTATTTCCTAAACAAACATGTTGCATAATGAGACTTAAATTAGTCTGAGCAGCTCAGAGACTCTGGACAGGACAACTGCAGCTTGGAAGAGTTTCTCTCTTACATTTTCTTTTGTAGAGTAATTAACTAAGTATTAAAATGCTCAGGAAATATGTATCAGTCACTTTTTCATGTCCAGCTACCTGTTAGTTGAAAAACATTTTGTGTGCATGAGGCATGCTCTTTCACTGTTACTTTCTTTCTGCCACTTTAAATTTCATGTTACAAAGACTTCTACAAGAGAAGAAAGCTGACCTTAATATGGTAGCACTTTAGTACCATTGAATGATTTTAATACTGACAGACATGATGATTATAATAATTAATGTTATCATAATGACTTTCCTGTTATTATTATTGTGATCATTTTGTCATTATCAGCCAATATTAAGATCTAATTTAACTTACAAGATACATATCAGGCAATTAATGTTGAACTAAAAACAGCCCTAGTTTCATTATAACTCATCAGCTTTATAGTTAAGTACACTAAACAACCTAACAAAGTTTAAGAAAAATTTATTACATGCATTATTTATTTAATAGTTTTTTTCAGAAGAGTTATATTAGCACATAATAGTAATGATGTAGTAAATTTTGACAAGTAAAGCTCATATATGCATATAGATCTTATATTTTTACATAAACGTTAGACTGCACTCCAGAAAGTCTTCTCCAACTGAAGAATATAAAGGAATTGTAGCTCAATGGCTGGGTGTTTAGTGTTTACTTGAATGCAGCTCCCTTTAGGGAATATTGTTGAGCAGTTCAGAACCAAAGCACCTAAAATCATTGTCATATTTATGAATGTAGGCTGACTCCTACTGTCTTTTCATTGATACTCAAACTATATACTTTGAAAATGATTTGACACATTTCTTTTCAAGTAAGAAACCTGTGAAATAATTTGATTCAGTCATCTATGATCTCTTTTTGAAACCTTTCCAAATCCAACCCTTTCACTGTCATAAAGAACTTTCCATTATCATGCCCCAATTTTTTCCCTTATACAATGCCATCCTACATCAAAAAAGACAGTGATGCCAAAGCTTTCCAGAATTTTGCTTAAAGCTACCTTCTCCATTCTCTTAACTCTGAGCGAGAAAAAGTCAGCCTTAGGTGGAAGGGATGGCAGAGAGATTTCTGCTGTTGGCAGATAGTAAACTGACAGAAAGATGGAATAGTGGCTCACACAGTCTGGCCTGAATGGAACCATGAAGTAAGCGCAGTTAAGAACTGCAACAGTCTGTGAGTGGAAGGGGAGGAACAGCTAGACTAGAATAAAGAGCATGATAAAAATTTTAAAAGAAAAATAATTGAAAAACTAAGTAACCATATTCAGTAGCTATGAAAAGTAGCTCAGAAAAAATGGTGGTCAAAGGTGCATAAAATAAGAGGTACTGGGTGAACAATTTTGTGTCATAATTTACAGTAGTAAATTTATGAAAAATTGCCATAGAGTTGTGCAATTTACTTTTGTTCTAATCAAATTGTGAGATTCAGAGATATTACTCTGTTCTACAGGATACAAGAACACGTATGGATGCCTAAAACACCTGCATGTGTTTGCTTCTAACTCAACAGTCTGAATCCAACATGCATCCCAGGCAACAGGCTTTGAATTTCCAGATCCCCTTTATTCTGTTCTCCAAAAAGATTGTCTTCCTAAGCTCCGTGCTAGCTGTAGTCATGCTTCACATATCCATTTGCATGCTGTGTCTTACTCCTTAATTCCTTACTGTTTCCTGGTTAAAAATTCGTACAGATAACTCTTATCTCCTCATCCTGCTAGTCGTATGCTATTTAAACTGAATCTCTCTCTTATAAATGAATTTTTCCAGCTTAACTAAGAATTTTGTGAATTTCTTTGATCTTCTTCTGTTTTGTTTATTTGAGACACAAAGAAGCAAAGCTCAGATGGAATGAAGGTGGAATATAGAAACAGAACAATTTTAGGAAAAAAATTCCAGGAGGAGAAAAAGAAGCAAAGAAGGAAAAAGATGGAAGAACTGAGAGCAGCATTTGAATTAAATATAAAAGAATTATTCTTATGGAAACTGAATTATAAGTGCATATTGACCAGTTTTTACCTACCCCACAGAGAGGTGTGTTTACTGGCAGCATTCAGGTTTGCCTCCGCAGTTCATTGTTGTGAGATTGCAATTACACAGCTATGAAATTCCTGTTATTACTTGTCATTAACGTGAAAATGAGCCTCCAAGGATACTGATTACACACACCTCTCTGCCCATATACAAGGTTCAATGAACTTCTGAGTGGTGTAAGGAGCATTGTTACTCCCCCTTGCTCCCATGATTTGATTGTGTAACACATACCACAGTATAGCTCTTGAAGTAAAAGCCACTGTTGTAAGTCATCTCCTTTTTAGTTTATTTTAAGCATATGTTATTAAGAAAAAAAATAGTCTTATATACAGGCAAATCAGTTTTGAACCCTGATTTCCAATATAGCAAATCAATCTGCTCTACCAACTACATTTTTCACTTTTCCTTTAAAAAGGCCAGAGTTTTCATTAAATAAATATGTGTTAGTAAGGATGTTTGCAAGAAGTTCCCTTTGAAAGAGAAGTATTACATATAAACCACCTTTAATGCACATACCCTCACTGAATTTGTTTTGCACTTCTTTTCATTATTTTCAAACATGTCTCAAAGGTAAAAATCAATATGAATATATTCAGAATTTGTAGTTGGATGTAGTGAGTAAGCTTTTCTATTTTTAAAAAGACCTGGTAAGGAACATATTTTACATTTACAATTTAATAATACTTAAACATTGAAGAAATATATATGAGAGTATGTAAAGAATTTTCACCTACATTGATAGAATATAGAAGTTCTATGCTCTTAGAAAAAGGATGCGTGTTTTTTTTTCTTGAGCTGTCAAGTTAGTAAATATATTCCTTGAATGGCTTAAGAATATAAAATGAAATACATTTTTGTGGAAAAATCAGAGCTTTTCTGGTTTCTTCTTATTAATGTTACAGATGATACATTTACAGTATACATTACAGTTGTCTGCAGTTGTCCAAAAAGAGATACAAACCTGCAAACAATAATTAAAAGATTGTATATGGAATCTGTATTTTCAAAAACATTATTGCACAAATAGTATTATATCTAAACTGATAAAATTTTGGACACTGTCATCATGCATGGCTACTGTAGGCATGCTGGCCTGAATGTACTTCTTCTTCTTCAGACCTGAATAATTAAAGTAATTATTGAAAAAACTAATTATAAATTAGTTTAGGAAAAAAAAAAGAAAAAGTAAGCTCCTAGGCTAGGTTTCATCTTATTAAAAAATTAGACAAGTATGTCTGAGTTAGTGACTCAAGGATGCTGTACAATCAGTGAGGAAGAGAGGCATCCCACATGAAAATTCATATTGGGAGTGAAATGACATATCTCAGGATAAAATAACTTTTGGTTGGGCAGAGCAACTAGAAAGGAAGCCAGGAATATGTGTCTCAGTCCTTTAAGTCCAACTTTTAAACATTAAAATGTAGGTTGGATGAATAGAATCATTGAGCGTAACTCGAAGCTTCCTACTCAGTTTGATAAAGTCCTCAGATTTGCTAAAAGTTTTACCAAATTCCCAATGGTAGGCTACCAAATCTTGCATAGGAATGTTGTACTTTTTATTCACAATACTTCTGAATTGTCTACAGTTTTATCCTCGGTTTCACTGAAAAATGCTATATTCATCTATTTGTATTTATTTTAGCATCAAATTAAATAAAAAATAAACTTGATTAAAAAAACAAATACAGCACTACTCAGTGTACCTTGCTACTTCTATTAAACCTAGTCCCACCAGCCTAACTTTGATCCCAGTCAAAATAATGGAATAGCTGTTCAAAGCTTGATAAATAAAGACTTAAACTAGTCTGCCTAAAATAATGCCAATCAGCTGGGGATTATACAAAATATAATGAATTTTATGGAGTCCAATATTTTTAATGAACTTGCAAGTAGGACTGTATGAATAACTGATTTTTAGTTCAGCTGATGAACCAAAAAACTATGTAGCAAAAGACAATCTAATTTAATTTTTTGTATTTATTTTTATTATACTAAAAATACTGAAACGTACTTTAGGACAACATGAAACATTTAATTTGATAGAAAACTAAAGTTTTCTTTTGGGACATACAAAGTCCCCAAGCATATATCTTAATGAAGTGTTGCAGTGCTGCGGTTTAGCTCCCCATGTTCAGAATACCCTCTATGACTCTGTGCTCCCAAACAACTTTTTCTAGGCTGACGTCAGTGAGGTGTTCTGAATCACTGTTATGTTGCCCTCCAGCAGCGTGGGTCCTGCTTTTTATCCATTCTGATTGATCAACAAAGAAATCTCAGCTCACTGTGCTGAAAGTAATTCTTCAGAAAAAAAGAAAAACAACCCCCCCAAACTATTGAAACATTTTAGTTATAGAAGATGTTAAAGTTGGAGCTGAGTATACTCCAAAATGATACATATCTACAATTAGAAACTTTCAAAACCATTTCCTGCTGCACCAAGATTACCTTGTGCTGTGGTTTAACCCGGCAGGCAGTCAAACCCCACGCAGCCCTCGCTCACTCCCCCTCTCCCTCAGTGGGACGGGGAGAGAATTGGAAGGGTAAGAGTGAGAAAAACTCGCAGGATAAAGACAGTTTAATAGAACAGAAAAGGAATAATAATAATAATAATAATAATAATAATAATAATAATAATAATGATAGAATATACAAAATGAGTGATGCCCAATGCAATTGCTCACCACCCGCGCTGACCGATAACCAAGTAGTGATCGCTACTTCCTGGATCACGCCTACCATTCATATACTGAACATGACATCACATGGTATGGAATACCCCGTTGGCCAGCTGGGCCAGCCTCTTCCAGAACATGGAAGCTGAATGTCCTTGACTAGCCCTGCTAGCCAGGGCACTTCGCAACAATTGAAAACATCAGGGTGTTATCAACATTCTTCTCATACTAAATCCAAAACACAGCACTAGGAAGAAACTTAACTCTATCCCAGCTAAAACCAGGACACCTTGGCGAATTCTCCCAGGGCTGGGGGAAGATTGATGGTTGATTAGATCTTACCTTACAAAGAAGTCAGGAGATGACCAGGTGTACATCCAGACCTGAAATGAAACTGGGATGCATCTTTGGGTCCAGTAACAGACATATCCTAAATCATCTTACTTAAAAATTAATTGGTTGTTTCAAGACAGCTTTGATTTCACTTGATGGAAATCAGGCTCATTCTACATATGTAGATGTATATTGAAGTGTATACCTATCTATCTGAAATTGAGAGAATTTGGTTTTACTGAATATTTTATTAGTTTTTTTATTGATGTGAAAGGTTGATCAAGTTGGATACTGCTGGATTTTTCAAAAGATTATGCAAATTAGAAAACTTTGGTCACCTATCTAACATAAAATAATAGACATTGCCAATTTTTAGACAAGACTGGGTAGTAAGTTTGCTTTCCCTTTTTTAATGCAGTCCTCTTGGAATTTTGATTCTCTCTATTGTGTAAGCAGCAGAGTATTGTGATAGCACAGGATTTTTTTGAAAAAATTATTAACTTAGTTCACCTGTGAAATATTTTATCACTGTGGTTTTCAATTACAAAAAACCTCTAATTGTCCTCAATGACATTAACATTCATAGGAGTATTTGCATATGCAGTAATAAGTGGCACTACTTTGAGGGACATATTGTACGTGAAGGAATGTGTTCATTCAGTAAGGAATTTACATAAATGCAGGTACCCTCCCATGAAAATAGGAAAATCGGAAAAGATAACACCGGTTCTCATCAATATGTGTGTGTATATATATGTATGAGTATGATAACAAGGACTTTACATTTGTGTGATATAGGATACAGGCCTAAATCATGTTAACTGCAGCACTCAGACATGCTGGAAAAGTATGTGTCCAATGCTTCTGCTAGGAACTGAGGCCACATAATGAAGGGTTTGATTCCCTGTATTGCAGCGACCTACTCAAAGATATTCATTATAGATTTTTCTTCATCCATACCTGGTCTCAGAGGTCCTGCACTTACACATACCAAGGCATATATGCCTTTGAAAGTCAAGGCAATATGCACCTGTTAATATATTATTACTAAATTATGAAAAATAAACAAGAGTTTTGGAGGCTTAGGAGGAAAATGTTTTGATCTGCCATCTTGGTGTCATGGTTGAAGACCAAATGAAAATGTGGAGGCTAAATGGATTTGGATACCACAGCACTTTAATCACAGATATATGCAATTTTACAAATTGCACAACTTCCCTCTGCCATGAGGGAGGTGGTGCAGTGAGGCAGAGAAGTTGGCCAGGTTTGTGTAGTGGTTTTGTACACAACTTCCCTGTTACACAGGAGAGATGCTGAAGTCCTGCAGAGCAGTCGGGTGTGTGAGTAGTGCCAGTCAGGCTGTGCACGGTCCTGGGGTCTGGCTGTGGGGTCCCCTGGGCTCTTCCTTGTTCCCTGGTGGTCCCAGATGCTGGTGCAAGGTCATGAGATTTCCCTCCCTGGAGTCTTTTGAGAAACTCTTGTCTAACCTCAACATTCCCCAAGTAAGTGTAGGATTGAATAGAGAATAACTTCTTGGTGATTTATCTGTTCAAATCATGCTGTTGTTTTCTGATTTGCTGTCACTGCTGGTGGTGTTCACAGTCTGGACATTTTTTTAGTGCTTTTGTGCTTCTTGATGGTCGGCAGATTGTTGGCATAGTTTGGCTACCCACTTACGTGAGCACACAAAAACTATTCAACATGCAGGCTGTAGTTTGGGACAGGTGATTGATCATATTTTGTCTGCTTCTACTTACACAAAACATTTCCTAAATCTTTCTACTTTTATGGAAACTAAAAGCTGGTTAAAGTTCACGGGGTTATGCTAACAGCTATGCTAACCAGGCCTAACTCATGTTAACTGCGGCACTCAGACATGCTGGAAAAGTATGTGTCCAATGCTTCTGCTAGGAAGTGAGGCCACGTAATGAAGGGTTTGATTCCCTGTATTGCAGTGACCTACACAAAGATATTCATTATAGATTTTTCTCCATCCATAGCTGGTCTCAGAGGTCCGCAGTCAGTACAGCTACCGATCAGTACACAGTAAGCTTCTTCCTCTCCTTTGAAGTATCTGAGAGACCCTCACAGACAGTTGAACGTAAAAAGACCTCAAGACTGACTTAGCATGGCTTTTATATGTTTACAGATGCAAATTACATTTTATTTCTTCTCTTTGCTAATTAGCAGTGGCCAGAAGCTTTATCTGCACTTACACATACCATCTTTGAAAATGAATACAGCTAATAAGGATTCCCACTTTCCTGATAGTAAAAAGCTCTTATTTTATCAACACTTCTTTTCTCTTCATTATTGGTCTTTTTCTTCTTTGTCTCTTTTTGCCAATCTGGATGCATCACCTCTTTCTTGTATGGCTGCAGATGGTGACAGTACAATGAGAGTTTTTAGTGATGTGATCCTCTGCACTTAGGAGTCTGCATAGCTTTTGCTTCAAGAGAAAAACATAAAGTTTTACTTAAAAAGTATATTACCCAGCTTTGAAAGCTTCAATTCTATCAAGCTTTTTATTTAAAAACAAAGCAAAAAAAGTAAGGAAGCAATGCCAGATTCTTATTACAGTGCATTGTTCAGTCCAGATGGATGTTTGAATTTGAAGACAGACAGACAGTGAGTTTCCTTAAGTGTGGGCAGTTTTGATAATAATGTAAAGGTGGGAAGTAGTTGTTATGAAGAGAATGAGAAATAAAGAGGAAAACTAAAATAAAGCTTCCTTATAAGTAAGCCTGAATTTAAACTGCTGTCACTTCAGACCTCAAAAGCCTAGCAGAGAAACAACAGTTCTGGTTTCTTCCTGATCAGTGATGTGGTGACCTTTCCATTTTTGTACTGCTCATTCCCAAATTTGAGCCAGAACTCACCTTTTGGTGGTAATTGACATAACGTGTCAAACAAGTGGGATAGTTTTCTGTTGTGAATGATAAAATACAAAAGTAAAGGCCTTTGAAATATTTAAAACAACCAACAGCCTCCAGGAAAAATATGCTTTTATATACTCAGCTGTACCTGAAAGTGAAAGAACTCTTTGTTACAGCTTCAAAATCTTACATTGTATGAGAACCACGCTGAGTTGCTGAGGTCTTTCTGCTCTATCTTCCTGTCACTTCAACCTGTGAAAGTGTAATCCTAGTGGTGGAGGCAAAGGATGAAAAGATTGGATTAAGTTGCAATATGGGCTAATTGACGAATGTGGATATTAACAAAATGTATTTTAATGGATCTTGCAAAGAGAAATATAGGTTAGATCCATAGGATATCAGTAGAATTTTGAAGGTAATTTTCCTCTGTAACAGATGTAAGAGTTAAGACAGCCAACATAATAAGACAGCTGAACATAGTAAGCCACCCAGCATGTCTGAAAAAACAATGCATATAATTTTGGAAACCAAAGGGTCTTCAGGTAGACTTTGAGAAGCTTATGAACAATGTCGATTACAGTGGAATTAGTGACTATGTCTACTTTAGAAAGTAGTGTGGACCAACAGGAGCTGATCTGAACAGTGATACAGAAAGCCCTAAATGGCCTGTTACTCATATGATACACACTGCAGTGTTTTTATCTTGGAATTATCTCTAGTCTGATCCCATAGACCATTTGCAGCTGGAGAACTTTAGATAAATCTTGCAGTTTAGTTTCATTAGAAAGTACTTGTATGGCCCCTTTTTGGGTTTATTTATTTATCTTTAAATGGGTGCAAAGAGACCCTGCAAGCAGCATATATACAAACATATATATGTATGCATGCACGTACATATATTTGTCTGTATGCATGTTCACAGTGTATAAAACAAAGTAAAAGAAAACCCATCTATGTAAATGAATGAACTATTGCAAGTAAAAATACTAGAGAACTAGCTGGTGAAGAGTGAGTTCAACTTGTAACTTTGTTTTTAAAAAGAATGATGTTAACTTGGAATTTTTCAGAAAAATACTGGGCACAATTTGGATTTCCTTTGTAGTGGGAGGTTGAGGAATTACTGTCTAATATTAGTATGAATGTGGTAGGTTTTTATTTGCAATAGATTTTTATTTACAGATTTTTGATAGAAGGGGGGGTTAACAAACATGGCTTAATGAGATTGAGTGATTGGAAGCTGAATTTGGGCAGAATAAAATAAAAAATAAAGAAAATTAATAATGATGAGGGGCAGTAACCTCCAGAACAGCTTGCCTGATGGTATTGGATTCTCATCACTTTCAGTCTTAAAATCAATATGTCTTTCAGTAAGGAATTTTTCTATACCTCATTAAGTTAAGTTTTGATAAGTGGTTACTGTAGAAGGTCATAGCAGATGATTATAATGATCTTTAAAATCTGTGAATCTATTAAATAGTATTAAATATATACACTTTCACTCGTTAAGGTCATGTAGTTTCTGTAAGTTCCATGGAGGCTAGATGGGGTCACTGGATCATTTAGTCTGATCTCTAGAATGATGAAGTCCATAGAATTTTGCCTAAGGATCTTTTTATTTTCAGGCAGGTTATTTCCTAGATTTCCTAGAAATGTTTTTTAGAGAGAAGAAAAGTTATTTCATTATATGGAAAATGCGACATGTACACAATGCAGTCTGTGGTAACATTTCTACTGTTTGTTGAGCCCAAAGCATTCCTTCTTCTAAGATTACAATTGAAAATATACCCATAATTTTACAAGAACTTTAATTAAAAGATTATATATTTTTTGGTGACTAGAGATTTTAAATCAGTGCAGTGATGCCCTTCAACCTTTGACACATGGAGTTTAGGATGATATGAAAGTGGCTAAAAGGATCATTCACTGAGGGAGCTCAGAATAAGCCAAGATGGAAATCTAGTTATACACAGTACAGGAAGCTCTCGCTGTCTGTTACTTTCACTATTTGTCTCAATAAGCTTAAAAGCTCTACAGACACACTTGCATGGACATAATCAGCATGCTGTGCGGAAATGTAGCTGGAGGACTTTCACGAGTAATGCAAATAAACTACCGTTTGAAACTGTGCATCTTTCAAACTGCTTCTAATTCAAGCAGGCTACAGCAAGAAAAATGTAATGTAGGTAGGCTGTCTGCTCTTTGGTCAATGATCATATACTTCTGGGTCTGTGGGGAAACAGATAGAACAGGAACAAAATAGCAGATATTTAGACACAAACTCGTTCAGTCACAGTGCCAAGAGAGGAATGCATCTTCTGCAAGCTAGTCCCTTTTATTTGTAAATAAATAAAACACTGGAGTGCAATTGGGGTTGGAATTTATGTCATGTAACTCGAAGCTTTGCAAAATGAGCTGGTTGTGTCGGCTCCCTCTACCGCCAGTGGAGAGAAATAGTTGCTCCTGAAGGTAAATCATCCTCCTTACCTTGGACATGTCCTAGAATGGTATGAATTGACTTCTCATGACAGAGTCTCTCATTTGGCCGTATGCATCTAAAAGTTAGGTATTTAGTCTAAATTTCTCACTTAGACTATTTCATTCAATGTAAATAATGTATCTAAATACATTTTTCCTGAAAGTCAGCTGAATGGGCGTAATGCATAGGTTCCTCCTGCAAACTCATCTAAATAATTCCTTTTGTAATTCTTGTAATCCGTGCTCTGCAGGATCAAGGGAACTAGATATCACTGATCAAAACATCAGCATTTGTGCAGAGTTAGGAAAAGATGGTAGGTCCTTTCCTCACAGGAGAAGATGAGAGGCAATGAATTGAAGAGAAAGCTTTGACAGCTTTCTTTCTTCCTGCTTAAATATGCTCCAAAGAGGTAAGTAACATAAAGGCAATTTTCCTAAAAGTCCACTGAAGTCATATTGTGCTTGGTCTCCTCATTAATAGCCCATAACTGTAACTAAAGGAATGTCTGATCAGATCCTTTTCCTTGCTCATGCATTCTCAAAAAGCTGAGTGGATTCAGGTACCTCTGCCGCTTTCTCTTGTGTGACTAGATCAAAAATACAATATGGAGCACACTTTAAAGGCATACATCCTGTGAAATATGTGCTTCCCCTTAAGAACATAAATGGTCTTACAGACAAGTTTACTTCAATGGTTTTGCTCACAATGAACCATAAGTAAGGTTGTTCTTACCTTAAAAACAGAATAATGAATATAATAAAACAAGACATTAATTTATTTTCTGGTTTGTTCCTATAGTATAAATTTATATAAATTGCCTAATTAATATTTTTTAATTGAAACTTGGGGATTGGCAGCGCGTTCCAGTCCTTAAATGTCGTTGCTGAAATCCCAAGGAAATGAAATGACTTGGGAGTGTAATTTCCTCATGTTCAACCACCTTCTTTTCTAAATAGTGAACACAATCCTGTGCTTATGTTTTATAATCTGTTACCATGGAGATATTACCATACACACAGCATGGTTGCTCCATTGCATACAATCAAGTAGGATAAGAATGTTGATTAAAATTGTTGCAAAAAATCTTCAGATCCAATAATTGAAAGGGAAAAATAGAAGAAAATCAAATATGATTTAGCTAATAAAAGAAATAATCTTTGATCTTGTAATTGTTCAAATTTTCTGCTTTAGATTCCTTCTCTGTGTTGTTCTTTATTGTAGGAAAAACATACCTTTTACTTGGATTTACAATGAAAAATCTTAATTGAGTAGCTAAATAAATAATGATCCAACTCAGATTGATAGCCATCTGACTACTGGGCTACGGATATCTCTCTACTACCATTGTATAACACCATGGCAAATGGACCTGGAAAGCATGAGACTCAAAGTGATTTTGCTTCGTATTTGAGATAGGAGAAAAAAAAATTCCTTTTCAGAATTATTCTACTTACAAAATCTGACATGTATTTTGTGTATTTTTAAATGCACTTTTCAGAATGCTTCATTCAGTTTAATGAGTAATTAATTTTGACAGTATGTAATTTTAAATTTTTTTTTAGTACTACCTAGTTGTCTCAAGTGTATATTTGCAAGGACACTGTGTTATAAATATATGTCCAGGTCTATAGGACTGATCTTTTATGATTTTCAATCATTATTATCATTGCAGAAAACTCCAATGGCTTTCCCAGCACTGTAGAAGACACGTAAACATACTGTGATTCAGAAAGTATTAAACCATGAAACGCCCCTCCCCCCCATGCAAGTGTGACAATTTATATTCTTAAATATCTTGTTGAATCAGGATATCCTTGATAGAAACCAAAAGAAAGACATGATATAAGATTGCTAGAATGATGTTGGATATATGCAGAGGATCCTTATAATTGAATCTGTTATTGATTGAATACTTACTACTTAAATCCTTCATATGTCCTGAAAAAAAAGAATCCCTTTTACCAGGAATTCTCCATCTTTTGCTTTAGGTGTTTACAGTAATAGTGTTTGAGTAACTGTTATGAGTTATTACAGGAAAAGTAATCAAATAATGGCAGTAGTGTATATTGGATGCCCTTCATTTATTCCTTAGAGGAAACCCAGTTTGTGAGGGCATATGTTCTGCAAACTGAGCCCATAACCACTGGGAGCAATGTATACAGTCCAAATCTGTCAGCATATCACAACAAAACTGTATATATCTAACTAACATGCTGACAAGAATACCAATAAACACAAAAGGGAGTCCAGAATTCTCACTTGCCACTAAGCTTAGTTAATTATGTTATGGACAACTTTTCAGCCTTTTGTTTGGGTAGAGTAAAAACCTACAACTGCCATGTGTTTGATTGTGTTCTATCTGTAAATCAAGTTCCCTTCCTTGATGGTAGTTTGTTTTCTAATACTACTGAAAAAGAGAGGTTTTAATTTTCAGTAATCTCTTAAATTTTCATTCTTAAGTCCTCAATATGTACCTGTCAGCCCTGAAAATGGAACTGTACCCACTGGAGTCTGCAAAAGTGTGGGATATTATGAGTTAACTGAATTTTTTTTTGCTTCTATAAAAAGTTTTAGAAGATGTTCTGTATAACCTGTTTGAATAAAATTATGAATTTTATTCATAATCAGATATCTTAACTTAGTCAATACAAATAATATTAATAAACTACCTTTGTAGGTGTAATTTGATCATAGGCATTCATTATCATATTCAGTAAAGAATAGAGATAGTATTAGTGTTTAGAACTACACCTCTACTTTAAATATTAGAGTAAAATATAGTAATATTTCACCCAGATATTTCTATTCACTGACCATCTGTGGCTGCAAAAAAATTGAGGATTGTGTCTCAGCATCTTCAGAAGAAAATATTTCCTTTATCTAATTGAACTCTAATGGAGCATTTCTGAAGACTCGCGTGAGAAACTTTCTTTTGCAGTCACTGATGACAGTACAGGTAGAAGTGGTTGTTGCCATGACAGATTCAGAAGGCAGATGATAACCTTGGTGTGTGGGCCAGCATTACTTGTTACAGAAAAATTGATTTGGATGTAAAAAGCTGAGCAATTTTTGAGATTATATTGAGTACATGATAGTTTAGAATTTTTCATTTGCCTACCCTGGTCTACTGATACTAAAGGGATTACTCTATTCTTCAGAGTGACATGTTCTGGAGAAGGTAAGATAGAATATCAAACTATCTTTAATATAGATTGTGAATCAAGGCTGTGCACGCTGAAAAAAGCACTTGGGAGCTAAATATTTAGGTAAATAAACTACTAGTTTTAAGCTACTAGTTTGTCTGTCTTCATCTTTTTCTTTTTACACTACCCCAAATTCTGATAGCCTTAAAATAAATGTTAGAACAGCCCTCAGATGACCTTCTTGATCATATTCACAGCATGCTTTCTTGATATAAAATTCAAGTTGACAGCATTGTGAGTAGAGAAATATAGCTGTAGATTCTGTGTGATTCACATGTTACCTTGCAAATATGCTCATATTAGATTCTAGAAATAGACATTTGTATATAATGAGATAGACCCTAGTGGGCAGCAAATAAGATGAGTTTCCGAAGTGTTTGAAAAGAAGGATTTACACTTTAAAATTCAACAAACTTTGTGACAAGCAAGGGAAAATCTCCAGATTGTCTCAACATTGAGTATTTTGTTGCCACTTGGCTGAGTGGGAGTTGGATAAGGTGTTGGTGAGCTGCCAACATGATAGGGTGCAAAAAGCAGAAATCTCTAGCTAAAAGCCAGTGTGGTCTGTCTGGCCTGAAGTGTATTAGAAGAGTTTAGGTAGACCATTTGCCTCAAAAGTTGTTGCAATGGTTGTGGGCTATTAAGCCCCCTTCGCATACCAGCTTGGGAGCAAATTTTTATTAAAAAAAACAAAAAAAAAAAAAAGAAAAGAAGCTATTGTAGCTCTTGTTAGATAAGATAGATATGAGGGAATTTGTTTAAGCAAACATTATGAGAGAGTTATTGCTAGGTTTGGTAGAGTGGGAGGACAGAAGGTTCAGGAGAACCCTCCTGAAGAGAGGGTTGCTTTTGCCCGAGGTCCTTCCATTAGTTATAATGCCATTGCTGTATGCTGAGATATCTTTTACAAAACTTATCCTTATCCTTGAAAGTGCTTTGCATCCACTTTAATCCAAACAAGTCTTCAGTACATGATTTATGATTTGTTTGGTTTTTTCCATCAATTGCCCCTTTAAAATTCAATCGCACATACTGCTGCTAAACTTAGGGCCAAAGAGGAAGGGATGGGTGGAATCTGTTTGTAACTGCACTCTCAGTACATAACTTGTCTCAAAATAAAAGCTAGAAATATATTTAAAATCTACTTTGCGTTTATTTCTATAACACTGCTGGAAATAATTTCCACACCACGGGGACCTCTTCTGAGGGAAGCAGGATGCAGCCGCAACAGAGGCTCCCTGCAGCTGTGTACTCAGTAAGAGTTTTGCTTCTAGGGAATGTGCAATTTCTAATTATGAGAGAATCCTTATTTGGCATAGGAACGACAGGCTCATCTGCTTGTTAATAAAAGCATTTATTGTCCACATTATAATATAATGTGTATTGGAAAGGAGCTGCCTAAAATCATTATGGAAACTTCATTAATAGCTCACTATAGTCTGGAAATGAAATCTCTCCCTGAAAATGCTAGTCTTAGTCTGTGCTTAAGATTAGTAGGAAAAAAAATAGGTAGCTTGTTTTCTCCCACTTTTTTGTTTGTGCTTATACTTGCAATGTGTGCGTAATCAGTGACGCTGTTTAGATTGTTAGATCTTGGCCCTGTGATTTACTCTAAGCAGGAGGATAACTGCCACTATGGGAAGCCCTACTGAAATTGGTGGGAATCTGCACAAATCACACTGTTGTGTCCTCGTCTTAGTTAAAAAAATCATAAATTATTTCTTCCCACCCCCCCCAGCTGATAATTTTGTTGGGAAAATGAAATTATTGTGTATTTATCAGATTCATAACAAGCATAAAATATATTTACTCATTGTGGTACAGATCCTAAGAAGGATCCCTAAGGCAGAAATTAAATTACCTTCAGGCATCTAAAACTCAAATTTTAATATAAAAACAACGGGCCAATGCTTGCCTAACTCCCAAAGTTCCTAAGCTTTCAAGTAGTCTCCCCTTCTGACACCAAAAGTGCCTAGTTTCCTACATATAGAAGTGATCTTATGAGTACTCTGCTTTAGGAAGTTCAGTGCCACCACCCAGCTCAAGTCTTATCAGAATCCAGAAAATACATGAAGAATATCACCTGGTAGGCATGTTCCACAGGGTCAGACTCCACATACGAGATAGCTGTAGCAGATTTCTTTCAAAAACTTCTGGTGCTGGGGCATGTGGACGTTCCCATGTGCATGCCTGTACATAATGTGGTGTCTTAGAGCTCGCACAGATGTGCTGCATAATCCTGGCTGCTGCTCCCTGCTTTCTGCAATATTTCCCCTTTATGTAGCCAATCTTCAGTTTAATGTCGCTTCTTCAGAGGCAGGTTCACAGAATCTTCTTCCTGTGGCCGTGGGAATCTTTGTGTCTTTCTACAGCGATGCTCACTTTCAGTGAGTTAGCACAGTGCAGTTGTAGCCCTCTGGAGAAGGAATGCCTCCACAAGTGCTTGATGCAGCTTGAATCTTCTCTGGCTGAGTGAAGGCATCTTGCTTCCCAGGCTAGTGCTCTCATCCCATACAGAGATTATGTACAAGGCATGTCTATTTGGCTCTCTTCATCTCTTTCTAGGTATCTTTATTTATGACATCAACCGTCTGAGTTTCTCCCCATATACATAGGTCTCTAATTATTACAGGGGTACAGGGGCTCCTGGGCTTAGCATTTTCTGTTGGCTATCTCTATTTGCTGCCTACTCTGAGAAGGGAATCTGGCCCTTTGAAATATCCGTGAGATTATTTCTTAATAACATGCATGATACAATCCTCTACTTTGCCTGGGAATTATGTATGTGTGTGATAGGGTAGTTGAATGCATTCCTTATGTATGTAAAAACCCTTTAGGTATCCATGGCAGTTGTGGAATTTTAAAGCTCAAAGGAGTGGGAGGTCATTATGAATGCACTGAGCAATCGATTTTGCTGGTATCTCATATCAGAAGAGACTAAGTTGGAGCCAATCTTTTCTACATGACAGTACAACAGTTGGAGTAATTTGTGCTAAGTAAAGGCCAATCAGAGCCACAGCTGAGGGGCTTCAAATATTTAAGAAAGTGCAGAAGCTTTTGCCGAGATACTTTTTGATCAGAATAACTTGGCAGTCATGGAAAAAGGTGAACTCATATGGGTCCTTGTCCTCACATTTTATATTCCTTAAATGGGTAATGTCAATTGCTTTACCCCTTGTAAAATTGGCTGGTGCCATACACGTTAGAAAGACTCTTTACTTGGTCACAGTCCAGTCAAAACGATTGCCTCCTTTGAACCTTGGCAAAACAGTGGCCTTACTGAAATTGCTCAGTTTTTCCACAGACGTCACTGGAAAAAGGATTCACACTTTTGTGCTTTTAATAAAGCATTCTGAGAAGCTTTCTGTCATTGGTTTGCTCTATGATAAATATCTGATTATATATTATTTCTATATATTTTTATATAAATATACAAATATACTTATAATGCATTGTTTACAAATATATTTATAATGCATTGCAATGTGTTAGGAATATTCCAGTGTACAAAGATGAATTTTATAATGATATTGCTAAGCATATTAGATTCTCTACTTCCAGTAATCTATTTTTATTTTTCTGGATGACTCATCTTGTTTCCTCAAGGTCTCTCAACCTTGCTTGACTACTGAATTTGAGGAAAGGAGTTGGTCTGCTAGACAGAGCTTAGTCAGGAAGGGCTAGACAAGCGTAATATAAAACATTTCATAGATATGTCTCTTGTTCTGTTCTTGTGCAGACCATGGGAATTCTGTAAGTTCTTTTAACAATGCATAGTAAAAAGTGAAATTACAAGTCTATTGTTTTTGCCTATGCTTATATGACATTTCAAAGCAATTCAGGAAAAGCTGTCTTTTCCTTAGGCAAGCATAGCCCTTAGCACACTGGATTTTAGGTTCAGGCGTCAAAGGTCTAAAAGGTTGACCAACAGAGGGATCGTTGTTATAATGAATTTGTTCTCCAGCTGCCCTCAAGCTGAAAGTCATATATGAGGAGACAATTTTGTCTGGAGCCAAGCTAGTGTGACAAATGAACAGACCTGGTCTCTACATGACAATCAGTGTTTTCTGATTATTAGATGTATTTGCTTAAAGCTCAGGAGAGCCCTGTTATAGCCATTTCCATACCTACAATGTGAGCATAATGATACCACCTTATGAAGTTCGCTGTGACTCACTGAGGAATATCACTGTAAAAATGTAGAAATTATTAGTTATTTATTGTATTTATTCTGCATTAAAATGCCCATTTGTAGTTTGAGATATGGCCTGTGCTTTGGAAACAGGCCAGTATCAAAGCTTATAATTTTCTTCCTGTGTTATATTCTGAGTAGGTCTAGATTTTATTTGCATATTGAACCTCAAGCCTGAAACGATTTTAGGTTTCACAGTGTTGAGATTTCTGAGTCGCTTAAGAGTCTCTGAGAATTTTTTGGTTTTATTTGCATAGTCCCAGTTAAAATAACCCTTCTATGCTATTATAGAAGAGTTAGTGAAGTAATCCAACTGAGACGTCAGTTCCCTAATGCTCTGAGATAGTTTTGCTTGACAAACATGCTCTTGCAAATGGTTCTGATAAGCTGAATATGTTGATGTGCTGCTCAATGCACACAGATCAGTAGGCAGCAGCTGTAACTGCGCCTTCATTTTTTTTAAAGTGTGAAGAATGTATGTGTTATAGAGGAAAATATGCCTGAAAATCATAACTGTCATTTCAGATTTGATATCACCCTCAGAGTCTTAAATGAAGTGGTCCCTGCAAAGTTTGAATACTGAAAACTTTTATTTTAGAGGCATATCTGTGCTTCTGTAATTAAAAGCCTGCCAAAGTTACTCAGAATGCCTCCTTGTGAAAAGATGGAATTTGGATATCAAGAAATGTTTCTGAGCTGAAATATGGCAGATAATCTTATTCCAGAAACAATTTATTCTAAAATTGAATTGAATGTATTTTTGTCAAGTTGTGATGTAGGAGTTTAGATTGCATTTCTGTGCTGCTAGAACAAGATCACTAAAAAACGCTATAGATATTTTCCACACGGTGTTATCCCTCTTTTTTTGGCACACTATATCACAACTGCCCATCATGTGGTAATATGATGTATAAAAGTTATGTATGCCTTAATGCCCAGAGTTACACTGAAAATTTGTGCAAAAGAGAGTTGTTAAGAGAAATGACACTTCAGGGGTCTTGCAGGTTAGCACATTCCTTTGATTTCTTTTCTGATTATACTTACCTGACTTAAAGCACGATGATCACGTTTAGTCATATCAGAGTAACACAGACCACACAATACAGTAAAATGTGCTAATATAATCAAATTCAAATATGCCTATTTCTTAATATTTATAACTAACTGTATAAAAGGAATTAGGGATAAAATTTGGGAATGAAGGACATTTTAGCAGAAAATGAAATGGTATGTTCTTCAAAAAAGAAAAGAAGGAGGAACAAAGAAGAAACCAACTTTACCCCAAGTATCTGAAAGCAATGAAATTCAGTACATAGATTGGCTGACTAAATCTTGTCTACAACATATAGGAATAAGAATGTGATGATAAGGGTTCATTTAACTTAACAGACCTACAGGACTGCATTAATAAGACAAATCACTACACAGATGGGACAGCAGCAAAAGGGTTCACATATACAGAATCTTTTTTTATTTCAGTCAAAGATTAATCAGCAGTAAGATGGATAGCAACTGATGATTTAATTCCCAGCTTTTCTTTAAAATATCTCAATGGGATGCACCACCCAGTAAGGCATTCCTTTGGAAAGAACCTTAACATAATCCAGCAGGCATTTTGTAGTAATTTCCACTGCCATGACAAAGCCTAGATTAAGCCATTCTGGTGCCAAGCCTGTTCTAGTCTCACGATTATTAACACAGGTAGAACTGCAAAGGCGGTGGGAAGTTTTAAGCTTGTGTTTACGGTGCTAGAGATGCCTTTGCATGTAATAATGGAGTTGCCTGTCTGGCTTTTATATATTTAAACCAAGTATTTTAGCTTTTGAGACAGATGGTAAAATCATCAACGAATCGCAACAGTTGTGAGAAGTGTAGGGAGAGGCGGCAGCTAAAATTGCTGCATCCCAAGATCATTTCTAGATTTATGAATGCTAACCCACACTTTTAACTGCACTGATAGATAAACAGGATCCCAAGGAAAACACAGAATGAAAATAGCACGTTCTTACTTCAGATTAATCTACTGCTATGTATAAGGATCATGTATGGTTTCTGCACGTTTTAGCTTCTGAATGATCTTCAAGAACTGGCCTACACATGGTGAATTGCAATAGCCTGATATAGAAGAGTAGGTGAACAATACTTGGAAAATATTCAGTTTTAGGGAAAACTGACACAAAAGAACTACTGAATGTAACAGAACCTGCACAGAGGGTTTGCAGGGATGTGTATTAACGATAAGTAGATGAAGATCAACAATTTCATTCCTGAATACCTGCATTCATCAAGCAGTAACATCATTTGTTCCAAAATGAGCAGGTCCGATTTACATATTACTGGATATCTAGTCCCTTATGACCACAGCCAATGTTTAGGAATAGTATATTTTTACGCAATCATCTACCTTATCATTCAACAATATATATTTTTATCTTTTCTACATTTGCATAGCAATGTATAGGAACACCTGAACCTTTGGCTGTAATCACCTGCTTGGAAAATTGGCTAAAAAAGGCATTGGTGGGTATTCCCAAAGGCTAACTTTAGGATAATCTCTTTAGGGTGCATCTATGGTAAATGTAAAAAGAGAAAGATAAAGGGATTCTGTAGACAGTGATTCAGCAGGGTCCTAACCTCTGCTGCCATTAACAGTAAAGGGAATCAAGACTAAGTAGAATCATAGAATCATACAATAAGTTAGGTTGGAAAAGACCTTTAAGATCATCAAGTCCAACATTAACCTAACACTGCCAAGTCTGCCACAAAACCATGTCCCTAAGCACCACATCTACATGTCTTTTAAATACGTCCAGGGATGGTGACTCAACCACTTCCCTGGGCAGCCTGTTCCAATGTTTGACAATCCTTTCGGTGAAGAAATTTTTCCTAATATCCAATCTAAACCTCCCCTGGCGCAACTTGGGGGAGGTTTCCTCTTGTCCTATCACTTGTTACTTGGGAGAAGAGTACTATGTCCTTCCAGGTAGTTGTAGAGAGCGATAAGTCTTCCCTGAGCCTCCTTTTCTCCAGGCTAAACAATCCCCGTTCCCTCAGCCGGTCCTCATAAGACTTGTTCTCTAGACCCGTCACCAGCTTCGCTGCCCTTCTTTGGATATGCTCCAGCACCTCAATGTCTTTCTTGTAGTGAGGGGCCGAAAACTGAACACAGTAGTCAAGATGCGGCCTCACCAGTGCCGAGGGACAATCACTTCCCTAGTGCTGTTGGTCACACTATTTCTGACACAAGCTAGAATGCTATTGGCCTTCTTGGCCACCTGGGCACACTGCTGGCTCATATTCAGCCGGCCGTTGACCAACATCCCCAGGTCCTTTTCCTCTGGGCAGCTTTCCAGCCACTCTTCCCCAAGCATGTAGCGTTTCATGGGGTGGTTGTGACCCAAGTGCAGGACCCAACACTGAGCCTTGTTGAATCCCACACCTTTGGCCTCAGCCCATTGATCCAGCCTATCCAAGTCCCCCTGTAGAGCCTTCCTGCCCTCAAGCAGATCAACGCTCCCGCCCAACTTGGTGTGGTCTGCAACCTTGCTGAGGGTGCACTTGATCCCCTCGTCCATATCATTGATAAAGATATTGAACACAACTGGCCCCAATACTGAGCCCTGGGGAACACCACTTATGACGAGCTACCAACTGGATTTAACTCCATTCACCACAATTGTTTGGGCCTGACCATCCAGCCAGTTTTTTACCCAGCTAAGAGTACCCCCGTCCAAGCCATGAACAGTCAATTTCTCCTGGAGAATGCTGTGGGAAATGGTGTAAAAGGCTTTACTAAAGTCTAGGTAGACAACATCCACAGCCTTTCCCTCATCCACTACGCAGGTCACCTTGTCATAGAAAGGAGATCACGTTGGTCAAGCAGGACCTACCTTTCATAAACTCATGATGACTGGGCCTGATCGCCTGCTTGTCCTGTACATGCCACATGATGGCACTCAAGATGATCTGCTCCATAACCTTCCCCAGCACTGAGGTCAGACTGACAGGCCTGTAGTTCCCCGGATCCTCCTTCTGGCCCTTCTTGTGAATGGGCGTCACATTTGCTAACCACCAGTCAACTGGGATCTCCCCAGTTAGCCAGGACTGCTGATAAATGATTGAAAGTGGCTTGGTGAGCACTTCTGCCAGTTCCTTCAGTACCCTTGGGTAGATCCCATCCAGCCCCATAGACTTGTGTGTGTCTAAGTGGTGTAGCAGGTTTCGAACCATTTCCCCTTGGATTATGGGGGCTTTATTGTGCTCCGCGTCCCTGTCTTCCAGCGCAGGGGGCTGGGTATCCAGAGAACAACTGGTCTTACTATTAAAGACTGAGGCAAAGAAGGCATTAAGTACCTCAGCCTTTTCCTCAGCCTTTGTCACTATGTTTCCCCCCGCATCCAATAAAGGATGGAGATTCTCCTTAGCCCTCCTTTTGGTGCTAATGTATTTATAGAAACATTTTTTATTGTCTTTTACGGCAATAGCCAGATTAAGTTCTAGTTGGGTTTTGGCCCTTCTAATTTCCTCCCTGCATAACCTCACGACATCCTTGTAGTCCTCTGAGTTGCCTGCCCCTTCTTCCAAAGGTCATAAACTCTTCTTTTTTTCCTGAGTTCCAGACAAATCTCTCTGTTCAGCCAGGCCGGTCTTCTTCCCCACTGGCTCATCTTTTGGCACATGGAGACAGCCTGCTCCTGCGCCCTTAAGATTTCCTTCTTGAAGAACGTCCAGCCTTCCTGGACTCCTTTGCCCTTCAGGACTGCCTCCCAAGGGACTCTGTCAATAGGTCTCCTAAACAGGCCAAGGTCTGCCCTCTGGAAGTCCAAGGTAGCAGTTCTGCTGACCCTGCTCCTTAGTTCTCCAAGAATCAAAACCTATCATTTTGTGATCGCTATGCCCAAGACAGCCTCCAACCATCACATCACCCACAAGTCCTTGTGCGTTCACAAATGACAGGTCCAGCGGGACGCCTTCCCTAGTTGGCTCACTCACCGGCTGTATCAGGAAGTTATCTTCCACACACTCCAGGAACCTCCTGGACTGTTTCCTCTCCGCTGTATTGTATTTCCAGCAGACATCTGGTACGTTGAAGTAGTTAGTGCCTAGAGTTAGCTACAACACACACATTCTTTCTTGTATTTATTTTTGTCAAATTATGAAATTATATTCCTGAATGCTTTAATTTGATTTAGACTGTTGTGCCAGGTTGCACTGCTTATGCTTTGTTGTGATGCTGCTAAATAAAATACCAACTATTCAGCCTTGTTAATTAATATGCAATGAGTCATTGTGGAAATCGCTCTACATTTGAATTCTGCTGATTAACCTTATATAATTTGAATTATATACAAGTTGCTAATTGTTTACATTTTTAATAACTTTCAAGATTTTTTAAAATACTTTTCAATTGATCCTGCTTTCCAAGATATACAGGGCTTATTCCCAAATTGAACAGGACAAGAAAGTATTTCCCCAACTAGGAGAAATAATTTTTGTATTGCTGTCCAGATGCCCCAGCTTTAATTAATTAGAGAATCTTAAAAATCTAAATCTGTGTCACAATAAGCCTGTTAATACTACTTTTCTTTAGAACACCTGTGTTATCACAAAAAATTGTTGAATTTATTTTGAAGAATGAGAAAAGGGAGGAATGTATGACAGTAAGTGGGTTTGCTCATAAGCTAAAGGATTTTAAGATTCTTTTCCACAAGGCGTAAATGATAACAATGGAAAATGGCTTTTTAGAAGTAATTTTATTTATTTGCTGTATCCTACGGGGAATAAAACAAATAAATGAATAAAGGAAAGTGCTTGCCCTTTCATGGCCATAAATTACTCATTGTTCAAAATGATTTGAGTTGTCAAAGGCACAACTTTACTTGAGACTGTTACTTGAGAAATGATCTTCTTTCATATATTGCTGTATTCTCTTTATTTCATGCTCTTTTTTTGCTTGCTCTAGTTTGTCATTTTCAGTGTTTCAGGCAAAGAAAAAGATGTTCTTTTTATTCTATTAGACACTTATTAGAGGCCACTAAATGGGGACAATATCAGTTTCTCATTGTCTTGCTGACTTTGATTATCTGCTGTTGATTTATACTGGCTTGCTTCTCTCTGTAAAAAATCCTGAGATATTTAATTAAATCCCACATTGGCAATTAGCAGCTGTTATGGTAGCCACTTGAGAGTCATATGATTCCATCATGGCCACATGGTTGCAAAATCCACTCCCTGACCACAAAGTTTGATTGGATCTCTCTCTGCTCTAAATGTCAGATGAGAGGGTGCTAGGGATGTACTGGATCTACTGGACGGCTTTGTGGGATTTTTTTTAAACATATTATTAGTGTTTGCAGATATTCTGGAAATTTATCTTTTTTCCTGCAGTTCCTATAAAAATAATTCAGGAAACTGTAGTAAACTTTGATCCGTCCTTATTAGGCATATTGCAACTGGCTTCATATAAGCAGTCAGATGGCCACCAGTTGCGTATAAACTAGCAACACTGGCATTAGGATTTTAATATTACATTACTATTTAAAGGAGCTTTGCTTTGACAAAGGAAAGGATTCTCTCTTGCAGTTTAGGAAAAAAAAAAAGAGCTTTTAACTTTGCATAATAGTTTAAAATAAAAAAGAAAATATTAATGTTTGCTATGGTTCTTAATATAGTGCATTTCATAATACTTTATGACTTAGCCAGTGTAAGAGCTACTGTTTCTTGCCTCTAGGTATAGACATGTGAGATGTAATGTTCTAAATGATTGTAAGAAAACATTTCTAATGGAACCTCTTTTTATCCATAGACCTTCTTCATCACCTTACCATAAAAGTGTTGAATCTGAATCTAGCAAATCTACTGAAACTTTAAGTGCTTTATTTTTAAAACTCAAAATTGGTTTTGAAAGGTGCATAGTTCAATGACTAAGACAAAACCAATAGATTAGATAAAAGGAGAATCCAGTAATTTTCTTTTTTAATCCTAGCTTTAATTTATATCTTAAGGAATGATATCACTTAAGACTTGTCTTTGCTTAACAGAAATGACGATTTTATTCGGATTTCCAGGGATATTCAGAATTTCTGTGAAACTGAAGGTTTCTTTAGTCCAGAGGGACACAAAAGTTCCCAAGATTGTTCTTGGAGAAATGATAGCTAAAGGTATTTAATCATATTTTTCCCTGGACAGCAGATTACATCCAGTTCTGTTTCACTATGGATGCAATGAGTCATGCGTTCATGTGCTTCTGAATTTATTGTTACATTTTCCTCTGTACAACAGCAAAGCTGTGTTCCCAATGAAGATACAAGCTGGGACAACATGAAAGTGGGTGATATGGAGGTACATAAGAAATTATAGGGTTTGCAGTCATGCAGTTTGTTAGGCTGAGGTTTGTTGAATCTAGAGATGCCAGTCATCTTTACTCTAAGAAATTGGTCTCTATAGACTGATTATTACAGTGTATTAAAAAGGATCAAAAATAAACACAGTCACGCACAACAAGAAAGCTGTGGGTTACATGCCTCATGCAGCAAAAGTAACATTAAATAGAAAAAGTGAAGGTGACTTCTACTTAGTTCTTGGTATTTGTGAAATAGGAAGTGCAATTTAATTTGCAGATGGAACAGCATTTCCAAATTATCCTAAAATTAGTGCCTCCTTGAAGAGATGAATAGCACTGTTAAACAGAGAACTCCCTGATGCATGAGATGGGATAGCTGCCTTGCTGTGCAGTCTACTCTCTGCAGAAAGTTGAGGCGTCCCCAGCTGAGGAACTCTGGACTGGATCCTCTGGACAGTGCCAGCCTTTCTACAGTCTTTAATGTCTTAGCTCTTACTACTCTTCTAAAAATGTTACGACTTCTGTAGATATCAAGGTTAGTGACCTATTAGATGGAATTTTTTTTCTTTTTTTTTGGGGGGGAGCGAATTTTAGGGTATGTTGATGACTTAGTAAAAAAGTAGTAAATGACCTGAAAATCTGAAGCTACTTTTAGTACATGCCGCTACAAGCCTGTCTTTGATCTTCCATTGGAAACACTACAGTATTCTAGGAACTGTATCTTTGTAATTTCTTCCAATTAGCTGTAAAAGTTGCAGTTATTGGTCTGCTTGATCATTGTTGTTGTTTTCATAGAAATAGTGTCCTGATCCTTTTTAACCTGGCTTAACATCTCTTTCTGAAGGCTTATTTCTCAAGATAATTTTCAAGTTGAACTTTCATTTTTCCCTTGGGCAAGTCTATGGTGGTACCAAGTGACTACTGATCAGATGACTCAGTTTTCTTTACTTCAGTCTGCTTCTAAGGAGAGTAGTGACTCTTCCAAAATAATATACACAGCCAGTGTGGATTCTTCTATAATTCATAGAACAGTATAAAGTGCAAGAAGAGTATATCAAAGACACTTCATTTCAGAGAAAATATTCATGCACTACCTGCAGAAACAGAGTTCCAGCATAAATCTTTAAGTATAACCACTTATTTTTTTCTCAGTTTTTCTTGTTTTTTTTTTCTATTTCAAACTGAAAATAGAAATCTCTAGTTTACTTAAACCTAACAAATAGTGACAAATGAAACTTACAGTCCCTATTAGCTTAATAGAACCATACACAACAATTATAACTGTAAGTGACTACAAGCATTACATGTTAATTAACCTGGAGTAAAATTAGGCTCCATTGTCAACTAGGAAGTTGACAGTGACTTTATCACATATCTAAAAATGAAATAAAAATATATCTTTATTAGCCTGGTTTTTTTTTTTTTTTTCATAAAAAATCAGCCATTTCTTATGTCGGAGCAGTTCTTGATGAATTTTGTGCATGATACTTTTTTACTATCGATGTACCCTGGCATATAAAATCAGTATGTAGGCTGGACACATAGAATCCTCTAAAAGCAGACGAAACCCAAACTTTCCCTGTCACACCAGCTTCTGATAGTTTCCAGCAATTATTTCTGCATCTCACGATTGCATCTCTGGCAGTGAATCCTCAATATATTTTTATTCTTCAATGGTTGCAGATTGCTTGGGCTTCACACAAAAGATCCAATCTTAAAGTACTTTTAGATGAAGTTCTTTGGACTGTGAGTAGTATAGAGTGACTGACTCATTTCAGATGTGGTCCCATAGAGAAAACATGACATATCTATAGCACGGAAGTGGAATCTAAAGAAGAAAACCTGGGAACCGAGGTTACATTGGTAGTTTTTAAAAAAGAGAAAAATGGGTGATTGAATGATAGCCAAGAAGTCTTTGTTTTTAATGATGTGTTATGTTTTAATTCTGAAATGAATATCTTTAATCTAGGTTTGCATCGCTGATTTTTTTTTTTTTTTTTTTTTTTGGTGGCAGTATGTTGCCATGGTTAGAACAGAGGCAGTATACAACAATGCCTTTGTGACGGCTGAGATGAGGTGATTTCTTCCACTGAGCTTAGCAGCTTCCTGAGCAAAGCATTTTAAAGCAACAAAACTAGATATAACAAATGTGTTATTTAGACAGGTTCTGCTACATTTTATCTGACTACCCCAAGGGACTTTGGCTTTACTATTCTCATATTCCCTCACTCCCAGAGCTGTCATGTGATATAATGGTATTTAATGAATTGCATTTGGAAACTGATTCTACTCAAGGTCACTAAGATTTCAAACCCCGTAACCTACACTCAGTAATCCACCTGCAGTTATTACTGCTCTCCTTTAGCATCGCAGTATAAAAAGGACTTCTGAGAATTTTCTGAGAAAAAAACCCCACAAATTATTTATGAAACTGGGGAAAGCAGTGTCAGTTACTGTATACTGATCCTGGGCCAGTGAAGTCCAAAGGGAGCTTTGCCATTGTCCTCTCTAAATTTAGTATCAAGTAATTTAGGAAGCTAATTTAATGTCAGATGATGTCTTGCATTTATTTTGACCATATCTTTTGAACAGATGGATTTTAATGGAGAACATTACATGATTTTTAAGTCAATATAAAAGCCCAGATTCTTTTAATCTAATTGTAAGCCTTGAACAGAGACACCCGAATTAATAGCACGGTTGCCTAGCCTCCCTCTACAGTCAATGAGGAGAAATGGGGAAGACTGATACAGCTCACTACAGGTCTACATCACTATGTCAAGGTCCTCTCTTTGCACTGGTTGTCTACAGAGCTTAGCATGATTTCTAGTTTAGGCTATTGAGTTAGGTGGGAGAATCCACGCTTGCTGAATTTCTCACAGGATTTCAAGAGTATGTTGAGAGACGATATAGTAAACCATTCAATCAGTCTTCATGTAACCTCAAGTCTTATACCTAGAGGTTTTCTCAAACTCAGTTTTCTAACTTTAATTTTCTAAATTTAATATGTATTTTAAACTTCTCCAAATAATGTTAATAGCTTGATCAGTAATCACTGCTCTCTCACATTTGTGTTTTGGACATCAGAGAACTTCAGCACAAAGTATTAATTGCCAAGTTAAATCAGTCATCTTCTTATGTCTCACTTCAGAATTATGTTAATTTGGGGCTATCAAAAATGCTAAGGTATTTGATTTATTATCCCTCCAGCATGCAAGCACCTCTTTTTTTGGTCAGAGAGATGTTCATGTAGGCAGTCTCTCTAAAGAAGGTGAGATTGCAGCATGTATTCCAAATACAGAGAAATTACTTGAAATTGTGGTGAATCCCCTGGTGATTGCCAGGGAACTTTTCTGGTGTAAACCCAAGTATCCTTGAATTAGAAGAAAATACAACAGTATAAGCCAAGGATAATAGTACTAAAAATCTTTGAATCTCTCTCTTCATCTCCTCAAGGAGCTCTGAATAGGGCCTCCATACGATTCCTTTTGTGGGTATTTTTCCACATGCTTCAGTAGATGTTGGATCATACCAATAGGGTTAAATCCAGTGTCCACTGAAACAAATGAAATTATATCCCTTAAATCTAATAAACTCTGTGTCAGGCTTGTAAATTTTACAGTAGTCTGCACTATATTCTAATAGCTGTCTGAGTCTAATGCCTATGAGGCAATTGACTGCTCACTACTCATATCTTGTCTTATATAAATGGACAGGAGATTCAGAAATTTCAAATGAATGTTCCTCCTTGTTTGCATACGTCTTTGTTCTGGTAGATAAACAAGTTCTCTAAACAAGTCCCTTAGGTCATCAACACTTTTTAAGGCTGAAAAGAATTTTTAGTAGCATTCACATTTCTGTAACAGAAATCAAAATATTTGAGGGTTTTTTTGTGTGTGTGGTTTTTTTTGTTTTTGTTTTTGTTTTTTTTTTAAAACCTAGAATTCCACTAAGTATTTTCCTCCTATTTTTTTTCCTATGAATAAGAGTATGTTTACCTAGCACTTCAGTAAGTACCATGAAAAACAGTGCCTGTGTACTAGTGACATTCATAAATCTCATGTATTTGCTGCAAGCTCTCATGTTTCTTGGATAAGCCATGACAAGCTGTGGTATTGTTACATATTATGCCTATTGGAAATAATAGTCCTCATCAAAAGCAAAATGCAGTGCAATAGTAGACTGTCATATACTTATGTCAGAGTAATAATACTGCTAAGCCTTGCTGCTCACATGGCTCTCAAATAATAGTTGAAACCAGTAAGATTCAAGAGGTGAAGTTTGACATATACGTATTTTACAATCTTCCATAAATCTGTTTTTTTTTTTTTTTTTTTAAATCTCTCATTTTACAGAGGAAATAAAATAAATCTTAGGGTCATATTCAGGTGTCCTTATACATGAAGAATAGCACCAGTTTACAGGAACAGTCCTCTCAAATTTACTGCAACTAGCTTTCAAATAAGTTACTAATCAGTTTGAGGAAATGTTCCAGACTCCAGTCAATGTACAAATTACATCTGAAACTAAGACATTAAGAAATTCACAGCTCAGGGTGGCTTTTTATATGCAACATGTATCATTATTTAAAAAGAACAGAGATATATATTATCGGCTCTGGGTAGCTTTGTTTTCTCTAGGAAACACCAATGGCAAGAATTAGTCTCTTAAAAAGCCTTAAACATTATAATCATAATCAAGACATTATGAAAAAATTACCAGGTTTTAATTTTTATTTTTCTATCACTGTCCCCGGTTTGTTTAACAAAGATACTCTTATTTTAATTTTGACATTTAATATACATTTGGTTTATTGTAATCTAATTGACTTTCTGTAGAATAACAAATAAATATTATGAACAAAAATAATTTTTATGTTTTTGTTAGCAAGCACATTTTTAAACATGCTTCAAGTGGCTTATTTATGAAAAATAAAGGGCACTTCATATTTCTGAATATCTATTTTAAAGACAGTTTTTATACTACACTCTGAAGGTTGAGGAGTTTTCAGAACCTTTACTGTAATCCTTGCCATACTCTTAAAATAGCAAAGCAAAACAAAAACTAACACCCAAGCTTTCCCTATGGGTGAGATGTCATGAGAAACTTGTTGACTCCTGACTGATAAAATGTGACACACTCCAAATCCAAAAAGAATTTTACACAGAAATGCCATAGCTCATCATGTTAGTGTCTCTGTCAAAGAGAGAAAAATTAAGGCTTCATGAGCATGTTGGTTACATTTTCTTTTCAATTTATAGCTCTCTTACACTGTAACAGTGTCATTTGATAATGAAGAAGTTGGGGAACACAAACTGAGTAATTAATGATTTTCTAGTGTTCAGATGGATGATGTCAATGTGTCATGATCTAGGAGAGAAAAGGAAGGAAAAAGTACTTGTGATGGCAGAAATTTTAACTTTCTTTTTTCAAGAGAATAATAAAAATGTCACTATTTAGTGATCAACAGGGCCCATGTATCAAGCATAAAATTATCTGACAAGCTGTCATCTGAGCACTATTTCTGACATGGCTTTAGGATCCAATCACAACTTATTTATAAGCTATCATTTTTAATTACTTACAAATAGTTCTAATGAGCATGTTTCAGAATTTTGATATTTTAAACCCCTTTCAAAAAACCTCATTAAATAGGGATTAATTCTGACATGATTCTAAGTAAGAAATCTCAAATGATAATCATCAAGTAGGCTCAACCTTGTTTGTGTAGCAGCAATAAATTTAGTTAAAGTAAGATGCACTTTGGCATAATAGAGATTCTGATATCTCTTTCTTAGTAGCTTCATGTCTATGACGCTAGACAAAAGGAACATTTTACGTTTGTTTTGTACTAATGTAAATGAGTATAAATAATGTACTAAAGAATGGTAAGTGGAGACTGAACTTTTTTTTTTATTATCATAGCTTTAAGAAGATGTTGACTTTCAAAAGAAAGTCTCAATTTCTGTGTATGTATATTTCAATGTACACCCTGTCTAGCATTTTCATCAGCTCAAGGGCTTGTTTTAGCATTTTCAGAAATGAACATTAGTGATTAAGAAGTGTTGATAGTAATGCCATAGTACAGAGTAGTAAGAACTTTAAATAAACACAGAGTCGTAGGGGCAAGGCAAGAGTAAGTTTTACTTAACAGAAATTGAACATATTATAGCCTCAATATTTGAAAACCAAAGAAGCGTTAAAGCTTCTTTAAGCACTACAGCTAATAACTGAGGCCAGCTGAAATATTATCACTGAGAATAAACCACTTTTATTATTTTCTGTTTTCTGATATATTTTCTGGATAGTTGCTATAGCACATACAATATATATTCTATAAATTTCATGTTTATTTCATCTCTCTTTTGAGGAGAATCTCAAGTTCTCTGTAAAAAGCCTTACTCTTTATGATTGAAAGGATGACCGTAGCAATTTGCTTTCATTGCAATCAGACAGGTGAGATGGCTTTCCTGAATCTAGATGAGGTTCAAAAAAGTAACAAGGGAGACAGGACATGCCCCATTAATCTCAATCAAGGTCTAATCTAGGGTAGTGTTCTGTGGCCAGAGAATTAAATATTTGTTCAGATGCCACAGAATTTAGCTTTTTTGTTAGAGAATTCACCTTTTGGCTGAACTTGGAAATTAATCTGTCTTGGAAATTATGTCTGTATCCCTTGTCATCTAGATTCTACTTGTGATTATGCCTTGCTCTTCAGTCTTTCTCATGAAAGAGTGTTTGAGGATTTATAGTGGATGCCCCTCCCACTGTGTAATGGAGCTAGGCAGCAGAGAGCCTGGGAACTGGAGCTGGGTGCTGCTCTGCCCAGCAGTGGAGGTAGGTTGGTGGGATCTTCTGCCTGGGGAATGCTACCAGCTAGCAACTAGGAAGCCTTGAAGAGGAATAGTTGAGGCCAGCTGGAGGTTCCCCCATTTCTTGGCACACACATGGGAAGGGTAACAGGACTGCTGGAATACCATCAGAGGAGAAGTCACTCAGGAGTTGTAGCCAGACTTACCAGGGAGGAAAGCATCAGGATCCTATCCAGATATAATCTGTATATAAAAAGTTCCTTACACAAATGTGTACTAGAGAGCTATGCAATAGCTGTGAATTAATTTCTGCAGAGATCTGGCAGAGACTATGAAGAAAGGTGATGTAAAAGTATTCTGAGATTGCAGAAAGAGCTGCCTTGCTGTAGAACATAGAAGGTGCTGCTTTGATTGGACTCTCCTGTTGCAATGGAGGCTAAAGGTTATTCTTTCTCAGTAGAAGTTTGAAGCTCTTGCCCTCTTACTTAATATATTAGTACTAACTGGGAATGTTTTCCATTTACAGCTAATGCTCACTGAATTTATATCATTATTGAAGTTGGGGAGGAAGTCTTTCTTCTAATTTCAGGATGCAGGTTGTTCAAGCAACTCTAAACTCCCATCCAAAGTTTTGATGCTATATACATCTTCCTTTTTTTTTTTTTCTTTTTCCCCCAATTCTCTTAAGAATCTGGCCCTGTGTTTGTTCACTTTTCATAAGAACCACACTTATCATCAGATACTAACTTCCATCTTCTTACTTGCTGCATTTAGAGTATCATGATTTTGACTCATGATATGTATTTGACTCATGGTTAAAATCACACCCTCATGCCTACAAACATATGGTGTGGCAGCCTCCAGTTTGAGATTGATTCACTCTTCAAATAGGTAAATGGTGCATACCACCAGGTGATGAGACTTCTAAGGACAAGGCAGCTCCAGATTCACCTCTGGCTGTATGTGACTCCAGACAGCATGGGGACTTAGGTTACTGTGGGAAATTTGGACCAGAGCATGGAAGTCTTTCTTTGGAGGTTTGGGGGTGGCTTTTGTCTATTCAAGATTAATAAGCATTAGACTCATTGAACAAGAAAGTACATAAAATATCATTTTGGAAACAAGAATGTAACGTCCTTACCAAGCTCAGACTGGGTTGCTTAAGCTGTGAGATAGTGGGAGAACAAAGATGCTACACGGAGGTTGCCAGACCTCCATTGCAAAGCAATCGCAACGGCCATCTTTCCATGGCCTTTACCTATAGCTGACAGAATTTTAGTACTCTAAAGCAAACTAGAAGATGAACTGTTCATAATGGTCTCATTAAAATATGGATCACTTTTTTCATCTGCTTTGAGTGCTAAGGTCCTGAAGCAGAAAAAACAACTCAGTGAACATACAGGACTATTATTTTCTCCAAAGCAGACTGATGAAAATGTATCAGATTGTGCTGTCTGCACATGTCATTGCTGCTGTCTCTTCAGCTAATTTCAGAGACAGTACTTGGATCTCCAGGCATTGTAGCAATGGTGAAGAATACACAGTCTGCTGCTGACCAAAAATGTGATTTCTGTCCCCCAAAACACTGAGGTACAAAATAAATGTGTATTTGCAGCATATTTGAATAAGATTGTGTTATAAAGGTAAGCACTTAAAAGGAATTTTATTTTAGTTGATTTTCTTATTGGAAGAGAAAAAGCTCCATGTAATGAATTAGTTTTAGTGGTGTTAAGTTTTAACATTTAGATCTTTCACATCCTAAATGTGTTAATCCTTTTCCTGTACTGATGACCTGGCAGTCCTGTGTGATTATATCTTGCTAAAATAACCTAATATCTACATATAATCTGAAAAATCGAGTAATTTGAAGAGTTAATAAATGTGGATGATCAGCTCACTGGAAATTGTATTAATTTTATTTTATTTTACTTAATTTTAATGATGTGCTCAAGTGTTTTACTTGAATATTTAAAGTTCAGCACATGCTTTGCTGAACTATGACTTGATTACGACTGTGAGAGAATATTTTATTAAATATGCAGGCAACTGAATTCATTAGTCTTCCACTACTTTCTTGCTCATGCTGTATAGCTTAAGAACAAGTCTTAATATTTCCTTGAGATAAATATAGCTCTTGATGGTAAAGTAGTGGATTAAATCCGGTTACTGTATTTGACTAATGAGAAAGGTAACTTTTTATTTTGAAAGTATGCACTCTGTGACTCAGTTATTTGGTTTATAGTATCCTGTCTCATTATGTAAAGATACATTAAAGAAGGCTAGAGAGCAAGAGGAAAATAGAAAAAATGATGAGTATATGCCAAGAATAACAAAGGTCTTGAAGAGAGCAATGGGAGAACTGGCTGTCTACAAACTGTTTTTCCTGGGTCCTAGTGAATCTGAGACATTTATGTGCCTTTGGAAGATATAGTACAGGACTTTGAAGAAGCCTATGCCCTTCTGAATGAGGAGGCACAGTGGCCAACAGAGGTTTCCTGGGACATCTCAAATGGCAGAAGGTACCTCTGTTTAGACCAATTAGCTGGACCTCTAATGTAATGGTCAGGAAGCTCATATGTTGGCTCCTCCTGTCCTTCCTAGTTCTTCTGATGTCCCCATAATGATGGGGAGCTGCACCACCCTGGCTGCTGGTCCCCTGCCCCTCCTCTGGATCAGTCAGCTCTACCTGGGCTGCCAGGTACATGGGCCAGGCCTGGAGACTTGATCCATCATGTCACTTCTCTATAAAATTATGTCTCCATAAACACTCATGCTTCCTCACTGAGGGAATTTTCTGTGGAGAATTAAACAATCATCTCACATGTGAGATCTAGCCTTGTAGACTCAGGATTGCATAGAAGAACTGCAACAGTATTTGATTAAGGATATGAATCTTATTTATTTTTGTGAAGCTTTTTTCCTCAGCAATACCTGTTATGCCATTATCTTAAGCTGATCAGGAGTGAACTAAAGAAAAAGATATGAATATGAGGAGGATTAGTTGTGTAGGATGTGGAAATTATATTCATAAGTATATAGTGTCAATTATTTAATCATAATTTCTGTTACGAAGTGAAAGGATAGCTATATGGTTTAAATTATACCAAGAAGCCTTGTATTTTGACAAATGTCACAGTATCATAAAAACACAGAATGCTAAGATTGACTAGGGAAAAAAAGAATGTTTTGGAGATAGTTTTTTCCAAGTAAAAGCTGCGTTCAGTACATTTTATCTCTACTCCATAGTTTTAACAAGAATACAGAATAAATCAGATAAAGACAAGAAAGGAAGTATTTACGCATTCTTAAATTCATAGCTATTATTTTAGCTATCAGGGGGAGAAAATCTTTGTATATATTTGAAGTACTTATGTGTTTTTTTTTCCTGGTAAATCAGCTTGAGGAGGTTACGTATACACAATTATCTTGCTGAAATTTACCATTTTAGATGAGGTCTAGCCATCCTCACGCAAAGAACTCTATTAAAAAGTCTTTTATAATTTTAATAACATATCATGCAGGTATTTAATGACATTTTGATATCCTAGCTGCTCATTGAATATTTACTCCCCATTGCTTTTCATAGCTCATATTGCCAACAGCATGTTTTCTGTAAGTCAGACTGTTTCTGTATGCCATTTCAGAAGAAAATATAAGCAAGCCTCACAGTAGGATTTTTTGAAATATTTAGTTAAGTGCAATAGTCTATTGAACAGTTGTCTTTTTAAGGTAAGAGAAAATCAAAATTATTTTATTAACAGTATTGCAACAACCTCATTTGTATCAGACTAAAACTGTTGAAATGTGTGATAAAAAATGGATAAGCTCTGAGTAGGCTGACAGATCTATTTGCTGAACATATAAGCTATTGTCACTGAAAATTTCTGAACAGTTCTAGCTTTAGAAAAGCCTTGCTTTGCCCAATAACAGTTGTAACATCGTAAGGTGTTGTACAATTTTGTTTTAATTAAGGGGTATTTTCTCACCTATTCCCTTGAATTAACTTTTCTGGCTACTGCTGGCCGCCTTTACTTTGTCTTTTTTTTCTTACCTCAGCATTTGATAATTACTGTGACGTGATCTTTCCTGACTGCCAGGTATCTGCCAAGTAAAATTTAAGTTAATGAACTTTCCCAAACGTCTGGGGTCTGCTGCTCCCAACGCTGTCCCATCACAGTGCTCACTGATGGAGGCACTCAGGCTGGAGCCACTCCTCACAGAGCAGACAAGGCAGCGGCGGGATGGGATGGTCTCCATGACATCCCTTAGTCGCTACTTCTCTAAGTTCATAAGTAGTCCTGATTTTTGACCTATGATATCAGGTACTTTTCTGCACTTTTAGAAAGAGTATGAAGAATATAAGTTAGATGCAAGAAGTAACTAGTATGTGGGTTTTTTTCATATCACTTTTCTTAAAGAAGAATTTGAGTGTATCTAGAAATCGAAGCCTACTGTTCCCTTCTGACAGTAGGACTCCTTCCTTTCCTTTTATTTGTCCTGCATGAGTCTGAAATATCACCTCTTTTAGCTTGCATGCACAGTCATACTTCTGGAAATTTGGTGAAATTTGATCTATCTTCTTAGCTTTTTTGCTCAGCTTTGCAATACTAGCCACTCATCATTAGGGCTTGCTTTATCTGTGAGTGTGCGGTGGAAGCAGAGCAGGAATACACCAGGGCTCTCCCCTATATGGGACAGAGCACCACAGTAAATCTCCATGGCCAGAGCGGTGGTGGGACGCCTCTGTCCAGCTCTCCTGGAAGCACAGAGCTCTGCAGAGAAGGGGTGACGGAGCAGAGGGCATGATTCCATCTGCTCGAGTACCAGCCCGTGGGGATGAATTGGGTCTGTGGAGGAGCGGCGTAGTGAGAGGGCGAGTGCAATCCCCTGGGTAGCATGTGAGCTCTCGGAGCTGCTCTGTGACTCTTTCCCTTGTACTCATTGCACTGTATTGCTGCATTTGCTAAAGCTTTAGAATGAAACTCTAAATTAATGACATGCAACAAAACAAAAATGGAAATCAACTCAATTTGTAATGTACAGCATTTTTGCATAGTGTCCTAAGTATTCAGTCAAGACAGACAATGCACATAATCAATATCAGTGTAGTAAGCTGAAAAATGTCACTAAGCCTGACATTCTTCTGACTCTGTTGGCACTGACACAATACGTTGCTGAACAGGAATTTACATTGAAGGCTTTTATGTATTCCTGAATAATTAATATGCATATATTTGGAATCTAGCTAATGCTTTCTAGGTGAAGATAATGAATGTGTTTTAATAATTGTTTCCTGCCACTTGATTTATCAATTCTTAAAATATTGAATTGCAAATATATTACTGCTTTTTAATGTAGGGCTTTTTCGTGAAAGCTATTAGTACATTTTGTTCTTCTGTTGAGTTACATGACTTAGTGACAATCCTTTTTAGTCTAGGAATTTTGTGCATCACCCAGTGAAATATTAAAAAGCTTTTAACTATTAAAGGATATTTATGTATATGCAGCATGCAAAGCACATCATAGTATGCACTAAGCAAATTTTTTCACCATTTTTATTACTAGAAATCTAAAATAAATAATAGATTGTTTTGTAAATCTTTTTGTAGACCTATTTAGCATAATTGTTCTGTTAATCATAAGCAAGAAAGAATGATTGCTAAGAATGCTATACTTACTGAAGATAAAAGAGTAGTAGTGCTGTGTTATATGTTAACCTCTATTTTAAAAAGAGGTTAGAAAACCTATGTTTTCTATGTCTTTAGAAAACATAGAAGAAGAAACTGGGAAGGAGTGAAGAAGTTAATTAGTTATAGTGTCCCTTTCAATAATATATCCTTGACAATTCCAAGAAAATGCATTGAGAGACAATTCAGCTCATAGAATACTTGTACCAAGCCTGTTGCTGTGTTTAATTTAATCAACGACATTAACAGCTGATTTCTTCATGAATTGAATAAAAAATACACTACTTTATACTGAATTGCTTTAAATCTGCACTACTTCTATGAGTGTAAATTATGGTTCAATGTTAACTAGTCCCTAACTGTAGAAAAATCTCATATGTGAAATATATTCTATTTTCAGTGACCATTTCCTTCCTTTACCTCTTTTGTAACTTTAGGTTTAACATAGGTATATAGACATGATAGAACAAACAAGAATGCAATCCAGTTATTTTGATATTTAGTACATTACATTTTTTCAATTCAATCAATAACCTGAACTTTTATTACAATTCAGTGACTGTGTTCACCTCTTCTGATATGAATAGCTTAAATTGCAAAACCATGTTGGATTGGAGCAGTCACAATTGTTATACTAATTTCAGACAGCTACTCTGTGCTAACATGCAAATTTTATTCATTCTGGGAATCATCCATTGCATTTGCAATATATTTCTCTCTTTTACATCTTACTTGGTGATTATGTCTGTGCATGTGTGTGTAGTATATGTGCATCCCTTTTGAGTGTCTATTTTCACTGTTTAAAACTTTCTTAAAAAAAAAAATTGTGATTTATATAGTTTCAGATTTTTTATAATATATTTTCTATCTAAATGAACAGTTCTGAATCTGATAACTTTAATAAGGACCTTTATTGATTATACAGAAGCTCTGTGAAAGAAAACATATATGGGATGTTTTATCTGTAGCTGGAGCTGCTGCTTCAGCTATCATACTAATGGAACCATAATGGAACACTTACTAACAAAATTAATGGGCTGCATTCTTTTCTTTGTCACTAGATCTGTATGGCTCCATTAGGTCTGATTTGTTCAGGGACGAGAGGAAAGAATGATGAAGATGTTAGTATTTTGCTATGTAGTTGAAAGTAATCTATCACTTTTGTTATATTCATAAGCTAGTTAGCATCTTGTTATGTCAACCTTCAGTGAGCTGATATAAGTTAAAGAACATCTGTTGTGGTATGGTTTTATTTACAAAATAATTTATTGATTCTCATCTTTGTGTTATTCTTACATTCATAAAAGAAGGAGGTCAAGGATATTTGTTTCTTCTGCCATTGTTCATTATGCCAGATACTTCTACTAGAGGAAGGTTTCTCTGGGATTTTACTGTAATCCACAGGATTTTATTTTTATTGAGCCTTTTTCCTGCTACTGCACTTGATAGTAGTTGTTTCAAAGTTCAACCATGTACAGAAAATGAAATGTAATAGCAATCATGTTTACTTTCTATTAAAGTATGGATTTTTTGAAAAGACTAATTTACTGGCAGAATTCTCTGTGAGACTGTTTTACACCTACAATCTAATATCAAAACCCAATGCAACAACCTTTCTTAAAGACAAGCAATCTAATTTGACACAGATAGCTATCCCACGCTATATATTTTTGTTAGTATTATAGCTGAAACACTACATAGTTGCCTAAGTGTTTCTATCCTGAGGGTTTCTTTGTGATTTTGGGGCCCAAAATATTTTAGAACTTTTTTCTCTCCTTTCTCATTAGCCTGGTCCATTTATACACAGTTTTCAACCTGCACACAAATTTGGCATTCCCAATCTTTCAGAATTTCAGTATAATCAAACTACAGCTAACTGGCTAATAGGATGTAGGTAGCAGGGCTATGAACTACTAGATCTGGAAAAATTCATTAAAGCTATATGTCTGCTCAAATGGTGCCATCTATAAATCACCCAGGAGTTCTTCATATTAGAGGATTTTTCACCTACTGTATTGGCACCTTTCAAAACCTTTGTGGGGAGTAGCAAGTATCCAGCCAACAAAATACAATCTGAATAGACCTCTACTGCTACAGAATTACTCCCTGCCATCCCCAATGACTTTGTGTTATGAAACAGAATATTTGAGAAGAAAATTTTGAATACAGCTGATATGCCATAGTGCTGAGCATGTGAAAGGCTGTATACAAAGCTCCTTTACTAACCTTCATATGAACAAAAAAAATGTAATGAGAATATATTATTTCAGAGAATAGAAAGCATAATTTGAAACACTGCGATTATTTGTATTGTTTTATCTCTTTTTGGTTTAAGAGAATTTTAATTTTTTGTGTTTGCATGTTTATCATTGGCCATGGCATTTGGAATGCCTGTGCAATATTGCTAGAATATAACTCAGCTTAAAAGACTAAAGCAAAAGTGTCTCTTCAAACCAGAGGCTGATATATGCCTTTAAAATTGTGATTTTCTGGCTGTAGATGAAATTTCTCAAGTACACAGGTTATAATCTGTGGCACTTGTAATTTAGTTCTGTTTCTAATTTGTTAGGTAGCTATTATTGTTCTCTTCTAGTGGTATTTTAGAGGATTTGCACAATTTGCACAAAAATTTATTAATGAGACCAGGAGACAAAATGCAAATTAATACTGAAATTTTTCTAGGCTTAAATATGATGAAACAAGATCATTTTTTAGATAGTATTTTTTAGTATTTCTTCTTCAGAAGAGGTATATTTGTATTCAAGTACTTATTCAAGTACACCTTCAGAGAGGATCGTTGTGTTGATCCAATATTAAGGATTACTGCTCTGCTTTATCATTATCTTCCTATTACCTTTACTTATTATTATCTTCTGTGACTGATCTAGATATTCCCAGATTTCGTATGTTATTTTGTGTTATGTTGTGGTCAACGGAGTTAAATCCAGTTGGCGGCCGGTCACGAGCGGTGTTCCCCAGGGCTCAGTACTGAGGCCGGTCTTGTTCAATATCTTTATCAACGATCTGGACGAGGGGATTGAGTGCTCCCTCAGTAAGTTTGCAGATGACACCAAGTTGGGTGGGAGTGTCGATCTGCTCGAGGGTAGGAAGGCTCTGCAGAGGGACCTGGACAGGCTGGATCGATGGGCCGAGGCCAACTGCATGAGGTTCAACAAGGCCAAGTGCCGGGTCCTGCACTTTGGCCACAACAACCCCAGGCAACGCTACAGGCTTGGGCAAGAGTGGCTGGAAAGCTGCCCAGAGGAAAAGGACCTGGGGGTGCTGATTGACAGCCGGCTGAACATGAGCCGGCAGTGTGCTCAGGTGGCCAAGAAGGCCAACGGCATCCTGGCCTGTATTAGGAATAGTGTGGCCAGCAGGAGTAGGGAGGTGATCGTGCCCCTGTACTCAGCACTGGTGAGGCCGCACCTCGAATCCTGTGTTCAGTTTTGGGCCCCTCACTACAAGAAGGACATGGAGGTGCTGGAGCGTGTCCAGAGGAGGGCAACGAAGCTGGTGAAGGGCCTGGAGCACAAGCCTTATGAGGAGCGGCTGAGGGAACTGGGGTTGTTTAGCCTGGAGAAGAGGAGGCTGAGGGGAGACCTCATCGCACTCTACAACTACCTGAAAGGAGGTTGTAGCGAGGTGGGTGTTGGTCTCTTCTCCCAAGTAACTAGCGATAGGACGAGAGGAAATGGCCTCAAGTTGCGCCAAGGGAGGTTTAGATTGGACATTAGGAGAAATTTCTTTACTGAAAGAGTGGTCAGGCCTTGGAACAGGCTGCCCAGGGAGGTGGTTGAGTCACCATCCCTGGAGGTATTTAAAAGTCGTGTAGATGAGGCGCTTAGGGACATGGTTTAGTGGGCATGGTGGTGTTGGGTTGACGGTTGGACACGATGATCTTAGAGGTCTTTTCCAACCTGTATGATTCTATGATTCTATGATTCTATGATTCTATTTTATACTTTGTAATATGATTAATACAGGACCTTCTTTCACAAAGATGTAAATGTTTCATGTATAATTCATGTCTTTATTGAAATAACTAAGTTAAATTTCAGTCACCATCCCCCCAAATCAAAATACATTGTAAGAAAATAATAAAATAGTCTATTTAATTTTCTTTTTTCTGATTTTGAATGAGTTTTTTTTTTTGAAACAGAAGAAACAGTGAAACCAAAATGTGTTTATTAAGATTTCATCAAAATCAAATTTTTGTTTAGGAAACATAAGAAAACAAATACTGAGTGAGGAAAAAAAAAGATAATATTTCTGTATTTTGCAGCACTTAATGAGAGCTTATGTAGTCTCAATTAGAAAACCAGCAGTAACATAATGTTACAGTCAAAACTTTGTTATGAACAAAAAGGCGAACACACCTGATACAGAAAGCCACCGATTCACGTTAGTTGCATTAAAATCATAACTCTTTACTGTGTTTTACTTAGACTGTTAATATGGTTAGTCTGGTTACAATGATGTTACCATTCAAACTCCAAATTATCAAATTAACGCACAAGTCTCAGTAAAAGTATAGTTTAAAAATGTCACACAAACACTTTCAAGTATCTACCCTTTTCTCAGGGTTTATGCTGCCCCTTCAGGTCCTAAGACTGGCAGCACCCGTCCTCCTCAAAAAGAAGGAGAAAGGGTGGTTTAGTGAGTTGTTGGCATCCTGAATTCCTCACTAGGAGGACTGTGATGTTGACCGTTTCTTCTTCCTCACTCTCTGTTCCACTTGGGGCTAGTTTAGTACATTTTGTAACACATTTTTTGCCTTGTTCTTTCTTCATTGATTGGCAACATCACTTTTTATCTGTAGTTATTATATATTTTGTTTTACATATGTTAGTACATTCCTTGTTCTTCTGAACTTTTTTTTCTCTTTGTTAGCCTTAAAATCTTTTTGTCCAACTCCCCAGCCAGTTTGTTTTTTTTTTTAATGAACATTGCTAACTTGCTTATAGGCCTGCAGTCTTTATTATCCCATTTCTATAGTCTTGTAAACCACGTTATTATGTTAAAGTGATAAATATTTATTCTACACAGAATAATTGCTTTTTACTGTATACGTAAAAACTTTGATTATACCACAAGATTATGCAAATATAAACAAATATAAGGGATATAAGGAAAACTGTAACAAATTAGACAATGGTCACCTGATCATTAGAAAAATTGTTGCAGCTAAAGAAGCTAAATCAAAACTCCAGGTAGGCAAGGAAAGTTCAGACAAAGCCTGAGAAGTTAATCTTGAGGCCTTGCAGAGCTGGTAAAAGGTCTACAGCTTGTTACTAGCAATGACAATACTGGCTTACAGGGCTACAATAACAGATGAACATTCTTACATTGTTTTTTGTCTCTTTGTCTTATTACTACTTCTAATTAGCAAATTGACTAGTTAGGAAGTCTAGCTTTAGAAAAGGTTATAAAGGGCTGGGTTTTTTCATTCTGCATTGCTGTTTTTCAGGTTATATTCAGTGGTACTGTACTTTCTTGTTGTAATGTTGTTATAGAATTAGAAATCTTGGCTGTTTAAACTAGAGCAAAATCATCAAAGATTCAAGGAAAAAAGAAGCAAAGAGAAATCAGTGGGGAATGCACCTAATGTACAGTGAACTCACAACTAGGAGCAGTAGTACCTGAATTTAGCAGGTTGGATAGACTTTACATATCCTGAGAAAGTTAAGAATAGCCTTGTTAGGGTCGCATCCTTATCTGGACTTTTCCTTTTCCTGAAATCCGAACTGAAGACCTGGATTTCCATAGAAATTTTGGTGTCAGCCACTGCATGCTACATCTATAAGGATTCTTGCACAGTCTGAATGCTGCTTTTACCACTGTGATTCAGAATTAGAAAAGGCATCATGGTAAGAGACAATAAAGGTGTCAAATGGCAAACAGACAAGAAGAGGTGGAGAGTACAGTCTGTAAATCAGTGAGTATTTTAAAATGACGTATTTTGGAACCGGGAGAAGTGATAGTGTGGTGGTGCATTTCCCCTCTTCCCCTGGGCCACTCTATGATCTCAGAAACTCCTGTTAGGCCTTAGCCATTGGGTAACGAGTTGGGCGGTTGAGCGTCCCTTGACCGTACTAGGCACTCTTGCATGGCTAAGGTAGGGAGCAACACTGATCGTACCAGGAACACCGGGTACCTGATCAAGGTAGGGAACAAAGGCAGGGGATAACTTGTCATCTCTGACAGCCCTGAAGCATTCCCTACCTGGATCATACCTCAAGTGGAACGATACCATGGTTACTGTGGAACAATACCATAATTACTATCCCCGATCACCCTGGATAGTGGCCAAGATGGCAATTTACTGATGACTAAAGTCAGTCATCTGGCAAACCTATAAAGAGTGGTCCCAAGCGAGACCCTTTGAGCTCTCTTGGACCGCAGCAGGCTGCACCCAGAGTCTCCTTCTGAGTGGGACGCCTCTCAGAGTTCGCAAACTCTTGAGTTTGTGATATTCGGAGGACCGTCAGGACCTGGGCTGAAACACTCCTCGGCCAAGACACTCCTCGGGACTCAACCCTTCGCCCATTGAGAAATGCCAAGATATTTAACACTGAGTATTTCACGAGACTCGAGGGGAATCTTTAACAGGTATACCTTTATAAATTTAGCTAGCTTTAGGCCTTTATAAATTTAGCTAGCCTTGGGCCCTTATGTGTGAATTGATCTAGATCTTTTGTGTGTGTGTGTGTTTGTGTGTATTGATTTAGATAACCAGTAATAAGCATAATCTGTAATCAAGTCGCTTTAGTAATTGTAGTAAACTCGATTAGCTCACTTTGTAACTGTTAAATTAGTCAATGACTAAGTGCTGTCAAAATCTTATGATCTACCTTAAAACTGAATGAACTTTAAATTGCTGCTAAACACATATAATCCCTTAGGCATAAACCGTTGACCAGGTCTGAGACTAGGGATAGATCCAGCCGCACCTAGACTCCTCTCTGAGACAGAGTTTAGAAAGCAAGGGGGTCTACTCTGAACCTCGTGATTCAACGGGAGGGTCTCGTTATCCCTTTTGTATTAGACACAAACTGTTGTCCAAGTCTGAGACTAAGATTGGATCCAGCTGGGTCTTCTCTGAACCTCGTGACTCAACAGGAGGGTCTTCCTTACCCTTTTTGTCCTCGGTCTTTCTATAAATCATTCCAACACAATTCTGACACGATTTCCCCTGTGTATACTTAATCCATGTAATGAGTAATAGAGTGACCTTGCCATCAAATTCTGTTAAGTCGAGCTTTTATAAATTTCTATTAAAATCACTTTTTGCTGATACCTTTGCCAGTGATTCTTTAAGCAGCCTCAAAACCACTCATTCGCGACAGATAGTAATATAAGTCTCTATACTAATAAAGGTGCATTTATCCCAACCTGTTAGGAGAAAATGAGCAAGATAGTTGTAAATACCACTGCAGATAGCACTATCAAGCTTAGGCTTATCTTTCCCTAATGCAGTGCCAAAACTAATCAGTCTCCATACAACTAACATACTAACAACGAGCAGACTCTGAGGAAATATGCTTTTATCACAGTAACAGTGTCAAAACAATATTATTCATTCAAAAATTATTTTGCAGATAAAATTGCGATGTTAACAGAATGACTTCTCAGTTATTCAATTAAATATTCAAAGATTAAAAAAAAAATAGAATTAATGCCTAAACAGCTCAGGTTAGGGAGAATAATATGGATTCAATTCAATATAGTGTCTGTTGTTGCCACAGCAAGAATAATAAATAGATCATAATGTAGAAATACAAATCAACTATTTAGATTGCTGGCATCTCTTACTCATGTCTGTAAATGAAATATGTTCCTCAAAGAATTTGTGCCTGTAAAGTACTGATTTGTCTTCTAGTTAAGACAGTGTTTCAAGAGAATAAACTTATTTTCTATAGTAAAGAGAGTATATAATGTCTGTAAGGGAATTGATTAGTCTCTTTTTTAATAGATTATTTCACCATTTCACTTTGCAACGGAAAGCGTAGCCTCTCAGTTCACCCTTTGTCCATATCTAACCTTGATGAGGGTAAACCTGTTAACAAGGGCAGGTTATTCTTTGCAAACAATTCTGTTCTTCCTCAGTGAAATTCATGGCTACTGTGGTAACTACAGAATAATAATAGGCAATGGACAAAAGTTATTAAGGTTGTTTGCAGAAGTCAAACATCAAGGTGCTTTTAAAGTGAGCCTGTAAGTTATTATAAAAGAAGCCTTATAGCATCAGTGTCATTTGTTATTTAGTAAAGACTTCCATCACCCAACAATACCTGTTTTTGCTTTTCAACACGAGTCATGTTGTCCTGTAAATCAGGTCTACACGAAGGATATTTCTTTATTAGTTTCAAGGCAGATGTGGTCAGTAGAAGTAATCCTCTGGGCAAAATTATTCCCAGCCTCAGCTTCAAACAAGTTTTGATTCATTTGTTATATTCTCAGTCTGTGTGCAGACCTCCTACTGACATCAGTAACAAGCAATGCACTGAGAGAAACACAGAGCTTTGAAAATGGGATGTTATTTGTGTTTGAGAAGAGTATTTTTACATTTTTCTCTGTACTAATGCTGTCACATTTCATATGCAGTGGTGGGGTTTGCTGTGGTTTATGTTTTGGCACCAGCCTGTAATGTGTGTGCCATCATGCTGTATACTCTGGGAACAAATCCCTGTGGCAATACTACATTTGCAGACTACTTTATGGGATAATTAAGATAAAGGATATTGTGAATTCCATAAATATCCAACAAACTACATAGAGGTATGTCAAGACTTACAAAAATGTAGCTAAATCCTATCAAAACATTGTCGTCACTTAGCAGCCTGTCCTTTGCTTAAATGTAGGAAAAAAGTTGCCATGTATCAGGGAAACAAGTGATCCCTGCAAGGGATCAAGCAAGTGAAATATGATGCTAGACTGCAATTTCAGTGATCTACTTCAGATTCTTTTAGAAATTATGGGTTATTAAGTAACCAAATTATATTCAAGTAATTCAGCACCTGCTTCATCAAGCTACAGAATATGGAATTAGATATAGACCACTTCAGCTTCACTGATTTGATTATGTAGCAGAGAGAGACTGGTGAATATACATTAATCCTATGAAATTAAATCAAGAAAATTAGCTGAAGATATTCCTAGGGGCCTATTTGGTGTCTATTTGCATAAAATGCTGAATTACCTGCTTACTGAAATCCCTTTCTTTGTGATGAGTAATGGAATGGAACTGAAGAACTGAGTTTACATAAAAATGTAAGCAGGAATGTACGGGTTCAAACCAGAAATCCATTTAACTCCTGGCTCTGACAACAGCCAATACCAGATCATCAGAGCATGAGAACAAACCAAGTATACAATTTTTCCCTCAGTGTTTCCTAATGTGGAGTATAGAGACTACACTCTTACTTTGTTTATGTTCAATCATGTGTGATGGACTTTGCTTCTATTATTATTTTCTGAACCAGTTTCTGGTGTCTTCGGTATCCAGTATAATGTATGCAAGTATGATGTAACAGTGCACACTCTGAAGAAGCATTTCCTTTTTGTTGGCTTTAAAAATTCTTTAAGATAATGTCATCTGATGTTTCCTCATTCTTATGAGAAATGATGACATAATAGGCAAATAAAGCCTATGCATTCTTTATCCATGCCATTCACAATTTTATAGACTTCTGACCCTGTTGTCTCTTTAGGAGTTTAAATTATTTCATCTTTTCACCTATAGAGACATTCCAGTATTTCTAACCATATTTTTGTCCTGTTTGTAACTTTTCTATTGGAACTGGATACTTTGTAGTTGGTGGGAAGCTTATTACTCGCTATTGTCTCCAGAAGAAGTCTAAACAAATAATTTCAGATGCAGAAGTTTATCCTGCAGGCTTTTCAAATTAAGTGAGATTAACTCCATACCAAATTACTTAATTTCAATGTTAAGTACGGACATTGAAGGCCTGCCTTATTATCTAAATCTGAAAATGTGACTATTCTATTCTCAGTTATTCTTAGTCTAGCCATTTCATACCATATTTGAAAAGAGCCTTGTTTTTAATTTTCTAAAGGTTTGCTAAGCAATTCAGTTTTCTAAACTATGCCACCTATAAGTGATTCATTTGTAAGCAATATCAGTATTGACTTTTATTTTTATTTATTGAAGTAAAACATTAGTGAAGTAAAATTATTGAAATAAAAAAATAATAAATAATAAGATGGTAAAACATGTTTACAAAAAATATGAATGAAGTGTAAGTAGTCCTAGAACTTCAAAAATACTTGATCTGTAGATGTTGTTTCAAATAATTCTATCAGAAATACATTTTCATCCTCGGAGAAATATTTACGATTCGCAGTAATTTCCATTTTTGGTTGGAGACAAAATGGAATTTTGAAGGACAGTGATAAATAGAGAGCACAGCATGTTTAGAAAAGCAACTATCCTGGTGTGGTTATTGTACATAGTTCAAACTCGAGACACATGTTCTGTGTGTTTAACTTACTCAGAACAGATACTTGAACCTTGTTGTGCCGTACCCAGAATAACTAATAACCAAAAGCTTTCAGTGGATTATAGAATGCCTCACCTCTTTTGACTAGCTGTTTTTCTTGAACCTGAAAAAACATTCCTAGTTCATGTTTGTTACAGCCAATGCATTTCAGCAAGCTGTTTTGAGTTCCACAAAATGTTTTATCAAAAAAAAAAAAGAAATTGTAACTGAAGCAGTATTTCTTTTCCTCTCATTACATGCATGAGATACTCCTCATGCATGCAAAGTTCTCTGCTTTGTATTCTCTCATTGCTCTAACAAATCTTCATGTGGTTTGTATTTTCCACATTTTATTTTATTTGCAGTATTTAATAATCTCTCTGGTTTATATTTTGATTACAGGTTTCTCTTGGACTTTTACATGCTCGAGCTACTCATATCCTCTGGCCTCCACAACGCTGGCAGAAGTTACAGCCAATGCTACCTCCGGAGCGCAAACCACTCCAGAGAGAGCAAGAATGATCTAAATGTTCAGATGGAAAAACACTGAAGTGAAGTTTAACCAGGAAGAGTTGCAGTGGTTATATCATCACCCGTAAGAGCTTTGCCAATTGTGCTTTAACATCACATACCGTATCAACAAATACATGTGACATCTTCATGTTAAAATGCCACCATAAGTGTAAAGTTATTTTGGGTTTTCATTTGTTTTGTTGTTTGGTGTTTTTTTAAAATCTGGAACAGTAGTGCATTGTGCGTTATTTTGGTTTGAAATAATTGGTTGTAGAAGGTTTGAATGTTCAATTTTTCTGGGAGCAGTAAAATGCTTGACTTGTTATGTCTGTACCTGTGCTTCCCTGGAGAAGAAATTATTAAAACTTTCAATGAAATATTTTAATCTTTTACATTCAGCTTGTTTCTTTAGTAACTGAACAAAACCTTTATTATTATCATTGATTGCATACGAAAAAAACCCCAAACACGTAATATGCTTTGGATTGTCTTATAATTTCTAATACTGAAGAATCAGTACTTCTGTAGCTGAAAAGTTAATCATATATGTCATAAATTTTTTTCAAAAAACCAATGAGTTTTTTCCTTTTAATGCAGCTTGTGTTTATTATTAAACTGAGTACGTATTACTTATTTTTAATTTCTCTTTCAGGAGTGTTTTATATAAACATTCCCTGTATATCTTTCTGAAGTAGATATTCAGTCAAAATAAACAAATTATATTGCCGGTATCTGAAAGCAATGCATCATTCATTTCTCAACTATAGTAAATCATTGTTAGTATTGATTGCCACATTTCTTTGAAACTATGTAATTAGATTATAAATACTATACAATTAATACTATAAATATATAATTCATATTATAAATACACTCTGTGAATGTGCACCAAAACTTCTGCACACATTATAAGTGAAAAGAACTTGAAAAATGACACATTTTCAGCTGCAGATTAATACGAGCCAGCTTATTTTCCTATTTATTGAATTTTACTTCAGATAGGATAGTACTTTAAAAATTTAACAAATCACACAAAAGATCTTTAAACATTTCAGCTAAAATCATACAATTATCAGATCTTCAGACAAGATGAAAATAAGTCTATAGCTCTTTGAAGACACACATCTGTGTACCGGTTGGATGATAGGTTCAATCACGGTGAAAACTCTCTATTACTGTCCAACCCTCTTCTTAAATGCTCTAGCTCTGTAGACTCCCTGAACACTTTACTGTCTGCGTGTGCCATGATCTTTTTTTGTTCCAAAAAGCTGTTCCATAGGTCTCTGAACTCATCTTAGTTAAAACTAATGCAGTTTGTTTGGGTGTTAACTGCTGTAAATTCACAATTATTTTGATTGGCATAGAGTGATTGAAAACAGTAGTTTGCAATCTTTTTTTTTTTTCAAATTAATTAAGAAAACTGAAATGAGTTCAAGAAATTTACTGCAGTCATAATTAATTTTGGTGACAAAGATAAAAACACATCCATGAAAGGAGAAAGAAAGAGACAAACATAGAAGCGCAACAAAACCAGATTAGATTCGCTTTATTTCTCTCTGTTGTTCAGGTCTTCATTTCCCTTCTTTCCACTAGTTCAGTCCTTCCTTCCTCCTCCTCTTGGGTATCAACTGGGCAGAAGTTCTTATGTATATTGAGAAGCTGGAAAATTTGGTTGGCTGTTCTGATTCACTGATACGTATTCTGCAAAACCAGCGCCAGAGAGTTATCAGTGAAAACAAAGGCATTTGTTCCTCAGTTATTATATTTTTCTATTCATGTTGTCTAAAGATACAGCCAAATGTGTCTGCATCAGCTGCATTTCCAAAAAGATTCTTTGAAGATCCTTAGGATTCAGACCTTATTTTCCAATGGAGAAGAAGGATCCAGAGATATGTAAGAATAAAATTACAGATGAGAGAGAACCAAGGGCTGCATGCAAGCTCTTTGGTGGTGCGAGATCTTGCAGCCCGACAGAGGCGAGGCTACGGCAGCTCCGTGTCCCTAGGTCCATGCAGCAACAAGGCCAAGCATGCATTCCCCCCTGGGCACACACACACACAGAGTATGTAACATCCATATACATGTGACTGGCCGCACCCATCAACACAGACAAACCCACTCGGTACTCACATAAACACTAATGGCACCAGTGACCTCATCCTGTTCCTCTTGCTAGCTGATCAGGATGAAAATACCTAAGTGGGAAATATATACAAATATATACAGCACGGATGCCTCCAACATCAGACACCCATTTTGCCCTGTGTACAGAATCCCAGTCTCCCCATTTGCTAGACCCTGGACAAACAAGCCCCTAGACACCCTCTGGTGGATCCCTCCAGTAACTGGGCTTAGATACCCAGTTCATCCAGGTCCATTCACTACTGGTCTTGGATCCTCACTCTCCCCATGCACACGTGTGCACACACAAATGGGTCTCCCAATCAAACTGCAGTCTTGGCAGCTGGCTGGGATCCCTGGTACCTCTGTTAGCCAAAGCCATCTGTGGTCTCACCTCTAGGGACACCCTCACCCCACCCTCCAGGCCATGCGCCCCACTCGCTGGCTGGTCCGGCTTGGAGCTGGCTGGTGTCATTCACTGACAGCGCACGCTCATCACACCCCATACTGGCACCACAGGCACGCGGGCCTCCCACCCCTGGTCCACCCTAACCACTGGCACTCAGACCCTCCCCACACATGCACACAGCTCAGGGAGCTCTGCACCCAGGGAAATCGCTAGAAATGGAGTTTAATGAGAAGATGAGACAGACTGTGCTGATGAGGCTCAGGCATCAACAGATCAGCACCTGTTTATGTGCGACTGGCTCCTTTCATACCCTCCTCTCTCTATTTTTCCACATTTGATCCTCCTCAAACTACCCTAGTTTCCCTGACTTTGGTCCCCTAAACAACCCACAACAAGTCTTGTGCAGTACTGAAATGCTCTTCCCTGCACCCCACAGCAAACCCCAGACCCCTGGGCTGTGTCACCAGCCTGCGGGGCAACCCAGAGAACCTCCCCATTGACTCCTGGTGTTGGCTGTCCCCCGTGGGGCTGGTGCAGGGGCTCCTGCCTCTGAATGGGTTATTAGAATCATAGAATCACAGAATCATTAAGGTTGGAAAAGACCTCTAAGATCATCGAGTCCAACCGTCAACCCAACACCACCATGCCCACTAAACCATGTCCCTAAGTGCCTCATCTACACGACTTTTAAATACTTCCAGGGATGGTGACTCAACCACCTCCCTGGGCAGCCTGTTCCAAGGCCTGACCACTCTTTCAGTAAAGAAATTTTTCCTGATGTCCAATCTAAACCTCCCTTGGCGCAACTTGAGGCCATTTCCTCTCGTCCTACTGCTAGTTACTTGGGAGAAGAGACCAACACCCACCTTGCTACAACTTCCTTTCAGGTAGTTGTAGAGCGCGATGAGGTCTCCTCTCAGCCTCCTCTTCTCCAGACTAAACAACCCCAGTTCCCTCAGCCGCTCCTCATAAGACTTGTTCTCCAGACCCTTCAACAGCTTCGTTGCCCTTCTCTGGACACACTCCAGCAACTCAATGTCCTTCTTGTAGTGAGGGGCCCAAAACTGAACACAGGATTCGAGGTGCGGCCTCACCAGTGCCGAGTACAGGGGCACGATCACATCCCTGCTCCTGCTGGCCACACTATTCCTAATACAGGCCAGGATGCCGTTGGCCTTCTTGGCCACCTGAGCACACTGCCGGCTCATGTTCAGCCGGCTGTCAATCAGCACCCCCAGGTCCTTTTCCTCTGGGCAGCTTTCCAGCCACTCTTGCCCAAGCCTGTAGCGTTGCCTGGGGTTGTTGTGGCCAAAGTGCAGGACCCGGCACTTGGCCTTGTTGAACCTCATACAGTTGGCCTCAGCCCATCGATCCAGCCTGTCCAGGTCCCTCTGCAGAGCCTTCCTACCCACGAGCAGATCAACACTCCCGCCCAACTTGGTGTCATCTACAAACTTACTGAGGGAGCACTCGATCCCCTCATCCAGATCGTTGATAAAGATATTGAACAGGACCGGCCCCACTATTGAGCCCTGGGGAACACCGCTCGTGACCGGCCGCCAACTGGATTTAACTCCGTTGACCACAACTCTCTGGGCTTGGCGGTCCAGCCAGTTTTTTACCCAGCGAAGAGTGCACCTGTCTAAGCCGTGAGCCGCCAGCCCTATTGAGGTCCTCCCCACCATCATGCTTCTGTGCTCCTTCGTGGCTGTGAGGATGAGACTTTCACAGTCTGCTGGTTCCTGTAATAGCCACAGAGGAGCTAAGTCATCGTATTGTTTGGCTTCCCCCAGCTGCCATTCCTCCTCTGGGCTCCTTTGTCTGTGTGGAGACCAGCTCTTTAACACATAACCTTATACAAGCTATGAAAGTTTAAATGTCCCAACTATTCAACTGTGACATGCCTCAAAGAATATTTATTCATCTATATTTGCATACATATATTTATAAATATTTATGAATTTATATGGATATATAGGATATACATGATGGAATGATGGAATAGAGAATATGCCTATTAAGTTTGAAGATGTTACAATGGTTGTAAAGACTGCCATCATTTTGGAGAATGGTATTAGACTGCAGTGACCTGAATTCAATAATGATGAGCAGAGAGTCTGGTGGAATAATTACCCATACACATGCTGGTTTAAGTTAAAAGAAAATTTGGAGATTATAGTGGATTGCAGTTGAGCATGAATCAACAATATGCTGTCGTGAATAAGGAAAATACCACACTTTGTTAACAGCAGTACAGACTGTAAACACAGGAAACAATATTTCTGCTTCATTCATCTACAGTATGATTTTAGGCACCGGATTCAGAAAAAAAATGAAGGACAAATGGAGTCTTAAGAGAGAAACAACAAAAATTAAGAGAAACCAGAAAAATATGACCTATGAGGAATGTTGGAAGAACTTGGGTTTATCATTTAGTCTGGATAGTCTGAGGCACAGTCTTCAAAATCATGAAAGGTTGCTGTGAAGTCGAAGAGAATCATTGGTTCTCCGAGTCCATCATATACAGGAGGAGAACTAACAGACTTACAGTGCAACAATAAGACTTTTAGGTTAGACATGGAGAAAGAAACATTTGAATTTTAAAAATAATAAAACATTGGAATAGATTATTTTTCATTGCAAGGTTTTAAATTTTTTTATCAGGACTGTTTGTACTTTGAGACAGGAGGATGGATTAACTACACCTTGAGATCCACATCAGCTATTTTATACATTCTCTCGTTAGGTATTCTGTGATAGGTGAACTTGGTGGTGCTTTTGATGCTGGGTGTACATCAATATCTACTTCCTTTAGACTTATAAACTCATTATATGCAAGCCTAACAGTATTAGCCTCATGTACCACTTTCTTGTAATAAACATCTAAGGAACCCGATTCCTGTAGAAGAAGCTATTTTGCTACATATTGGCATCAGATTAATGTGCATGACATTTTACATCATCACATAGCTTAGTGAATGGAAATAGCTCAATGAAATCATAAGCATTTGAGTAAGATAACGTAACAGATCATTCAGTATCCAGAGCATGAAGAGCAGACCCATATTGCTGAAGCAGAAAGGACCAAGTAATGGCAATAACACACGAGCACATATTTAAAGGTGTTATTATTTTATTGATATAATAATATATTTGATTTGCAACCTTCAGGTATGAAACACATAATGAGAAGCCTATTCTGGCAGTAATGAAATCAGTGACAAAATTCTCATGGAGTCAAGCGATCATGATTAGCTTTCTAAGTCAGCATCTTCCTCTTCAGTCACAGGCCTTCTGGTGTTTTGGTGCTGGCTCACATCTGCACTGCAATAGGGAATTGGTTTCATGGGAGTTAAATGAGAATGAGCACAGGTGAGAAGTAGGACATTAAGAAATGAAAGGACGACAGGATGTTTTAGAGCTTGATTTTTTTTATGTATGAGTTGTCACATAAATACCCTTCCTACGGCCCAAGACATAGAATTGCATCTGCCTCTGGATGCCAGACTGCACTTGTAGAGCAAGGAGATGTTGCAAGCTGATCAGGAATTGGTACTCTTAGCAGACAAGAGCAACTGCATCTGAGAGAGTGACAGCAAAGCTATGTACCTCAGCAATGTTTAAGCATCACAGCTTCGTATAGAAAACCAAAATGCCAACTGAGAAAATGGAAAGCTGGTGCAAGGAATGAATGATTATCTAATGCATATGAGGTTTCTCAATTAGGTATTCAGGATTCCCTGTGACAAAGAAACACTCACCATAGCAGAAGATGGGGTGAATTTTGTTTCTCCGATCTATTCATCCTTTAAGATAACGTACTAGATAATGCAACATGAAGACTAGCAATCTGTAATGGCATGCACAAAGCACTAGCTGTTCAGGTCTGAAGCCATTACAAAATGGATAATTTAATGATAATTTAATGCAGAACTATACAAGGAAAAGAAGCCAAGACAATAGATTGTGCTTTAGTAAACAAACAGTTTACACTGCCTGGCTCCTCAAGTATTAACATTAATGAAATAACACACTTATCAGACATCAAAGATCACTTCTAAGACATATGAACTCAAAGTAACATAGTAAAGTCAAACATCAGCTCTTGCTATGCAGAATTTTGGTTTTCACAAAGCTTTTTCATTCATCTAGATTTGTTTGCCACACTGAAATCAGAGAGCGATCTCAACGCTTCCAGCGTGTTACAAGTAAAATAGCTGTCAGAGGCATCGTTCTGTAGGTGTATTGCTCAGGAGTCTAGCAGCTGATGAACCTGCATGCTCTTGCGCAACTTTGGTGATCCTTTGGTATTTTGCTATAATATGGAATAATCCTCTCTCTTTGGAATATTTTACTATCATTACTATTATGATCAAGAAAATTATTATTTTATTCCTCCCCACACCAACATGGTCTATTCTTCTTATCACGGTCTATTAAGCATCTTGTCCAAGGTCATATAAGATAATCATGATAGGTTTGAAAAAAAACAGGATTTCTTAGATCACAGTCTACCTTCTTAGTGGCAAGACTGTCTGTCATTCACTGTCATTCATTGTCTTGCACAATTAATGCATAAATGTACCAATTGTGATATAAAATACAAATCCAAATGAAAGAAAACGATCAGTGAAAACCAAAATTCCAAGTAAACAGCTTAGCCTTCTACCACAGTATGGTGAGAGGGAAAGACGAATCTTTTTAGAGCTAAGGTTTCCTGTGGCAATATAGGCTCATATGAAGTGTAATGAGGCCATACTAGTGGCAAATACTGTAGAAAATGTCCTTCTTCGGTAAATATCCAATTTCACCCAAAGAGACTGGATTTGTGTAAATAACATGTAGCAGCACTTTCTAACCATCCTATTGAAGCTGTGCTTTTGTGCAGAAATAAACTAAAGTTCTTGGAGGAAATTGGAGGACAAAGGCTGGAGGAAAACCACATGGTGGTGGCTTAGAGGATAGACCAGAAACCCCAGAGATATCAGAGCTGAAGTCCTTATCCCTGCATCTGTACTCCTTTTCAGTAACTCCGTGTGAAGTAAATGCGCAGACTATTAAATCTGGTGTCACAACTACAAACTTAATTTCATCTAGGGTTTTCCAGTGTTTTTTAATTAAAAAAAAATATCGTGTAGCCTATTGTGGAAGTTGTAACATTATCTGTTATACCCCTGAATGCTGTGGGTTTATTTGTTTGTTTTTTAATTTGTGAAATAAAAGATAAGCCAGAAGCTGGTTTATGTAACTGCACGTCAAGAGACTTTTAAGCAGAACATTACACAGAAAATATTGCCAATACTCAAACTATGTCACCATCCAAATATCTTTTTGATTGGAATTTATTAAGAGTGTTATTGGATGAATGTCTCACCTTTGGATGATTTAGTAACTAAAAACCTGAAGATGTAGAATATTTAAAAAATGCAGCAGCTGTATCTGAATTTCAGGTTATCATGATCATACAGTGCCAAAAACTTCAATTTAAAAAAATGTTTAATTTGTGATAACTTCTTGGAACTATATTAACTCACCACATCATGTACTATCTTCCTCATCCCACTCACAAATGTCTCAGCATTTTATTTAACATCTAACCTTTTCTCATATCCTTCTATTAAATGTCATTGAATTTTACATCCTTTGGAAGCTAAAATGTCCCACCCTCATATTTTTTCTTATACACATTTCAATTAATAAATGAAAAATGTAACAGCATTTTTTTAGCACTCCCTAGAGTTTTATCCATTTGATTACAAGGGTTAATCACACAAATGGTCCTGAGTTTTCTGTAGGACTGTGATGCCTCAGGATCTAAGATCAGGCTATAGTACTTAGCTTTTTAACCTGCTTTTGATAAGTCTGTAATTAAAGAAATGCATTTCCTTTATTCTCCTGCATTCTTCCCTCATGAATGGATGGTTTCTCAATCTGACATGAAATATCTCAAGGGTTCAGATGAGTAGTCCATTTGTCCAGTAACCTGTTCCTGACAAGGGTCAGTAAGTTATACTTCCTATAATGAAGAGTTTGGAATAACTTGCCATAAGGGAAATTACTTTCCAACTCCAAGCAGTTACTGTTAGTGTTATGCCCTCAGGCACCAAAATTTAAATTCCTTACTTATCTTACATCATTTCTAATGTAACTGAATGGTCTCATTTTCTATACAAATGTTTAATGCTCACTTCAGCAGCAACATCTGAAAAGTCTCAGTTTGAAATAGCAAACAGCTGAGTAAAGTCTGAAATTTTTAGCCTTAACTTCTGTTTACTTGTGCTATCCCCTATGTTAAGTTGAGAGCAATTATTTCTTTGTTGGTTGCTTCCGTCTGTGGGGTGCTTGGCCCACAGTATCAGTCTGAAAAATCTGGTAAATGGAAATGTTTTTCTTTCAGTTGTCTTACTCTAAGGAGGAAAAAACATTACCCTAATAAAACGTTTTAAGAAGTACCTATTAAGACTGATATTAATGTTAATGATTGCTATCATGATGTTTTACACTTTATGAGTGTTACTTAAAGATTACAAAGATTCAGGTGGCAGATTTCTATATGTGTGCAAAGTTAGTGACTATGGTCAACATATATGAAGCCCTAATGTTTAGGATGCTGAAATAGACTCTGTCATCTATGCCACCCAGACTGCCTGAAAGATGCACAGGAAGACTCATGCTCTGGAGTGCCAGAGTCAAAACAGGGGCAGGCTAAGAAGGGCAATATTTAATCATTGTGCTTAAGCTGATGGAGGCAAAACTGAAACCAGACCTGGAACCTTCTGTGGGGCTACAACAGTCCCAGGAAGCGCTGGTTACTGGAATCCATTGCCTGGGACCATATCCTGGTCCCAGGGGTGTGCTTTATTTAAAACACATCTTGAGAGAAAGGTGGTGAGACTATCTTCTACATGACAGCTGAATGGTTAGTATATTCACCTACAAAATAGCAATGTTCAGGCTCAAGGCTTTCGTCAGCCTGAAGAGCTGACACCAACTGGATAATCTTCTACAAAGAAATGATTTGGTAGATGAGGGGACAGCAGTGGATATTGTACATAGAAATAATATTCAGGGAAATACATAAAACTGTGAGGAACAAAGTGCTAGAGGAAAGCCGAAAGATCTTTTGCCACAGAGCTCTCAACTACAGAAGACACAAACCTTTTTAAAGATTATCCACAATGGGAAATAAATTTCTGTAAATGCCTGGCAGAATCTATAATAGCATTACCTAAGGCCTAGTAGTGAGGTCAGCCGATTCTTAAGGCTTTATTTTCAGTGAAAAGAAGGTTGTTAAGTCTCCAAAGAGAAAGAACGATTATGTCTAAAAATAGAAGCAAGGTGAAGCTTGAAATAGAGAAGCTCACAAATATTGACAAATATTATGACTAAGATGGAAACCTTCACTTTTAGGCTTAAAACAAAATGCCTTGGACTTTATTTCAGCAATTATCAAGATGTTTTTTCCTCCTGCCAGAGGTCTAGAGTGACAGAGGCTAAATGGAAAAGCCATGCCATGATCTTTCAAGAACTTCTTCATGAAAACCATTGTTTTAAGGGTAATACCTTCTCACACTGTTATAATAATAATAAAAAGATATCTTCTGTGCCTGAAGTTTGGAGAACAGTTGGGGTAAAATTAATTTCTCATATCTCATTTTTTTGTTTGCTCTTTTTAATCATCCATATCAGATGTTAGCTGACATAAAGCACTGAGTAAACAGCAGACTAACACCCTCTGACTTAAAACTGTGTGTTTTCTCTCCTGAAAAATAACAATAATTTTCCCTTGGAGATAGTTCTGCCCTACAAGCAGAAAAGACCTCAGCTCTTACAGTAGGATCCAGAATCTAAATGGACTTTTTAGGGCTACTTCATGAAGAAGGAATACCAAATCCTCCATAGAACTTCTAAGCTCAGATTCACTTACCAAACTTCAACAATTTAACTGAGGCTGTACTTACACACAGTGCCCTGCTTAATTGCTTTTTGAAGACAGGTCCCTTCAGAGCATGCTGCAGGACTGAGGTGGACTGAGTCACTCTCTGAAGGTGCCAGTCTCTTTTCAGTGACTCTAAAAGAGCCTTTGGTTGCCTCAGTTAAGTTCCATGAATCTGAGACTTGAAGTTTTAACGTAGTTTATTACTTTGCACAGCAGATTGCCATCAGAAAACTTAGATAAGTTAAAATCCAGGCTGCATTGTATCCTAGTTCTGCTTGGATTTTGTTACACAGATTAATCTTGAATTTCCCCTTGATCCCACAAAATTATGTAGCTGCCGTTTCCCCAAGTGTTGACTTCTTTCTTGATAGATTGTTCACAGTTGGAGAGTACTCAGGCTGAAAATACTTTAAGATTTTAAAAAATAATTTCCACCAAACCTAATGTTTATTCTTTTACAGAAATGTTGAAAAGAAGATTTAGACATTTTGCTTTAACTCATATATATCAGCCAGATTATACAAAATTCTGTTGATTACATCACATTTTACACAAGGAAAACATCTGAATAACATCACTCTACAGGTGGGTTTAAAAGTTCACAGTCCAGGCAACGTGTGCTTTGTGTTAACTCTATTGTGGATTACAGTTAGCTTATCATTAACAGATCCCATTCATGTTGCCTACTCTTGAAATTAGTAGGAGTTTTATGTGAGCAAATGGAACACTATGTACTTTTCCTATTTCTTAAATGTTCAGAGAAAAAAATTCAAAAGATTTGTTCTAGATTTTAGCAACTAAATCCAAAATTATGTAAGTAAGTGAAGTCTTTTTTAATCCGTGCTAAACACAGTAGTACCTAGCAAGTTTAACAAAAATAAGAGTTTCTGTTCTCTCTCTACAGTTGATTAAACTTCTTTGGGTTGCCTTATGGCACAATTCCAAATCTGAGATTGAGTCCTCAATAACTGGATGCCAAGCATGAAAGGGCCTGTTCTTCAGGGCTTGACTTTTTAACACTTTTTGAAAATCACCTTTTGAAATTCTCCTTTTAAGGCATCTGAAACGATATGCTTGACTTGCCAAATCACTAGCCACTACTGAAAATCACTGCAAGGGTGTGACACTAAGTTTGAATACATTTGCTCCTTTTCTAACAGGAGAAGAAAAGAAAATTATTTCCTCCACCTTTTCTCTATTAATAAGCTGTATTTGAAACAAACCCTTCTCAGAGGCAGGCAGATGAAAGTTTTTAAAAAACACTGAAAAATTCTGATGGGATTTTCTAAAAATACTTAAATGCACAAGTAAATGCATTACCTTGATTGAAAGGTAATGGAACTTTTTACCCTAAATCATTTTGAGATAAATCCAAAGAGCGATTTAGGCATCTAGCAGTCAGCACAAGTTCTTTAGCCTATCATTTAGGCACAGCGAGTCTAATTTCTGCTGCATATTTGTTTCTCTCTCTTTCTCTCTCTCTCTCTTTCTCACATACACACATATGCACATACACTCACACACACACACAGATGTTACTTAATCCTGTAGATATCTACGGTATGAAAAGCTACATTCACAAAAGGTTTCAGGTGCTACACTATTTCTTTAGTGAATGCACATCATCGACCTGAATACCCAGGCTCCCTATACGACAAATAAGGGAAGAAGAACTGACTATGGAAGAATGAGATTTCCAAAGTGCACCGAACAAGGAAATGTCCAAATTGTCCAAAGGCAGGAAAGTTAGTCTCTAAGACTGCATCAATCCTAGTAAATTAACAGTGCCTAGGAAGAGTCTCAGGCCTAGTTTTGTCTCAGGAAAATTAGTACTTATTCAAGCAACACCCAGAGTTCAGGAGTTACATGGGCCTGTGACCATTCTTATAGACAGTTTGAATGCAGTGACTCTATTTTGGAGAATAATAGCTTATTTAATAGTGTGAATGTAGGCTATTGGTATCAACACCAGAGAATGAATGGTCCTAGACACACTTCATTTACCTCTATGGATATAACATAAGGCAGTTAGTAGCCATTGCTCTTCTGGGATGTAGACACCTCTCTGTTCTTTGCACCATCTGCTGGAATTAGTTGCTAAACACAGCTATTTTCCATGCTTCCTACTCATACTCCAGTTTTCCTTTATTAGACTATTTGTCTAATTTGCAGAAAAGCCAGTATCTACTCCACAGGAAGGATGTGACTCTGTATCGTCCAAAAGAACAATTTCATCTTTTCGCATTTTAGCAGAAACCTTGTTCGTGGCTTTCACAGGGCTCTTGGATCTTGGTCTAGATGATCTGTGCTTTTGATCCTGTCTTCATACCACCTTTTTTTGTCCTTGCAATGTCTTGCTGCTTTGAGAAGTTATTTAGTAAAAGTATCTCTTTCTTTTTTCTGAGAATTTTCTTAATCTCCGCGCTTTTAAAAATCAATATGGAATATTTTCCCACGAGTATTTCCTCAGAGATTCAAGGACATTGTCCTTACTTTTCCTTCACAACTTCCTTTCAAAAAGTCCTTTCTCAGGTTTACAAAGACAAAGCCATTTCTACTCCCTGATATATGTGTTTGCAGTTTTTACTAACCTGCTCGAAGAGTCGTACCCTCCCTTCTTTGGGGTTATTTTTCTCTTTTCTCTTCCTTGGGAAACAAACCAAACCAAACCAAACCAACAAACCAATAAATGAAGTCCTCCACCCCCAAAAAACAAACCCATAGTTCTAGCCTGGATGTACCTGCACAGAAGAGGAATGCAAGTGTTTTTAGTAAAAGGCAGCTTCTGACCATTGCTGCCTCAGGTCCTCTGACCTCTGCTGCCCATTCCTATGAACAGTGAGTGTCTCTGCAGTTTCCCTCATCAGCAGTGCCAGCAACAGCCTTGAAGTAAAAGCTGTAACGGTTTGCAAGCTTTTGCAATATTGCTTTAAAAAATCACTAAATATATTGGAGAAAGGTACACTATTTATCATATCGTGCACTCATAGAAGGTAGAGATGGAAGACAGAGCTTTGCCCAAGGGAGCAATTCTGCATTTTTCCAGCAGATGCTGGTGAAGCACACCACTTGTTTGTCCCACAGCTTGCCTGTACCTGAGTAACAGATCAGGGTTCTTCTTTCCCCCTCAGCGCTACGTGGTGGAGGGCTTGCCATGGTTGTTGGGGGCATCTCCCTGAAGTAAATGCAATATGAAACACGTCAATATCTTGGAATTTCTAATTTTTTGTATAATGTTTTTTAAAACTTATCGTGTGCTGCCTAATTAATGTTTGAAATATAAACACATCCTTTCAGAATGGCAATATAAAAATATATGTAATTTAAATTAGCATATAGATTCAAACTCTTTAATTATAGGCTGCAAAGTTTAAAATTATAGATAATTAATTAAGAAAGCACACGTTCAGCACTGATGCTGCTCCAGCTCTTTAAACATCAGCCAATTAAGGAAATCGAAGAAACCGAACTGATGAGCAGTGTTTATTTACAATAATCTACCCTTAAGCCTACAAATGGGTTCAAATACACGTTTTACTTGTTTCTATCCGCATGGATGAAAGGTGTCTATAAGAATAAAACTAATTAGTTACCAAGGGAAAATCTACACTGTTATGTTGCAATCAAAATTGATGGGCCTCATCGAAGGTTTAGCATATTACGAGAGCTGCCAATGCTTGAACAGGAATAGGATAATTCCATTAATTAATGCAGATAGGATTCTATTTAGAGAGAAAAGCTGCAATGATAGAAAAAAGAAGCTTTCTTTTCCTGACATAAGGAAAATATAGATATTCATGACAAGTCACAGACATGTCTTTTGACATACTTTCAGTATTTAGTTTTAGAAGATTCCAGTGTTACAGAATTGTTAGTAATTCAGTTATGTATATTCAAGAAATCATTATTTCATAGCCACAAAATATAAACCAGGTAAGAATTCATGCTTCTTCTGACTTTCATTTAGAAAATCCTATGTCTATGTCCCCCAGGGAGATGAGATACACAAAAGAAATTTCATATATTTAGCTCATGTTTAACATTATCAGAAAGTAATGGTGCTGTAAATGCAGTAATATTTAAGCAAATAATCTAAATACTGGCTACTTATTTACTGAACATGATTGCCTTCTCCTGTTATGTTGAAATGTTTTGAGGCCAGATAACTGCAGTATTGGAAGCATGGGTTGGTGAATCATAGAATCAATTAGGTTGGAAAAGACCTTTAAGATCACCGAGTCCAACCATTAACCTAACACTGCCAAATCCACCACTAAATCGTGTCCCTAAGCACCACATCTACACGTCTTTTAAATACCTCCAGGGATTGTGACTGAACCACTTCCCTGGGCAGCCTGTTCCAATGCTTGATAACCCTTTCGGTGAAGAAATTTTTCCTAATATCCAATCTAAACCTCCCCTGGCACAACTTGAGGCCATTTCCTCTTGTCCTATCACTTGTTACTTGGGAGAAGAGTACTACCTCCTTTCAAGTAGTTGTAGAGAGCAATAAGGTCTTCCCTGAGCCTCCTTTTCTCCAGGCTAAACAACCCCAGTTTCCTCAGCCGCTCCTCATAAGACTTGTTCTCCAGACCCTTCAACAGCTTCGTTGCCCTTCTCTGGACACACTCCAGCAACTCAATGTCCTTCTTGTAGTGAGGGGCCCAAAAATGAACACAGTGTTCGAGGTGCGGCCTCACCAGTGCCGAGTACAGGGGCACGATCACATCCCTACTCCTGCTGGCCACACTATTCCTGATACAGGCCAGGATGCCATTGGCCTTCTTGGCCACCTGGGCACACTGCCGGCTCATGTTCAGACAGCTGTTGACCAAGACCCCCAGGTCCTTTTCCTCTGGGCAGCTTTCCAGCCACTCTTCCCCAAGCCTGTAACGTTGCATGGGGTTGTTGTGGCTGAAGTGCAGGACCCGGCACTTAGCCTTGTCCAACCTCGTACAGTTGGCCTCAGCCCATCAATCCGCCTGTCCAGATGCCTCTGTAGAGCCCTCCTACCCTCAAGCAGATCAACACTCCCGCCCAACTTGGTGTTATCTGCAAACTTACTGAGGGTGCACCTTGTCTGATGGAAATATTTTGAAAATATAAAAAACTTTTGAACTTTCTGGAATCTTAAGTGGAGCTATGGCTGCTTGCAAAACCCCATAAATAAATAAAAATCCTCACTGCTTCTGCTTGAAGCTTGTTTATGGCCCGCAGGGGGTGAGTGACTGCCCCCGAGGCCCCGTGCCCCTGTTCTCACCCAGCTGTACCCCAAGCAATATAAGGACAACATATGATGCACTTGGAGGCTTGATATACACAGAAAGTTTATTTTACTTGTTGGCAAAAATAATAACATGTCAGAAGCAGAATGGGTTACTTCCTGGAGTAGATGAAGGCCGTGTGTAGGAGGGGAGTTATTTCACTGCCTCATCCCTTGCCTTGGCTTACTGCTGTCTCTTCATTACCCACGTACAGCTTCTCATTTTGTCTTTTGCATTTACCATATCTGTTCTGTAATTTTACCAGTCTGTAACCTCTGGCAATAATTAGCTATATCTAGCACGTAAACTAGAGGCAAAGTGTTAAAATTTTATGCTTTTTACATGTGCTCCCTCCAGCTAATCCTTTTTTGTATTTAGCAGTGATTTTGGAAATGATGTGTTCACTATCAAATCTGTGTGCTCACAGGGGTTCACTGGGCACAGAAAGCCTAAAATCAGTGCTATATCTTGATTTAAACTTTGCCATGGCACTTTGTGAATGACAGGACAAATCACATAGTTATCTTAGTCCTACCTTGGCTGAATACACATTTACATTTGCAAAAAACAACCTAACAATCTGCATTAGGTATGATTTTAAATTTGGATATTACAGGCTTGATGCCAAGAGAGTCCCAATTTCAATGCAATAGCAACTGAAAGAGTTATGCAATCGGGTGGATGATAATATTTCCCACTGCCATGATCTCATCATTCTAGCTGAACAACCAACCAGCGCAAACTAGTTAAACAAATAATGCTGTCTCAGTCTGCTCATGTGAAATAACTCTGATAAGCAGTTTAAATTGTAGCTTTGCGATTGTAACGAAACCTTTTAAAGTATGTATTGAAAAATACAAGCTGTTTTCCAAACTCAAATCTGAACATTTTAACTCTATTGTTATATTATTTCATTGTTTCTATATGTGATCAGTGAAATGAAAATTATATAGTACAATGTTAATGTAAGAAAAAAATAGTCTCCTATATGCTCATCTAACTTCAAGAAATATTTATCCTGTTACTTCTCAAAGCTTTCACCCTAAAACAACCGTGTCATATTTAACTTTCTCCACATCACAATGTTGAAGGAAAAGACTTATCAGATAGTCACTGAGAACGCAAGCACAACTTACGTGATCAATTATGTAAACATGCTGACAGTCACATAGCTCATAAGTCTAACATAACAAGATTTATATATGAAAAGTTCCCCTGCTCAGGATGGCATTGAGATATTACCTGGCAAAGCGCATTTTAAATACGAATCTTCTGAAAACTATAGACACGTATTTCTTATGAAAAGTTTGCCGTCTGTTAGTTTGTTCTGGTTTATTACTTAATTTGAATCAGATTTTCAAATCCTTAATGACTTTGAGAAATTAAATTTTCCCCAAGGATTTGTGTTGGAATATATAGAACTATGCATTTAGTAGAATGAGCTGTGAGAGCCTGAATATATGAAATGTTACAAAAACCCTAATTTGTATGTGTATTATTTAGTTGAGAAAATGATGGAGGTCATTTAAAAAATAGTGTCTCTTTTTATCCACTGAAACCTACCTCACCTTTTTAATCACATAATTAATACAGTAGACACACAATTCTAACAAATAAATGTAATCATATACAAATACTTGAAGTTTATTTTTTCTGGAAAAGATTTCAGTGCTTTATTCCAATTAAGAATATGGAGAGGAAAGGTTACAAATTAGAAATGAAGAGATCATCTTCAATCAGATCTGCAGGGTGCCTAGTGGGAAAGAAAAGCTCAGAAAACTCTGAAACACTAACATCTGAGTCTGTAACATTCAGTCAACATTTGATAGCTGTTGTTTCTGATTTTTCATACCAAGTTTTTCAACTGAGCTCTTTCCTGCATTTTCAGACTGGATATGTGCTGTCAGTTTTTGCCACTGACAAGCATGTTATTAAATACCATTGAAGTCAGCAGATTTTCAAGTTCAGGCAAGTCCCTGGCTAACCAACGTATCTATACACACATCATTTTCTTCTGTTCTGTTCCACATACTATATCTAATATAATCCCGCTGAAATTTATTTGAGAAATTATATGTAAATATTACTTTTACTTACTTGTAAACCCATGTTTTTATAAGGTATGTTAATATTTCATTGGCCAGATCCCAGTCCTTGCTGAAACCTGTGGGAAAAAAGATAGTTCACTCTGGAAGAATAAATGCTCTCACAGAAAACTGCAATTAAAATTTATTTGCTTAAAACCTTAGGAGAAAAGTTTGATTCAGACTAATGCTTTTGTTTGAGATGCCAATACAAGATGCACTTGCTAGTTCATTAACTTTCCACTATGCTGTCTTTGTCTTTGTTACGTGGTGGACTGTGGTATATCGACATATCAAATATGTTGTTTGGTATTAGGTTCCTTGTCCTTCACTTCATTTGTCATATTTTTCATATTCCTACTGTGGCCACGACTTTTCAAGACAGAAGCATATCTCATGTATAAAAAAAAAGCAATTTTAAATCCCACCACTGTGAAAAAGTAGTAGTGAGAAATCAACAGGAAAAAAAAAAGAGAGTAATGAAGAGATATCCAGGTTTCTTATCTCCTTTTCATTTGGGCATATCGCACAACAGTTCAGGAGTGAATGTGTCTCCTGTTCCGGTGGATCTCAGAAAACTATAACCTTGACAAAGGTAAATGTCTGGACAGATTAACTTGAAAGAGATAAAATATTCCATGTATATTAAAGGCTAGTTTTAGGAAGTGGATGATCCAGGAGAAAATTACTAAGGAATGTTGGAGAGGAAAATTTATTTCACATAAAATTCTGTCTTGATAACTCTGTTGTAGAAGAAAGAAATAGCAGTGGGTATAGTAACTCACAATAGTAACAGAGAAACCTGTACAGCAGATGAAGGTATTGTAAATGTAAATCAAGTAAGAAGAGAAAGTGACATGAAGCATCTGGAACAAGAAATGGATTTTCTGGAATTTTGCCATGCTAATAGCTTACAAAAAAAAAAAAAAGGGAAGAATAGAGAGTGGATTACATAAAGCTGAAGGATTGTCTGTCTGTAATAGCAGGCATAGTATTACAGTATTGATCTTGACTAAGAGTGTTAGACAATGTTGCTGTTGTTTTTAAGATTATTTTCTTTATATTCAGTTTATCATCTTGCTTGAATTTAAGCTGACTTTTACATTATGATATGTGACATTTCAAGAGGATTGTCTTGTAAAGGAAAAATAAATTCTGGATACTGAAATAGAATCTGAGAGAAGAGTATTTAGATAAATATAATGAACAAGTTTTATCACTAGCATGCATGATTGTAATGCTAAATGTAGGGTACGTCACAGTGCAGAGCAGCTACTAAATTAATAGGTAAGATTTTTGTATTTGGCCTTCAATACTGAGGGACCTTTTCTTGCAAGTAGAATCAATAAGAATAGGTTAATATATATGTAAGCCTTTCCTCTGCTCAGGTCAAACAAACCCAGACACTAAAGCAGTTGATAGAAAAACCATTCTGGTGTTATTTTTTCATTGAGGACTTCAGACAAAAATATTTTTTAAGGGAAAACATAGTTTTTAAAATTCTGAAATTTGCATCATTCAAAAAGAAGAAAAAAGAAAATGGCATAAATGGATATTTATAATTATATTTAAATAAATTAATTAGTTTTTATGGAGGTTTTTTTGTCTGTTCTCTGATTTTCCAAAGATTATCGTGCTGACAATTCACAGGAAAACAGCTTTTGCTAACTTCAGGTAAAATTCTGGTCAACAATGATTAGAAGAGTTAAATTAACTATGGCATGTGAGAAATTGTATTTAACTCAGCATATGTCCCATCTGCATTTAAGAAAATTTGATTTAAACTAGACTCATAAAGACATAGGATCAAATTCAGAGTCCAGCAGAGACTGGTTTGACATTAAAAAAAATATAAAATTAAGACTTAAAGATAGCCTGGATATGAGAATGTAGACAAAGGATGCTGCAGTTGTCCATATGAAGGCAGATCACAGGGTTATCTTGAGGGAAAACAGCTAAACATTGTATTTTGTTTACATCAATTTTAGATAGCCTCCCTCAAAAGAAAACTAGAGGAAGAGGACAGAAATTTAATATGGACAGAAGCAGACAGATCTGGGCTACAGAGACAGGACTGTGAATTGTCTTTTTAGAGACTGTAGAGAATACTCATTTGTGTATGAGATTATCCAGGCAAAGGAAAAAAGGAAGGCCACACTATGCAACCCCCATGTAAATCAGGGAAATCTCTGAAGAACACTGTTAATGAATACTGATACGAGTAATAAGTAGGAGTGTTGTCCGAAAAGCGGATTCGTGCCCGGTGTGCAAGTAACCAATTCCACACACTCAGGAGAGATATTGTTTTATTCAGGCCTGGGTGCTCGGTGGACTTGCCACAAATCAAGCACACCTGGTCTAGTCACCTTTCTGTTTATATCCATGCTTCTCATACATATTTTAAATTTCTCTTTTACATATTCATTACATTTCCGAGAACTAATTATAATATTACATCATCTTAAACACATGCGCACTAAAGCCTTTAGGGTCTCCTTGGGGGTCTCGGGTGGTCTCTGGTGGTCGGCAGGGTAGTGAACTCTTCATGAACTTATTTCCTCTTTACCTTATAGGGTCGCAATTTGTCCCTGAGCCATGCTTGGACCACGTTTGTTTATAGTTTCCATAGCTAAAATTAATTATCACTACCTCTAAAACACACAGTTTATAATTAATTACTACTCCACACAATTACAAACACACACCTGTTAGTTATCTAACTTCTAAGCAACAAATCTTAATTGTTTAAAATTACAGAAGCGAACAATATAGAATCCACAACAAACTAAACTATCTATCACCATAGTGTTCTTAAATTAAAACATATACATCTTGATCTCCTCCAATCAAACACCCACTCACTAGCTTCATCATTCTGATTTCTTATTAACTGGTCTTTTAACCCAGTTCTGGGTGAGGGCTATACACAGGATGATAACACTTTGAAGATTAATGTTGATTAAGATTAACATTAACAGGAGGGCCAAAAAAACCCCACAGTGGTGGGGTTCTCTGCCCCGCCCCTGCGTAAGCAATAACCACCAGTGGGGGTCGTGATGGCTGCATCCATTTTATGCTGGACGTCGGGGACGGATAGCAACACAGTAGCCAAGGGCTGTCTGGAACAGTGACCCAAACCTCTTGGTGGTACGCAAATCTGGCTATAAGTCAGTCATCTTACTCTATAAATAGTGGGCAGCCCAGGGCCTGTTGAGCCCTCCTGCATGGCAGCGGGCTGTACACCAGGATCTCCCCTTGAGTAGGGATGTCTCTCAGGGTTATTCCTTGAGGTTGAGAGATTCCTTGCCGCAACAGATCCTCAGTAAGTGATTAATAGCATGTTAAACTTTCAAATCTTAACTAAGTGATATAAAGGATTGATTGTGCATATATAATTCTTTAGACATAAACTGTTGACCAAGTCTGGGACTAGGATTGGATCCAGCTCCACGTAGACTCCTCTCTGAGAAGGAGTTTAGAAAGCAAGGGGGTCCTTTCTGAACCTCATGGCTCGACGGGAGGGTCACCCTGAAAGTTTTGTCTGACCCTGTCCTCTATGCAGTAAATAATTAAGTGTACTTTGCCATCAAATCTCGTTAAACCGCTGTTGCATTTACCATTGAACTTTGTTAACTCACTGTTTTATATTAATAAAGTATATTGTTGCTTCTCTCCTGTGAGTGAAGTGCACTCTCACACCATCCGTGACAAATCGGTGTAGTCGGCAGGACAGCAAGTAGTATCACCTATTATTTACAGAGGCGTAGAGTGAATCCAACTCCCGACTTCTCAGCAGGATGGGCTCGTGACAATTGGCATAATTGGGAAGCCATTGAAGAGCTGCAAATGAGAAATGGGTTAGCCCTAGGCATTCCCAGAGCTATGATTCAAAGTCAGCCTACTGGCATTATCTTGAATCTGATTGAAGCATTTCAGAAACGAGATAATGGTGAAAGGAAGGAGCATATTTTATCTTCTCTGGCACCAGTCCCCAGAAAGGGAGACAACCCTTCCTCCCCCTTAGGAAAGACTTGCAGGGCATGGAGCCAAAAAACGAGTAGTGTCAGGAAGGCAATTGGGCCTGCCTGTCCGGAAAGTGGAGGCTTATCAGTGGATAAGTGATGATGGCCCATACATTTTAATTCCAGTTGGTCCTCAGGGACAATTGGTGAAGTTTTTAATACATACGGGAGCACAAATTTCAATACTAACACAACAAGATGCCGAGAAGCTGGGCGTGTGATCTGGACGGCAAAGAGTTAAGATTACTGGTGTGAACAGAGCAACTGTTGAGTGCCGAACTGCCAAGGTCAATTTATGGCTCCCAGGCGAGAAGCGCATGTCGACTACTTGCTTTGCAATTAAAGATCATCATGAAAATATTTTAGGTTTCAATGTTTTAAATGGATGAACCTGGCACCTGCCAAATTGCAGCGTGTGGTCCTTCGGCTCAAACATCAATCCCGACCCCAGTAGAAACAGGGAGGCTCCAGTACATACACTTTGCACAGCCCCTGCACTCCCTGGGTCAAAAATTACCAACGTATTGCAATACCCGATTTCTACTGCAGCACGAAATGGAATTTCTGAAGTCATAGCTGATTTGGAGAAACAACAAATCAAATCCAGAACCCACTCCCCATGTAACTCACCTGTCTGGCCAGGTTGGAAACCAGACAGGAGGTGGCATTGAACAACTGATTATCGGCGCCTGAATGCTAATACAGCCACCGCCAACAGCCACTGTACCAAACATTGCAAACTTAACAGCTACTTTGCCAGCAGCTGCACACCCATGGATACGTTCTTTATGGTCCCCTTGAACGAGGAGGATAAAGAGAAGTTTGCTTTCACTTGGGAGGGAATATAATACACCTTTAACAGGCTCCCACAGGGGCATAAACATTCACCCACAGTTGCTCATGTCGCACTTGCTGAACTTTTACAGACATTCTCACTCCCCCAAGATGTGAAACTGTACCAATATATAAATGATATTCTGATTTGAGGAACTTCCCCTGACATGATGGGGGAAGCGGCAGCAGCAGTATGGCAAGCATTAAAATAAAGCAGAAGAGGTCATTAGCACCCTGATGTGCAGCATTTTCAGGGACTACAACTGTGCTGTGCTTGCAGTAATTTTCATTCTCTACTAAAGAGGAGTTAGGAATAGAGGTGAAGGATTTGCTATCAGTAGATTTTTTCCATCCAAAGTCCAAGTTAGGATATCTGAAATCTGCAGGAAGTGATTTAACCCCTACACCAGCATCAGTGGCTGTTTGAGCTCTTAGTTCCTCTGCTGTCAAAAGGCAGTGCAGGCGATAAAGTATGCTGGGGAAGCAAACTGCTTTTCGGAATAGGATGTATAGCACAGAGCTCTGGAAACAGTATCTCCTTATTCTGCAAACCTTCCCACTTTGCTTTCCTCTTCTCAGCACTGCTTAGTGCTTTCCCCTTCTGATTCAAATGGCAAGGAGTCAAAAGATTCAGTCTTGAAGATTGTGGTCCACATCCAGCAGTGGCTGGTCAGGTCAAGATTATACTTTGTTTTCTAACATTTAGCAAAAGTTTCATATTCAGGAGAAGGGAATTTACTGGGTGGAGTAAGATCAGTGTATACATCAGCTACATAGAATCGATGAGGCTGATCAAAATTTTGATACCGTGGAATGATAACCGCCTCCTGGTAATCTTCTAATTTAAAAATGAAAGGCATTTCTTTTGTATAATAGTACTTGGCACCTTCACTAAGCTTGGGGACCAGAGCTGAGGCAGCAGTTAGGGTTGGAAGTGGTTCTCAATTCAGGTGGGAACACTTCGTTTTTCTTCAGACAGAACAAGTTCATTTTGTGAAAATTGATAAGGAAAGAGTTTGTGGAAGTGTGCCAAGAAGCATGAGTGTCATGAGAGTGACTTTTGTTATGACTGGTTCATCTATGATTATTTGGAATACATATTTTAAATAATTCAGTCACCTATTTGGAAACAAAACAATATGGCAATTCAATAGGCAAATGCTTTTCAACAACTGAAAGCTTTTGAGCTCCTTACCCATATTTAGCTTCTACTTGTTTTATTTTAGTAATCTTTCTGCTAGTTTTTCTTTATTAGTCACAGTCCGTAATTCTTATTTTCACCCTACTGATTAGTTTGATCATGATAAACTTTCCCTCTCATTGGCACTGGTGAAAAATCCTCTCTCCCTTTTTTTAAATTTTATTCTCACTGTTCCTAGTTTTCACTCTGTTGCTTAGCTACTCACCCAGATTATTTCCTTTTCCATGAGTATTTGTTTTTTTCATAGTCTTCAAAACATTTTTTTTTGAGTTTTCCAAGAATGTTATTATGCAATTCAACTCTTTGAAAATAATAATAAACATCCTTAACATAATAAAAATATAAACCATTGTTTCCTTTTTTTTCCTCTCGCAATGTTGGTACCTTTAGATATTACTGCATTTTTAAATTTAATTCTTGTGTATCCGTGTAAGAAAACATAATTATCTACTTACATGATGGACCTAACCTGATGTCATTCATCTCAGTATTAATGTATCATAAAGTCAAATGTTGCAAAGTTATAAGCTGTGTAGCACTTGCAGCAAAGCCAGCTGAGATTTAGATCACAGTTGGAACATGATGAGGGGAAAAGTAATCCGTTGATGAATACCTTACATAAACAAGGTAAACAGTGTCTTTAGGTGTATCTACTCTTTCTACTTAAGAATCTTTGTTTTTAAAAAATGTCACCATTTTGTGCCCTCACCTGTCAAAATGATTCAAGAAAAATGCAAAAACTGTAACAGGTTTGGGTTTTTTTTAAAGGTAAATTATCTTGTTTGACAAATTTTGCCTTAATGGTTGGAATTAAACAATGGCTAATTGGAATGTCATAAAGTGGTTTAAATTCTGAGAGTAAGAGAATAGACTGGTCAGAAAAGTAGAGTTCGAATCAGTGACTGGGTCAGAACCAAAAGGTCATAGGATGTGGTTAAATAGGACATTGACCTGTAAGTCAGTCTATAAACACATTGTGAAACATGGGACATGTCAAAGATTTGAACTCTAACAAGAAGTTTAAATTAACTGAAGAGTCAGCTGGATAAATTGTTGGAGAAGCAATTAATTGGAGGGCAGAATGAGATTTTGGGGTTAAGAGAGGTCTTGTATGGATTGGTTTGATTTTTATCTAGATGAAAACAAATTAAGTGAAAGAAAACTATCTAAAGGATAAAAGGGTTAAGACTTAGTATATTACATGGTTTCATGCCTTATGTATTCCTATGCTGTGGTCCTAATCAATCTCAGTTTTACCGACAGAGCTGTAAGTGCCTCTAAAGCAAATCAGATACTGTAGGTAGAATGGCAATTATTTAACATGACCAAGTAGTTTCTTTGAAAAATATGTATCCCTGGGCTACAAGTGCTCAAAATCAATGCTCAGTGCTCTGTTACGGATGGCGGACAATATTGCAAGGCATACAAAAAATATTCATGATGTTAACTTCCTTTGTCACTGAAATGTCACTGGATTGTCAAAATGAATAACTGAAAACCTATGTATTTAGTTTAAAAATCTCTCTATGGAGAAATGATATCTGGTATATTGAACAATGACATTCCTGTATGTATTAGTATATTTAAAGAAAGCAGTAATAAAGGAACTCTTCACATATGGAATAACTATTTTATGGGTTAAGAATTCTAACGAAAAATAATTATTGAAATTAAAAAAAACCATTATCTTATTACTTATGATCATGTCCATGAAATAAGCATTCAGGAAAAAGAAAAGCCTAGCTAAGTTAGGGATATGCAAATATTTGCAGGTTAACAGCACATAAGCAGAGTTATGCCTGAAAGGCCACTCTATACAGGAACTTCTCACAAACACAATGTCGAGAATGATTTCTATATGGAGACCCTACAGGCTAAGGTTCAGAGAAGTGGACCTGGAGGTTAATGAACAGGCAATATATCTGCATAAACAAACGGATGTACCTCTTGATTACCGGAATGTGGAAATTAATTTTTATCAATACATATTTGCTCATTCAGACTCTACTAACCAGTATTTGCTTAAATGATTATTTTATTAGTATGAGTAAAGGGACTGCTTATATTTAGATTTATCAGGAAGGACACTAGTACATAAAACATGCATGGCTTTTTCTTTTCCCTTGCAATGCTTCAGGATTTTTTTTTCCATTTGGACTGTATGAAGTCTAATAGCTCAGATACAGAGCAATTAGGCAAAATAACCAAACTATTTGCAAACATCTGTGGATCCTTTTATTCCAGAGCTCATTTTGTTACTACTAGCTAAATGTCCATATTCAAATTTTGCCAGGGTACTTGTATTACAGCTCAAAAGGCAGTAACAGATGTATTCAGAATGTGTATCCATATTTATTTTCCCAAGAAATTGCACTTCGCCCAATTCATTCTTAGGAAACACTGGGAAAATACATGTTCTGGGAGACATTACAAGATGGTGTCTGAAATGGTATTTGTAGGTGTGTAACCACTGTTCAGCCTTTATAGACAAGCTGTGTTCTTGTTAGTAAAATTACACAAATTTCTGAACAGAGGAAACTGTATGATCAGTATGAGAGTTTGCACTGTACTTTGATTGCTAGCTAGAATCTGTTCCCAAGTCACAATTTATCCATTGAGGCCAAGTCAGCTAGAAGTGTTTTGCTTTGATTTGTGAAAGAGGATTACTTGAGTGCTTTCCACCTCTGTTCCAGGACTTGTATAAAAGGGTTACACATGAAAAAATACTGAAACCCTGTCAATATTTCTTCCTGTATTGGGAATTTGACCTGCAAGATGTTGAACATCTGCTACCAGTGCTTATCTGGGATTTACAGAGCTGGGTGGTGAGTTAATATAAGAATAGACAAGCACAATTAAATATAAAATGTAGGGAAGATTAAGAAAAATAAGAAAAGCACTTGTCTATTATTGTTTTTAGTTTACTGAACCTCTCTTGCCATAGAGCACTTTGCCTATCATTGGTCAGATAAAAGTGAAATTATATATAAATATAAATAATATAAATATAAATATGAATACAAACACAAATACAAATACAAATATAAATTTTGCTTATCAAGTAAGTGTGCTAGAGCTCCTGTTTCCTCCTACAGTGTGTCGCTATAGCTGTCTCCTTAAATTGAAGTGTCACTGCCCTATGGTACTGCTTTTAGAAACAGAACTGTGAGCCTGTAATTTCCACATTTTTACATTAATTGTGTTAAAATGTTTGCCTCATTGTGAGATTAAAAGGCAAAAAAGGTTATTAATGACATATTTATTTTAAAGTGAAATGTATTTTTTTAATCAAGTAACTTTCTGAAAGCAATCCATTATACAATGGTGTTTTACTTAGAACACAAGAAAATATAAGCCCACACTCCCATTGACATTCATGCACAGGGAGAAAAAACATCATATTCAGAATATGATTAAGACACGGTGATCTCCCTCTGAACATCATTTTATCCTATTTCAGCAGAACAGGAAATCATTCCTTTAGTTCTAGTGCTTGAATCCTATAGGATAAAACTGAATCACAGAATCATACCATGGTTTGGGTTGGAAGGGATCTTTAAAGATCATGTAGTCCAACCTCCCTGCCATGGGCAGGGACATCTTCCACTAGATCAGACTGCTCAAAGCATCATCCAGCCTGACCTTGAACACTTCCAAGGATGGGGCATCTACAACTTCTCTGAGTAACCTGTTCCAGTGTGTCACCACCCTCATAGTAAAGAATGTCTTCCTTATATGTAATCTAAATCTACCCTTTTTTAGTTTAAAACCATTACCCTTTGTCCTACCACTACAGGCCCTGGTAAAAAGTCTCTCTCCATCTTTCTTATAAGCCCCCTTTAAGTATTGAAAGGCTGCAGTAAGGAGGCTTCTCTTCTCTAGGCTAAACAAGTCTGCAATTCTGAAGTTTATTTTTCATACTGAGCTTAAGGAGTTAATATGATTGAATTTACAAGCTTTTCAAATGAGGCTGCAGAGACTTTTTAGATAAGTCTTGATTTTCCAGTGAGCAGCTCATTCAACTTTTAATTTTAAGATACTTTTATCTTCATTTCTAGATAAATACAATCACCATAAGCTTAACTATCTTTTAAAGATGCTTATTGATATCTTTTTTGAACATGATAATAGGGAGCTCAGGAAACTTATTCAAGAAAATGCCAAGGATCTTGGAGTTGATATTTAGATGGAAATTGGGAAGCTGAGTTCGAGAAAGCAATGCAGGAAAACCATGCCTAAAATGCCTAGGTGTTTGAGACACCTTCTTAGTATTTCAAGCAGTGATTTTCCTAGGTAACTAAACCTGTGCCACTTATTATAACAAATATAACTCCTGGCTCAGAAAGCTGAAGAGCTCAGAAAACTCGGTGGAAATGGCAGTGAGTGACCTGACTTCTTTCTGCATCAGACTGTTGCGCCGGTACTAGACTATAAGATATTAGAAGTAAGAGCACAACCCTTTTCTTTAGCCTACTGTTCAGCAAAGAACACAAAATTCATGAGGTTAGAATTTTGGACAGGAACAAGAGGAACACAAACTTTGCAGACTGTCTGCAGAAGACTCAGTTCCAAAACAGGAATCTAGTGATTTGCTCTGAAAATTATTTCAGATTTATATCTAGTGAACATTTGATGTAAAATTCTGTAAAATTAATCAAAGTTCTTCTCTCATGCTTTCTTCCTTGCCTTAGCCATGAAGAGAATATCAGACTCTGTACCCCAGTTTTATACAATTCAGAATTAAAAGCCCAAGAGCTAAAGTTCTGCACAAAAGATCTGGGGTTTCTATTTACTGTCTTGTGTGTTTCCCACTAAGCATTCTAGCTGTTATAAACCCTAACCTGGGATCCTGTCTTCTCCCCATTCTTTGTAGAAATAGTAGTTCTGAGCATCAATACTGAGTATATACAGTTGGCTTCCCACAGGTGTCTTGTTAATCAGTGCCCTGCAAGTGATCATAAAGTCATGGCTTGCTTATAATTCACTAGAAGAGAGCCCAGCCTGGACAGATTTCCACCAGGTCAGATGACTGTTTAGGCTAAGTCTCTACTTCATTTTCTGACCCCAAACCTATTAATTAGAGTGAAAGCTTGCAAACAATAGCTTTTGCAAATACCCCTTTACTTTAGAGGGGATCTGAACATATTGATCTTGTAGCTTTTAATCTATATCCGTTCATTTTCACGCCATATGCAAATATGATAGATTAATGGCATCTCACACTACAGAATAGATGACTCAAGGCTGAGGTCAATGTGACTTTAAACGAAGGATCTAGGCCCTGTATATACACCAGCTCATGACACATTTTGGAACACTTGTAGCTAAATAAAGTCACTGTTTTGATAGGAATTAAACTGGATTGGTTTAGTGTGAATAAGCAGATGCCCACTGTGTCCCTTCCTTGACCTTTTCCAAAAAAGGGTCTATCCAGCTGGTTGGCTTATGAAGGAGGGAGATTATCAGTCTCAGATGAGTGGTAGAATTCAGCAGCTGCTGGAATGTTGCATGCCAATTCTGTTAAATTGTTTGCCTAGCGAATTTGCAGAGAATTCAAAAGACATGTAGACGTCAGCATGGACTCCATTCTGACAGTGCCATGACAGACTTTCTCTGCTACATGGCTCTTTCAAATGAAGCACCTTGAGGAAAACCAAAACTTTTAAGTGATTTTCATAATCCATCTAAAGCCTTTGATGCTATGAATTATTCTGATTTGTGGACAGTCCATTTGGCTGCCCTAATTAGTAGATCAGCAGTATCTGGTTGCATTATATGAGAAAGAAGGTTTCATCTTCTTAAGCAAAGGTGTTTTCTGAAATCTTTATTTCTTTTTCAAATAAGTTAAATTGACTTCATATTGGCACTGTGTGTGATGCAGTGTTGATGGACAAATTTAAGGACAGCTATCAGCATATTCTGGAAACCTGTAAATGCAAAAAAAAAAAGGCTCATATCCTGCAGATATCCTATTGACCACTGATCGCTTTGCTACAAAGCACAGTGATCTCACAGCCTATCAAAAAACCCCAAGGCCCAGAATTTATGCTTTCCATAGGACAGGGGAGCTTTGTAACAATCCTCTTAGTGTCCACTGATAATGTGTGACTCAGGCTGCCAACAAGTTTTGTTATCTTGATAATGAAGTGTGGTGATTGCTGATAATATCACAAAGTATATCGACATGGCTAACAATACTTTGGTAAATTATGGTGCCAGCCAGTAACTGAACTCAAAATTAGTTTTTGAATGGGAATATTATGCTGCTGTTGTCATAGTTTTATGGCTTCAAGATTTGGACTGATTGCTATGTAAATGCCTCGTTCATTTCCACCTAGGCTGTTTTCAGCAAATACCTAGTGTCAAGTGGCAAAATATGATAACTAGTACTGAATCTTTGCAGGTCTGTAAAAGCACTGACATTGACACTGTAATTATCATATCTCAAATGAGACAGCAAAGTCATATAGTTCATGTGCCTGAGGAAAGCATCCCATTTTTTTGATAGAAAGACAAATGTGCAGAGCTGGGTGGCTGAAACATTAGGAAGATGATCTCAAAGCTAATCTTAAAGCATGTAAAGTAAACTTATATCTCAAGACAAAGTTTGATGGCAACAATTTCTGTAATTCTAATGACTTTGAGGGACATATATATTGTTGCTCATACACTGACCTGAAAAATCTTCAGTGTGGAGCAGAAGAAAATAAGAACACAATAAAAAAATAAGATCAGAAAGCACAAAATTCACAGATGCCTTCAGGCTGTCCCAGGTTTTGCCTGTGACACATCCACAGGCTACCGTGTCCTCCAACTGGAGTCGCTCTTATCCTAGAATCCACGAGTGAACTTTGGAAGGCTGGTGCAGATTTTCATATGTTGATGACAAGAGAAAGTTTGTTTCCCCTGTAATAGTATGAAATGGTATGTTCACCACAAGTCCCTCTTGGATCACTCTTGACTACTCCAGAGGATTTATTGTCTGTTGTTTGTTTATTGTCTACTTGCTTTGAATATGAATGTGGGAAAGGCCAGATTTAGTCCTGAAGCAGAATTTGTATCAGCGAACTTTAGCAAGCGGGTGCTAGTATCTAAAGATAATTTAGAAGAATATAATGTTATTTGGGAGCTTTTTACATTTGGATGCAGAACAAAACCTGGAAATTTAAACTCCATGAACCATAATAAGACTAATTATAAAATGCATAACTACAGCAGACTTTAATTAATGCAAACTGCAGCATTGCTTTCTATAGTTAGGAAAGATGAGTTGCTGTCTTTTGAAGCAACAGAAATGTTCAAGTGCCCTACAAAATAATTACAGTCTGAAGTGTTCCCCTAGGCTTGAACCAGCAGGGAAAAGAAATAAAAATCAAAAGATGTAAATATTTCACATTTCCTTGGATTTTTGTCTCAGTTTATACTAAAGAAATGATAATTGTAGTTTAAATTATAAAAGCTACACTCTAGTTTCAGTGCAGTACCACTGAAATTATGAAACTTATTCATGTTAAAACACAGAATAATTTGTTCAGCACAATATGGTGTGAAGAAAATTATCTTATGACTTAAAGGGGTCATAAAAGTTTCCCCAGTGTCTACAAGAAACCTACAGTAGGACCTCAGAGATAGTTGAAAAAGTTGGATATATTAAATCTACACATCTGAAGGTTAAAGTAGGAGAATGAAACATGTTCAGGTTAAGTGATGTTATTAATGCAATGACTTCACATACAGTCTTTCTAAAGTATTAATGTATAATCGCATAGTTACTTAAGCTTACATATCCCATTAACTACTATGTTTCTTATACGCAGAAGAACTTGTAGAAAGTGGAACATATATCTTTGAAATAAAGCATGGATGTAATAAATGCATTTCTTTTCTATTCCTCAGTATCTGATGCTGGAGGCTAAAGGCTATTTCTCTGACTGCAGTCTTAAAAAACAGTCAAAGCTCCATCTCTGGCTGAAATTCCTTAATATTTGATCAGTTATTCAGATGCCAAATCTAGTTCTGAAATCTAGGATATAGCACCCAGATAATGCACTGGACACTGGACAGATGATCAGGATGCTTGTATCTGCTCCACTCAGACCTTTTTTAGAACAAGCTGCTCAGTTTACTGTCTCAGTATTCTATGTGAAATATTTCCCTACTGCTCCAGGGTAAAATATGGATGTCAAAGCCCATTAATAACTGAGAGGTCCTCAGAAACAGCAGAAATGCTGGTCCTTCCTCTGAATCGACAGTAGTATCTTTATTTAGATCAGAATTTCTATGATGTATCAGTCTTTGCTACCAAGAAAAGACCAATTTCTTTCAAAAATACTGTGTCTTGACGTGGATACACTGAAAAAGGAATCTCTTATGAGTCAAAAACCAAAGCCAGGGAAAGGCTAGAATGGGTTAGCAATGCCCAATTTTAAGTTTTGGAAGACCTTCCTAGGCTTCTCATGCGCACACAGTAGGGATCCATCCCACACCTTTGCAGTAAATAAAAACTCTTCTACTGATTTAATATGTATTGGTCTGATCAACTTGTCTAGTCATTCACCTGTTTCCATGTGTATGCAGCCTTCATCACCAATGACTAAAGGCAATATTCTCAGGGGTATGTTGTTTTTTTTTTTTTATTTTTAGTGCCCTGATTTGTGAGTGTGCTTGTGTTTGTGTGTGTATGACTGTGTGTGTATGTATTTCTGGACATATATATTTTTGTTATAAATGATGCCAATTGTATTTAAATGGCAAAGTTGATATCTGTAAATATTAATGGTTACAATTACTTGTGACCAAGGAGGATAAAGGTCTTTAATGTTTTAGAACAGATGTGAAACTCCGGCTATTTTGTAATTCTTTACTTTATATATTGTGTATAATTCTCATTTTCACCAATCATGCAAAGTTTTTATTTCACTTCTGTCCAACTAGTGTCAGCAAATAAGAAATATATGTGCATAAAACATATATTAGTGTATTATGTATATAAACATAAGTTACTACAAATTCATCATAGAAGGTCATTTCAGCTGCTTACTTCATTAGACAGAGAAATCTGATAACATTACTTTCCATTCCATGATCACTGTGGAAACTAACAAATATGACAAAGGTAATGAGCATTCTTCCCTACATTGGATACTTAAAATTTCTTACATTGAGAATGTTTTCTTACTCTTCCCAGGTTTCCAAGTAACACTTTTCTCTCTTCCTGCTCTTTCCTGAGATCCCACTGTCCCTTCTAAAATACCTTCCTTTCTTCAGTGCCTTTTGAAAGAACAAGAAAAACTGTGCTTACTTATGCTAGTTTCAAGCTGACCCAACCTCACTGTTACCAGAGAGTGTTTGGGATTTTCACGGTTGTTAGTTAGAGCAAACTGTACTTTCAAATTCACAGTAGCATTCTTGTTTTCAGAATAGAGGAGGATAAAGATAGCAGGCTAACAGCCTGCACCTCTGAGCAGGGTGCGTAAAGCCCTTCATTTGATTTGAGTGAAATTTTCTGGTTTTATAGGTAGCAATGCTGCACACTTGGGGTTTTTCCATTCTGTTCTTTGTAGACAGAAGTGGTCTTTAAAGCTTCAGAAGTTGGTGCCGACACAGAAGACAGCACCTCTTGTTGCTTTTTGCTTATTTCTGAAGATAGAACTTTAATCCATCAACACACAAATCTTTTTTTTTTTCTTTTTTTCTCTATTTTAATTTGGGGAGGGGTGGGCATGAAAGCTGTTTAATCTTTGGCAGAGTAAAATTCAGCAGATGGATTAGAAGTCTTATCTTGCTAAAACCAGCAACATCAGGAATCGATATATGAGTGACTTCCTCAAGTAATATCTCAAGGTGGAACACGCAGTTTTCATAAGTTTACAGAAATGATCCTAACTCTTCGCAGATGTATCTGTGAAGTGAGATGGAGAAATGTGATTGTGTCAGTACAGTTCAGGCTCACATAAGGTCACAAAGGATGAGTGTTTGAGCCCAGGCACGTCTGCAAATAATCTTTTGCTGCTTTTTCAAACTGAGCCGCTATTGTAGCTTACAAACTTTGACAACTGTAACCAAATTTCATTTTGACAAACGGGCTCTTACCTTTTTTCTTTTCTTTAATTCTACATCAGACATAATGAACTAAATGCAAATAATACCTTCTTCAGTCATCAGAGTGTTCTACATGGAACAGATACATTTATATTTGCATGAGTAAATAACAATATCTATTCTGCACCGAACTTCCATAAAGATCCTAAAATGCCTTTTGCAGACTACCTTAGCCCCTTTTTATGTAGGAAGCCCAGCTCCTCAAAGCACTTTACACAGTGAGAGTGCCCATGCAGGGAAGCTGAACCACAAAGTAAACACTCAGTGAATTCTCTTTGGTATAATTGAGCCTGACCTTTGTCTGTTGTTATCTAGTGTAGTTCCACTGATATCAAGGGAACAGTAACAATTTATACAGGGTGAGAATACAATCCGTAATATTTATTAAGCCTTTCTTCTACTCTAGAAATAACTAGGTACCCAACAGAGGTAAATCAATGTAGTTTCATTGAAATCTATGTAGACGTGCTGATTTAAAGAAGCAAGAGACCTGGCCCTCAAGCCTTTCACAAATGAATGAGCTTTTTTTGCTGATATTGTCTTCATCTACTTACGAAGTCTTTATGTTACAAATTAGTTTTCCTCTCTTTGCTATATCTCTTTCTACAGTAGCACTTCCAAAGTGTGAGCGTCCCCACCCCCTTTGACTGTCACCACTACTACACTGCAAAGGTCATGGACTTCCAGGCTGGAGGTTTCTTCCATTTCTTCCTGTGAACACTTTCTGCCATTGCCAGAGGGCTATCAGCACTGCCTGGCTCCTCAGTCCCTGGGCAAGACTGTGCTGTAAACACAAACCCAGGTCTGGCACGAATGGCAAAGTGAGGCCTTTTGCCTTTGTCAGGCATAGCGCAGGACTCACAGTCAATGGAGTACATGGCAAAAAAAGTCTTTGAAGCCGTATTAGAATTTGCAGACTACTACAGTGTCCTACACTGAAGCAGTAAAGATGTGTTTTAATCACCGCAGACTGCCTAAGGCAGTGTTAGTTAGCCTGTAAGGTTATATTCAAGAAAAGATTCAGTATCTTTGGGTTGGGTTGTGAAATGCCTCAACTTTATGAGGCTGCTTGCAGCCCTTTTCTAATCAGGCTGTGCAGCTCCATCTTTGGGACATGGTGTGGAGACTATGCCAAAAGGCTAAAGAGATTCTGCCTTTTGATTCTGCAATCAAAAGATTGTTTTTAATTCCTCTTGCATGTGCTCTTTACTCCAGTGTCTGGCCTCCGGACAAAAGCGGTGGACAAGGGATGGCTCTTCCCGGAGCTCCTGCTGAGTTTCTCACTCATGAACCCACTCATGTGTGGAGGCACAGGCACGGGTCTGCTCTGGATCATGACTGGGACTGTGCTAGTGGAGCAGCAGTAGGTATCTCTGGGGATGAATCGCTGGTGCCTAGAGCAGAGGCTCCCAATGAGCTATGCGGTGAGGAAAAGCAGCACACGTGAAAAGCTGAACTGAGCCCTTCCAGGCTGACTCAATAGTGGTAGAGACACAGGGGAAGAGCTAGCCATCTTGGAGCTGGAAGGAGAGGAAACAGGGATGAGACAATTGGATCCAGAGAAGTTTGAGACATTCTCAGTCTTCTTTTTTTCTGATAAAGATGACTCCATCCCACCCAAGCCCCCACTTCTGATTTTTCCTCTGATGATGTTCCTGCTCTGCATCTGCAAAGGAGAAAACTCACATTCTCCTTTGCAACAGTTCCCACCCTCTGAAGCTGCTAAAAGGGATACTGTACTGAAACTAATATTTATTCTGCTTCCAAGTCTCAAACCACATTGCACTGAGGAGTCTGCAGCTGCATAGAGAATTGAACTGAAAAGGTGTATGCCATGGCTTGTACAGAACACTGCACTGGTTAGAGAACAACAAGCAATTGTTACGTTTGCCTCTGTCTCATTAATTTGCATATGGTTGAAAGTGAACAAGCTCAAGGGTAATTAAATTTTAAAGGTGCAGAAGGAGCAAAGAAAAATATTGATCTGTAGGAATGCTAACTTAATATTTTTTCACCTTCTGTTTATATGAGCAATCTATTCTCTATGAACAGAAAATGAAAAATATGTATTACCATAACAAACACCTTTAACATATGCAACTGTCACTTACAGCAGCATATAACTTGAGGTCTTCCTGACATTGGCAGCTTTACAAGGTGTTGGGAATTGACTTTATTTTTCTCATCTTGGCATATGAAGCTTGAGAGTGTGCTTCTGGCTCTGTCTCCTAAGAGTGCTTGTGGCACGAACAGAATGTATACACAGCAACTTTATATGTATATATGTCTCAGAAATAGAAATATCAGGAATGTCAACTAAAGCAGACCATTCTGGAACACTTTCCTACTGCTAGCTGCTGAACATTTCATACAGACGGAGCCTGACTCTGCTTTTATTAAATCCTATGCAAAGCTCTCAGCAGACATTATGCAGTAGCTTGTCCTCCTTAAAGGTGAAGAGTGGGGAAATTCTTGAAGCTTTGTTTACTGTAAGAAACCCCAACACTGAAATGTTTGTTTTCAGTTAGATCAGGTTATTTGGAAGTCTCTTCTATCTTAGGTATTTATTTATTTCACACATCTGCAGGTAGTAGCTGTATCTCATAAACTTTAATCCTCATATGTCTAACTAATGCCTTAGCTACCTGAAAATTCAGAAGCAATATCATTTATCATAATTGCTGCATGAAGTGTGGTAGGTATGCCCCCCCCAGTACAAGGTAGGTTAAAGCAGTGAACTATTTATACCCTTAGCTCTTCAGAGAGAGTAATCTCTTGGAATACAGATGAAATCTTTTTTCTACAGGTATTTCAACAGTATTTCACATGGAAATGCCATAACCTCAGTTTTCTGTCACAAATTTCAGGATTGGAGATTACTATGAGTCTACTATGAGAAGTGGCATAGGAATTTGAAAGTCCTAAACAGCAAGTTGACTCAAGTAGTAAAATTTAAAATAATGATTACACATATAGGTGTGCAATTTAGACTCCTAAATCTAACAGAGCTATATAAGGATGGCATGGAAACTGGGCTGGAATGGCTAAGCTGGAAGCAATGTACTGGACTAGAAGAATAAACTATTAGGTGACTTGAAAATTGTACACAACCTCAAAAGAGCTCAGAAGATCCAATCACCCACCTGATAGCTGTGAATGAGCATTGTACCTTGAGGTCAGTACTGGGCCCCATGCTGTTCAACATCTTCATTGATGACCAGGTTGATGACAAAGAGTGGAACGTCAGCAACTTTATTCTAAACTAGAGAGAGTCATTGACATGGAGATAGCTCCAGTTTGGAGGTGCCTCTGTAAACCTGAGGACAGCTGACAGTAGTGTCAGGAAAGTCAGCAGGGAGAAATGCAGAACTCGGCACCTGGAGCACAGCCTGCACCACGTGGCGGTATAGACTGGGAAGCAAGTGACTGAACATCATTTGCAACTTCCAGCACCTGGATGTGCTGCCATCATGGGAGAGCTGAAACCCAGGTTCTTTTTGGTCATGAACCCTGGTATAGTCACACATTTTGTCTATTGAGGGCCTGGTGCAATTAGCCTAATTCATGCACTGAGAGTACTGAACTGATTCAACCAGCACTGTGGGGAAAAAGAATTATTCTTTTTTTTTTTACAGTAGTAGAACAACATATTTTGTTTTGTTTAGAGGCATAGTGAATGCTCTGCATACAAATTAATGATCTGCCTGGCTTCCTGAATATGTCCAGTTTATCTCCATGATTTCTGGGCCTCAATAAGATCCCAGCAAGGCTGATTGTATTAGCCTTGAAGTGGAATGAGTTGGTAAGTAGGAATTCCTTTGATGTCATCAAGCCATGGTAGACTTATCTGATGTCTGTGACACAAAAAGTAGCCACAAAAAGGACTGAATTGGCATACTAATGTGTTCTGAAAGCTCTAGAGTGCCCAAAACTGCCTCTGAGTCAACTTTAGCATTCAGGATTTTATCATAGTATCAAGGATCAGTGCTAGAAAAGCCCAGTTGCTCAGTACTTTTTTCCTCAACACATTTGTATTTTTCCAGTTTAGTGTGATTCTTTGCTAAGATAGAACCAAGTATTGTGTTATATGAAGTTACATTTGCACCAGGAATTATTTTCAGCAATCTCACTGAAGAAATAACCTCCTTTGGTCATGTAGCTATATACTTACTGCCAATTGTTTCCCATGCTGTATATTTTTAAAGATTCACATTAGCAATAAATAGCTCCAGGTGAACATAATAATATTCTCATTCCTACCTATTCTTGTTTTACTCTATCGTCAGTCCTGGAATATTAATTCTTAATGTTTACATGTTATGCTAATGAATCTGTCAGACATGCTTATATATTCACATGCTTCTTGCAAAATTTTGACTTTTGATTTCTTAAAATGTTTCTAAAATGTGAAAAAATTAAATATATCTGTGTATTGATATACATATACACTTATATTTATTACAAAGTACGTTGTTAGTCAGAACACACATTAGAGGTATAATAAAAAAACAGCTGGACTCTTATACACTTTACAACAAGAGTTTTCCAGCCTCTTTTTGATAACTGCAGCTATAATGTAATACAGTGGCAGAAAAGTAAATTACACACAAAAAATCCATTTCCATGCTAATGGAGTGTGTTGTATAAAACTGTTAGCATGCTTTCAGAGAGCAAATAGATGTTATTTAAGAAACACTTCTTAGAATAAAGGTGTACATTAAAATTAGTGTCTGAAAGATTCTAGTCAGCTAAAAAAATCTATTCCCTTTTAATGAAAGCATTTATTTCTAAGTAGAAAATGCCGATGAGACAAATGACTAGATAAAAAGCAGTGAAGAAATGTAAAGACTGGGATTTTCCCTTTCAAAGCCCTTTAACTGGTTTCACAATAATGGTTTTAAAATGAATAATATAAGATCAGGAGATTCTGTGGATGTCAACTGACAAGAGTTTCTGCCAGTTTTCAGCCTGTACAAATGAAACTCCTCCTGAAAAGTCTTTAACTGGAAAAATACTGTGGAGAATTTCAGCTGAGAACTGTCATAATCAAAGTTGAACAAAGAAAGAAATGCTCTGTGTGTGTGTGTGTGCGTATGCGTGCATACGTGTATGTAACTGATTGAGACTGAGAAAGAGAAGGGAATGATGTATATGCACTAGTAGTACTTTGATAACATTTTTTCCCATCTCATGAAACGATTAACAGACTTCAAAAGCAGACAGGTAAATGGCACAGTCTGCCTGTTGATAAGTTCTGCTCTCCAGCAGTTCTACTCAATCAGTCCTCCTGCACTATGTCAGTCTACAATAATTTCTTATTACTAGAAGAGTGAGAACAGTGATGTCTTTAAAAGTAGAAGTGGAAGAGGGAAATGCAACAGCAGAGTGATTCTTCCACATGCAAGCTAGTAATTTGCTTTGCTGGAGGTGGTGTTCACCACCACTTTTATTTGCAATCATTTAGGGAGGTAAATGTATGCTCCAACAAATGTTCGCAGAGAGCAAAGCAGTAAAAAATTCCAGTGAGACTGTTTGCATTAGAAGTGCTTACAAAACTATTTTAAAAAGCTCTATTTTATCTTTCACACACAGTACTAGCAGCTGCATATATTTGTAGAGCATATTTTCTTCCTTGTAGTTAGAGTGCTATGAAATGCAGAAGACCCGGTGCAACTCCCTGCTCTGTTTGATTTGTAGCAATAGTTAGACTCCAGCTTCTCCATCTAACTAGTGAGTATTGTGTAGATGAAACATATTCATATGGATCTTGCCTGTTGAAGTTCTGCTTCACACGTGAGTATTAAATATCTGTTGGAGCAGATTGGAAGCCTTTCTCTTTCATCTGAATCCCTCAATGGTGTTTGTATATGAATGAGTTTCCCTCCCTCCATAACATGTTTTGTGGAGTTACCAGATCAGACCCTACAGACTTAGAAGAGGAAGGGAGAAAAAAGTCCTAGCCCATGGGTGGACACTTTAGGTAAGCTAGATGTCTATCTGGTTAATGATACATAGGTGAATGGGCAGCAGCAGAAATGACATAGAGGCAATACAACAGAGGAATGTGGGCAACCATCAAATTATTATATGCAAAGGATGTGTTGCCGAGGCCTTGAATATTGGTCTTAGGCGCAACAAGAAGTGCTTAGGCTTGTGAGTTTTCTATGTAAATCTGACTTGCTGTGAGTTAAGGAGCAGCTGCCCATGTTGGTTTCCCTGAGTTCCCATTCCCTTCCCATGGGTAAAACTGTGGCTTTATTTTCCATTCACTGTGAAGCAGGATATGTTCTAGTCTGTAGTCCTCTTTCTGGATAATCCTGATAGTCAGCTGAAAGTCTGAATATCCCATGGAGAATAAAGAAATATACACAGTGTGGTGTCTCCCTGGGAGATGTTCAGCCCACCAGCACTTCTCACTTAAATAGCATTGGTTAGTTCCTCCTTGTCTTGGCTGCAACAGCTACATTAGACCATTGTAGGTATGTCTATACTTGGCAGAAGGATGGATTCATGCCAGATTACAGTGACTATAGCTATGCATAGACATTGAGCTTAATGAAGGAACTGGCTGTCCCTAAAAGGAATATTCTATTTCTTCCTTGGTCAGACACTCACATAGTAGTGTGGCAACAAGTGGCAGGAGAACAGGGGCATCAGGAAAGAGAATTTAACATGGATTTTTAGGATGGCACCACTCTTTGAACAGCCAGATTTCAAGCTGGTTAAAGTGATCTGATGTGCTATTAGAAGATCCTCAAAACCAGGCTTGAACTACTTTTTTTTCTTCTGACATAATACCTGAAAAACTTAGGAAAAAAACAACCCTGTTGTCTATTTTAATCTAGCATTTACGGCATGCTAAAGGGATGTGGGGTCAAATTCTCATTCCAAATCACTTAAGTCAGAAGTTTTGAGCTTGAGTTTTTCCAAATGAGTTCTCTAAGCATTGGATAAATGGATGTGTATGTATGAACATTTGTCTTTCTTCTGCTTTTGTTTTGTGTAAGGAAAAAAAAAAAAGTAATTGCTTTGTAGTATATTTATACCAAAACATAGCATATGTGCAAAGCTAGTGCCATTGAAACAATATATGCATATGAAGGCAATGTGGCACCTGAGCTACTTAATTGTATATAGAAGTAGGGTTTTCAAGCTTTCATTTGCTGCTGCTTTAATTGTTTATGATGCTTTTGGGACTCAAGCTGTTATCTCTGCATGACATTGCACTCCACCATATATTCATGCCAGCCTAACTAGAACTAGCTAAAGGGCCTTTACACCATATTTTATTTCATGGAATAAGCATCCCATTTGATTCCTGACTCAGGGCTGTGAATCCTTACTAGAGGGAGTATTTTAATCTTTGCCTTGGAGTTAGAAATCCTAGACCGAACTTTTTCCTTGACACCTCCTACTATCAAGTAGCAGCATATGAGAAGTGGAAGTAGGGTTAGGTAACCCAGGTGTGTAGAGATACTGTCCAAGAGAGAAGGGATGGAGTTAGCAAAGCCAAAGCTCACCTAGAGTTGAATATGGTGAGGGACATGAAAAGAAATAAGTAGGGCTTCTCCAGGTGTATAAGCAGAAAATGAAGACTAGGGGAAACGTGAGCACAGTGCTGAATAGGATCTGGTAACAAAGGTCATGGAAAAGGCTGAGATACTTAGTGCTTTCTTCTACTCAGTCTTTACTAGTGTAATTTGTTTTCAGGAATCCCAGGCCCCTGAGACTAGAAGGAAAGTCTGAAGAAAGGAAGTCTTACCCATGGTAGAGGAAGGCTGAGACTGTGGAACATTTAAAGAAACTGGACATGCACAAGTTCTTGGGACCTGATTCTTAAGGAAATACAGTTTTTGCACTCCTTTCTGAGTTCACAGGTGTTATTGAATATGATACAACAAGATGTACATTGTCCCTTTCTTGAAATAGCTACCTTATTTGAAGAAGAGAACTTCTAGCCTTATTCTTACCATTCTGTACACATTTACATAGTCTGACCTGGTAGTCCATTGACATCTGATAAGCAAAGAACAAAGAGAACCCCATTCACTATGATTTATAATCTCTAAAATTTCATGTGCATTAGATTGCTCCTCTCTTTTTATCTTTACTTCTTTCTGGCTAACCTTTAAAATTGGTGACATTTCCTGAGTACTAAGTCTGTCTTAGAACACATTGTCTGAGGCTGTTGTTACTGTTTAGGTTAGTGAAAAAATGCAGATAAATGGTTGTTCAAGATGTCCTGTTTATGTAGTTTCAACAATGTTCATTACTCTACTTGTACAAATTTTACATATGAATTATGTTAGCAATAGAGTTAACTTTTTGTTTTTACTTGATATCTTGTTTGCTGACGTGAAACCAGTTGTGTCGTCTAAATTAGACCTCCTGAAGCATTTTCATGATCCAGTGGGATACTGTTTTATGGAAATGACATACACACAGTCTAGTCTCTCCCTAGAATCAGATTGTCTTATATTTCGGTTGTGTTTTTCCCCTTGCTAGAAGCATGTACTATTATAGAAGATTTAGAAACACAAGGATATAAAGAAAATACCTTGTGAGTATATTAATCCATTCCAAAGTTGTTCATGTTATGTTCCTTTTGAAAGTCAAGGTGACATTAATATTGTGTTAACAGTCATGTAATCCATGCTGATTTCTTTCAGCTTTCATTGATATCTATCCACTCAAATTAGATTTTATTCTCTTCTTGCTCTTTGCTAAACTTAGTTTGCAGATTTTCATGCAGCTTCCAGCGAAAAAAACCAAGCTTTCGAAAGATTGTTTAATAACTTCCATATTGCTGAATGATGCTGTCAATTCCAATGTTAATATCCCCAGGAACTTCTTTTATTCTGTCCCAAGGGCAATAACTCCCAAAGTTCTTGTCAAAATGTCTTTTGTAGTTCATTTTCTCCAATGTCTTATGGGTACTTTTTTTTTTTTAAATTTATATGTGAACTCCATTAACTGCAGGGTAGGGTGAGTCATACAAACACATTGAAATAATTCATTAGAATTATAAAAAATGCAACCTAAATTGCAAAAGTCAGAATACGTTTTTATCTTTTATAAGGCACTTTTGCAGCTGGTTTGGGGAAAAAGTGTTATATTTCATCACTCTCTGTCACTTATAAATCCTACAGTAGTGCACCTATTGTGGCCGAAGTTGGTCTCCTCTAGTTTATGCTATAGTGTAGACTTACAGACATTTATAAGAGGTGTCTGACAAAATCTATTTTCCTGTTCTTGTTGAGCTTATTCCTCTTTAAATTTAATATAAATATGTATTAATTTATCTGCTGAATGATATATATAGATTCAGATATATATGAAAAACCTTCCCATCAGTAACAGATGGAAACTTTTGGAAGGCCATCACACATATTTTACAAGTTACAAAATGTAAGAAAACAACATCCATTTTCTTGAGAAGTAGGCAGAAAACCTTGGGTTAACTGTGAAGTTGCTTCTTCTAAATTAGCAATAGAATGTCTATGCATATGTTTAAAACTAGTTGGTAAAAATGATGGCATTAATTGCCACTTATTGTCATCTAAGAAGATAATGGATTAAATTCTGATCCTTATAGAACTGATTGAAAAAATTCTGTTATCTCCATTACATTTGGGAATTACCATACTTGTGAGGTTTTTTCTGAAGTGATTCAGTGCTACATAATGGCACCTTTAATACTATTATTTAGTGGTGAAACACTAATGAAGGGAAAGGGACCTCCCTTACCACAAACAAAATACATTGTTTTTTTTTAACCTAAGAAGGCTAAAGCAATAATATTTGCTTGTGATATTAGTATAATGTGTCTGTTACTCTTATTGTATTTTCAAAAACTCATTCCATTTTAAACCTGTATTGAAGATCAGAGAATCACAGGATCATAGAAAAGCCCAGGTTGGAAGAGACCTCGAAAGATCGTCTGGTCCAACCTTTTGTGGGAAAAGGAGCCTACATGAGGTTATCTAGCACAATAACATCTGTCCAAGCACATCTTGAAAACCTCCAGTGATGGGGACTCTACTATGTCCGTGGGGAGGTTGTTCCAGGGAATGATTGTTCTCACTGTAAAAAATGTCTGTCTTATATTGAGATGAAACCTCTCCTGGTACAACTTGTACCTGTCACCCCTTGTCTTCTTCATGTAGGTCTTGTGAAGAGAGAGCCTCTGTCCTCTTTCTAGCTGCCCTTTAAGTACTGGAATACTGTGATGAGATCCCCCTGAGCCTTCTCTTCACCAGGAAGAAGAGACCTAACTGCTTCAGTCTTTCTTCATAGGGCAGGTTCTCCAGCCCTTTGATCTTCTATTATGCTTAGAAATTGCAAAATATACCTATGGATTAAAAATGGCTAATAAATGGGAAATTTGGATTAAAAACCAGCAATTAGAATGGGGGCTGATAAACATGAGTACAGCCTTGACTTAGGTCTCAGTTGAAACTGAAGGGTTGTTAGAATTTTTTTGAGTAGTAGAAATAATAAAATTAAACATACAGCATCAATAAGATCACTTTGCAGGGTTCCCCTTTTCACAGGATAGTCATGGATACTTTGGATAAAGTAAATGTATGAAAGGGAAAATATTAAGACATCAACAGAGAACATTTCACCAGATAGATGCAAATAAGAATCATTTAAATAAAGAATTATTCCTGGTAGTACTTAGACTGTAACAATTATGATCTAATTGAAATAGATCCCTTGCATATTGCCTTTTTCCATTGTACCCAGTATAATGTTTGCAGTGTTCCTAAGGGTGCTGAGAACTCATTCTGCATGGAACTAAAAGGATTAGAGCTGGTCAGGAAATGTTACCTGTGAGGACTCTCAGGATGTTTTCCTGACTTGTACTGATGCATTTTTCTGATGGAAATGTTATGTGCAGCATGGAAAGATACACAGGTAGCTGATTAAGTAAAGCTGTCTTTTAGAAATGTTTTTCCTAGCCATAAATGTTAATAATGTGAGGTTCTCAGGGCTTGTTTCCCCAACTGTTATATTTCTCTTTTTTCACTGTAGCACCCTATGCAGTGTCCCCTTTGAATGCAAGGAGAGATTGCCTCCAGAAAAAAATTTACTCTTGCATATTTTATTTACCTATTTATTATATGTCTTTAGTAAGGCCCCTAAAGTAGATTTATTTTCTCTGCTACCTGGAAACTGTTGTGGAAGATGTGCATTATGACAGTGTTCATTTTGCCAAGCTCTATTATGTTGTTTCATTGGCACTAACACATCTGTAATCTAATACCTTTTAGTCTACCATAAATGATGTTTTCATGCCATGTTTAAAGCTATCATGGTTCTAAATAGAAATGAAGTTTTAGAGCTTGTACAATAATTCTGTATCTAAAATGATGAGAAAAGGGAATTTATTCTTATGGAATAAAGAAAGCTTGAATTTCATAAATCTGACTAAATCTTAACATGACTGACGCATTAACTTCAAAGCATCATTTCAGGCTGATCAAGGTGTTAGGCTGGCAGACAGTCAGCAGTTTTGCCTCCCAAGGGTTTACATTACTATTTCCTGGTATTAATATTCTCCAATATCAGTTCACGTCCTATTTAAATGGAAGGAAAATTTCCAAGATCACCTCAGTCAGGTACTATCCAGCTTCATAACAGAATGGTGTGAAACTACAAATCTCAAATGTTGTCAATGGAGGAAAATGAATTGTTCTAAGTTCACCCAAAATTATAAACAATAAATTTTCTACAGGTCATGCCCTTCCTTAAGGAACCCGAAAGGTTTAGTGACTTCATTTGTATTGCAAGCATTTCATGCTAAGCAGTTATGTATGCACACATTTCTTTGAAACCTGCCACTGTCATCTACATAACATAGTCTAATGTATGATCCATGATTGCCAAGCCTGCTTGAGGGCATCAGACAGCTGACTGTTCCTCAACTTGAAAGCTCAGTAGGCAGAAATCATTACAATATATGCATGTGAGATTCAAACTAGTTAATCCCTTTCATGCTTATTTCATTGAATTCTGTATCTTTTGCATCACAGGACACGACAATCTGAGTTCAATGGTAATGTACAAAACTAGGAAAACTCAACAGATATCTGGTTTTGCCTGTTTTTGAATACTTCCTTCCTCTGGTAAGATCAAAATGACAAACCTTACACACAGCCTTTCTCATAGTATTTTTCCTATCCTATTCTCCGATCCCAGAAATTAAAAGGCTATGTGAAAGCAATTTTAATAATATTCTTGTGTATGAGATGTTGTTCTTCTGTAGATCTGAATGACTCACAGAAGAATGGCTTGATTCAATCCAGATGATAGGCAGAAATGTTTGTTTTTTCCTCCATTACACAAAGTGATTAAAACATTATAATTGGATATGGCTTTGAACAGGCTTGACAGGGACAATCAACTAACCTCCATTCCAATAAGGTCACATCATTCTGCTGGTATATTTGGCTTCTTCAGTGTCACAACTTCCCCTCAGCACAAACTGGGAGAGCCAGATCTGCTTGCCTCAGGTTGCTCTTTCTGCCTAATGTAGTTAGAAAGGCTCAAGGTGTACCCATTCACAATGACACTCATACACTTAGACAAGGACAGGGTTTGATTATTCATCTTCTCATTATTCTTGCCAAGGCAGAGGAGGAGCAGATGAGAATTTTCCAAAAATCTCCCATTTTCATGCATGTAGGATTTTTTTAGGAAGAAAACACCCCCAAGTTAGGTTAGGCTGCCTGTGTTTTTCCACTTCATACATTTCATTTTAAACTGTGCTATGGCTTATTCTGAAAATGCAGGGCATGATTTGATACTCCCTCATGCAAGTCTTTAGGAATGAATTCTTCTTGTAAAGAGACAAAGCCAGAGAGAAAAACTTCTTTCCCAGCTCTCAGCCAGCCTCTGTGTCTTCAAATCACATTTGTTCCCATGGGGAGCATTGTGTAAGGTCAGGCAAAAGACGAAATCAGACTTTAGACTTAGGATGTTTCCCCTGGGTTGTCATTTCTAGACTCCTGCTATTATAAATTATCAGGTAACATTATTTTCATAAGCTACAGGTATACCATTTCAGAAACATTCTTTCCAATAGAAACTTTCTTTGTAGTTTACAACTTTGTAAATATTTTTATTTGTCAAAAAATAGATTAGAGCTAATAAGCGGTCCATTTAGCCTGGTAATACAGCGAAAATAACACCTCCTTCAAAAAGAACAGGTTTTTTACTATGCAGTTATGGAAATCCATAGGAGATTCATCAGGACCTTACATAATGTTTTAACCAAGGCTTGCTAAATCCTTGTGCACCTTTCCTGTCCTTTTGGTGGTCGTCGACTCCACATCCTGAGGCATGGCTTCTAGAAATAATCACCCAGAACTCCCTTTTTCTTCATTTCCATTTCTTAGACCCAGGGACTGCTGCCAACTTTAAGCATGTTTTATTGACAGAGGCCCTTTTATAGAGCTCGATTATCTGATGAACAAGTAGCAAACAGTGACTATTTGAACTTTTCACTGGGGAGGCTGCAATCCTGGAACCAACCAAATTTGCGAAAGCCTTTGACCATTTCTTCTACTTAATTGACCAAATCCATCTGGAGGGAGCACATTAAAACCTACAGAGCATTTGCTCTGTGTTGGAGATCATTGTACCTTTCATGTCTGCAGTGTGAGGTTTAGTTGACAGGTTTAATTGTTCCCAGATTCAGCATTCCTCATTAGTTTGCTTTCAGTGCTATGTCTTTTATGGATGGTAGATTATTTGACATGACTTGGTATTGCAGAAATTGTTATTTCCAAGCTGCTGCCAAGAGACTGCAAATTATTTTTATTGTCTAACACTCACAAGTTTATACTTTCATATTCTTCTACCCAATCCTAATGAACCTTGCTTAAAAAGGAAAATTTAAGCATGACTATCTCCTCACTGTAATTTCACACACATTATCTTAAACAAATGGGAGTGTCTTGAGGCACAGTGCAGATGCCAGGGAATATCCAAATGTTCATTGATTACAGTAACAGTTTCAGTCACAGATGATGTAATTCTCCCTTATGACTGTTCCTAATATAGAAATATAAAAGAGGGGATTGGTTGCTGGCTTTACCTAAAATGCATGTTAAAATACTTTGCTGTTAGACCGTGTAAATTTCAACATTCTGGGAATGATGCTGTTCCTTTCTCTGATCTCCACAGGAACCAGTAAGTATCTTTGTGGTATAATAATAAATAGCAACGATTTTATGCTACAATAATAGCTCACCTACAAACTGAGTTAAGCTTGCTTCATGTTGTGTTTATGTTCATATCATTCATAGTAATACACTCAGAATTCCTTTAAAGTTTGGAGTTTATTTTTATTTTTTTGTTTGTTTGTTTGTTTACTTTTTAACAGTCAGCCAGTACTAGCCTGTGTCCTGCCTCACATTTCTACACTATTTTTAGAATTAGATATGCTCTTTATAAAAGAACCTTCTACAGAGAGGTGAAAACTGCAGGTAGCACTCAGGCTATGTACATACAAGGCTGACTTCTTGGTGCTGCCTTTCATCCTGTATTTCTTCTTCTAAGTTACATTCAGTTAGCTACTCCTTATTTTAGCAATGTCTGTAGTTATCTTGTATCGTCTGTGAGTGTTGCTTGACTTGATGCGGCAAGAAGTGATTAGCAAATATGGTATCATACGGACATGGCCTTTATCAGCAGCCCATTTTGGCATGCCCACCAGTTCTTCAAATTTACTGAACAGCTTACTGTTATTTCCTAAAACTTACTGTTTGAGTTATAATCACTGACTTCACTCTGGCTTTTGACCTGCCTTTGCTCTGCAGGCGTACTTGATTTCATTTCTGCTGCCCTGAGTTCTAGTTATATTATACACCCAGGATTAATCTTTCATCATTGCTTCGTGTGAGTGCTTGTGTAGCTATCTTGAAGCACACGTGGCTACAAATTTCTGTTTTCTTTTGTTGTTGATGTCTATGCCAAACACTTGAAAAATGTGCCTGAAATTTCTCAATCGGTTCCCAACTCTGAGTCCACGAGAACCTTTCAGGAATGAGAATGTTTACTAAACATAGAGTGGAACTCCTGCCTGTAAAAATAATATCTACCTTAGTCATTTCAGCACCAAGTTGTAATTTAATGAGGTTGGAGAGTTTTATGATGTCTGAACAGTTGTGCATTTCGTGCTGCTCAATATACATGTTCAACAAATCCATGGCCGGTAGTTACGGCTTTCGGCTTGCTCCATGCATATTGTTTTAAGTATGAAATGTTTGCTTGTCTCAGTGTCAGCTCCTACGTTACTGGTTAGGGCTATCTTGCATTCACAGCTCATCCACAAATAAGCTGGCGGTAGGTGATAACTGCCTTTAGCGTTGGATCCTAAATTCTAGAGAATGCATTGTTTTAATGGATGGAGCAGCTTCACATCAAAGCCTTTTTGAGTTGTTTGGGGCCTTCTGGAGACATGCACAGCAACTGTACCACACGGATAAAGATTGTCTCCTGTGCTACAAAACTGCTGTCTGGAAAGCGTCTGTATTTTGGTCTTCAATATGCCGTCTGCTTACAGCACTTTTCTTTGACTTACCTTTTCATTGTATCATTGTAGGCTGAGTTAGAGAATTGAGCAGTGGATTTTTCCTGATGCTTTTTAATATGATGGATGGGTAGACTGTGGAAAAATAATTTACCATTCCCATAAGTTTTTGAAATTTATTTATTTATTATGATGTGTCTCAGCTTTCAGTCTTTCAGTTTCTCTAGGTGCCAATATAACCAAAAGAGAAGAGTTCAGGTGTCTTCAGTTTCCACTTGTCAGCATGCAGGCTGTTACTGGAACATGCTTAGTAGTCATTTCAGTTTGTTATTGTGGTTCTGGATTGCTTCTTCCCTGACCTTTATTTCTATTACAACAAAAATGTCATCGGTAACTTTAATTCCTGGGAGATCCTTACTGTCTGGTTACAATAGCCCCATTTTTGGCCACAAATTCAGCTGACTCTACCATTTAACATGTTCTTGGCATTTGAAGTCATTAATGCATTTGCTCTGCATAAATCTGGTTATTGTTAGGAAGTAGTTGAAAATACATCGCAGCTAGACTCCAGTTCACTTTTGATCTCATATTACAGTTACAGTTGAATAGCTTGAAGTCTTCTGCAGTGTATCGCATGGGAAATCTTGGATTTTCTTAACTCACTCCTGACATTCACTTCTCTGAAAACCTCTGCATCTCTAATGATGACAGATACTGCTGCTTTTTTATCTTTTAGCTATAACATAGCACAAGAATTGCTTTCAGACCAAGTTCAGTGATAAATTAATCCAGCTGCACACCATGTCGGCAAACCTTTGGTGCTGGTCTGGAAATGAATTCACTGGTACGCCAGAGGAGAGGAGAGACAATTTCTGGCATGACATGTAATCTGCACTTGAAGATTGCATCTATCACTTTGAGCCTGGCTTAGCTGCTTCTGTGAAACTCATTTAACCAAACGGCAAAGTCAGTCAGGCAGAAAAGCCAGCTGTAACTCTTTCAGAGGATTCCCAACTTTATTAGCTCCTTCCTAAAAAATGCCCTGACATTAGTTTCTATATGGGACTTTCAGGCAGCCTGAACTCAGTCTGAGTTCAGATTGCTGACAAGAACATTGTGATTGTATAGATCCATGTTTATTATGAAGAGATAGCCAAAGCTGTTTTCTAGTCTACCTACACGGAGATGTCATTCTGTATTGTGTGTCATTTATTCTGCTCCCTGGTTTGATCTAGGATGAGCTGAAGTACACTGTACACAATTAGTGGCTTTGCTGTTGCCACTGGATGCTTTAGCGATCCTTCTTAGTTGGAAATATTTTTCTGTGGTTAAATTTATTTTTTTTCAATAATTTATCACAAAAACCTGGCTAGTCTATAACATGGAAACTTTCATGTCTCTGGAGTTTAATAAGAAACCTCCTACTCACAGCCTGTGCTCCTCCCAAGAAGTTGCCAGCCAGCTGTCAGCTCTAGCACAAAGCTTGGTGACCTTGGCAGTGCTATGGCAGGATATATGGCAGGGTAGCCTTCCCAGAGCTCAGGGTGGGACAGTCCGATTTATTGACTGGTAGGCATACAATAAATATTGTAGTATCTCTTTAAATTTCTGTTAATATCTCCCATAACTATTGTTGATATTTGCCAAAGGAATACATGAATGCTTGTAATGAGCAATTAAATCTCTACCACATTAGTGATATCGAACGTAAAATGTAGAAGTTAAAATATTTTTAAAAGTCTAAATGTATCAGAAATATTTATCTACTATAAATAGAACACTTCAGTATTTTGTTCAGAAACTTAGCTAGGTAAAACTCATTTTGTTTAGTGTGGTGTATTTAACCAATATAAAAATTTATGAATGAAAATATTTTTAATTCATTTAACTGTTTTTATCCCATATAAGTATTATTTTGAAAATTCTCTATCAAATCATTACATTTGAATATTGTAGTGTTCTAAGTGCCAAACCAAATAAGTGATTTGTTAAAATGTAATTTTTTTGAACTTGCTTTTTTAAAAATTTTTTTAATTCATTTTGGAAAGAAAATTGGCTCAAAATAAAAGACTTTTGAAAAAAAATTGTCTGTTGCGCAATTTAAAATTAAGAGGATAAAGCTTTAATTCCTGGTTTTCTTCAATTCCTGGAGTTTGAGGGAGGCTGTCGGTGAAAATTTTAAAAAGTTCATTATATTGTACTATGAAATTTGAAGAATTGTATACAATATTTTCCAGTTTTCAATGTATTCTAAACAGACACACTGAAAAATCATATTGCAAATATTTTAATGTTTCTAGATCTAAGGAACATTTTGCCTTGAATAGTTTCATGAAGCCCAATAAAACTTGCAAAGGAAGAATAGGAGAGGAGCATTGCTCATGTGGTGGAAGTTTGTCCATGATGACTGTCAGACTTCGAAAGGCTCGTAAGTCAGATTCCAGGATCACCCCAGTTTCCCCATGGAGAGGAAAAACTGCCATGGAGAGGAAAAAGCATTAGAAATATGAAGTAGGTGTTTTCTTGGATGGAATGGGTACTCAGGGTAGGAGAAGAACAACAGCCACAACTGGCATTCAGCTTAACAGTGAGATACATTTGATGATTTTATTTACTACAGTTTGGGGTCTGTTGTCCTTTAAAGCCTCCAACATTTCCCTCCCTGAAGTCTGTGCAGCTTTGCACCACTGCTGTTATCTCCAGTGTCATTATCAAAGATGTAAAGAGGCAGTGCCCTCTGGGTCTGCTGTGATGAATCTTGGCCCTGATTTTTGTCTCACTAATCTCTTGAGGCCTGATTCACTAAGCGGAGATTAGGTTGGCAATGTTGACGTTCATAATGCTAAACATGGTTGCTATGCCTCCTTCCAAGACATTGGTGTTAAGAATTTGGGTTTCATTTACAGTAAGTGTAGAATATTTAGGTCTTTAGGTCTTTAGGTCTACAGCGAGCGTAGAAAATTCTCAACAACTGTTATGTTGAGAGGAATTAACTGGTTGTTAATGATTTGACTCAAGCCGAGATACTTTTAGCGCATAGGGAAATGCAGGTAGCTGGCCGATTGGAATTACATGCACCATATCCACCAAAGCAGTGACTTTGACTTGGGTCTGCTCTTCCCAGCAAAGCTGTTACCACCAGGCTATTAAATCATGCTTTCATAATCTCTCCTTGTATTTTGATGGCTCCTCCTTGAAAAGTGGAACACTCACATAGGAAGGACAGAGTCCTGCTTATGGAGGTCACACAGTTGCTGATGAGGCCATTCCCTGGAATGGGGGTTCAAACTCCAATTGACAGGGGTGATTTGGACACATTCCTGATTAATGCTATAACCTTTAAATTCATGGATTAAGTGAGGCTGGAGCATCATAAACATCATTGCCAACTCCACCTTTTCCAGCTATGTTTTCTAGTGATTTCTGCGAGGAGGTGATACGAGTAAATGAAGCCCTTTGTTACTACACAAGGTTAGGCAGAAGATAACTGCTGAGAAGGTGCTGTTGGGATGATGGTATAGAGTTCATTTGTAAGACCTATAAATTCTGTGGGAATTTTAAAATGGAAGAGTAGGTATCTACAAAATTAGGCAGGGAGTTTGAGAATGTCACTGATGCCAAAAGTCACTGATGTGATTATAACTTTCCATAACATGACTTCATCAATAACAACATGAAAAACAAATGCAAGGTTATTATTTGAGGTACCTTTTGTTTCTTTGCAGTACTTTATGCAAATAAACATATGTATCATGGGAGTATAGGTTGAAAATGAAGACTGGTAGATGTCCTGAAGTTAATTAATTAAGAACTCCCACTGAGTTGTTAAATAATTAGCCTCATTTTTAGCATTCTGCTAGTCATTGCATCTGAAAGAATTTTAGGAAATATGATTAAACCTAGCTTCAACATATTAGTTGATACTCTAGAAGAGATATCTTCTTACTATTTGTATTTACTGTCTAATTAGATGCCTGGCATTTTACCAGTCTTTGCTATAAGGAAAATAAAAAAGGAAAAAAAAAAAAAGAGAGAAAAAGAAAGCCATAAGGAAGACAAAAGGATGTACAGAACAAATTGTGTCTCTGAATGCAGAAGAAATGCAGTTGGCTTTGAGTGCTGTTTCACAGTGCTAATTTTTTCCTAACATTGTTGAAGCTTTAGAACTTTTTCTTATGGAGTGAGATTATCATACTTGTAGACTGACAATCATTCAATGTACTGATGGCTTGTGTTCTGATTTAGATTGCTTCTGCAACAGTGTATGACATTTCATACGGATTAAGCTTAAAAAACTCGTATACTGAAGGTGGATCACTGACAAGCTTCAGCCTAAATGCTGCATCTGTAGCTTTGGCAAAATAAAACCCAACATAGTATGATGAAAACTCCTTAATTTCAGCTGTTATTTTTATTTGGAGAAGAGCATTTTTGGTATCTTTCAACTGTGTGTGTTTGAATACGTAATTGTATATATGTGTAGTGTTAAAGTAACCCCTTTACATTTCCCTGGTAAACCAATGCTTGATTACATTACACACTAGCCATTTCTGGTCTTCTAATTAATCCTATTGCCTTTAGTCAATTTAGAGAGGTTTTTTTTTTCTTTTTTTTTTTTTTTTTTGTAAATTATATATAACTGAACACATAATGATGTGAAACTTAACACTATAAATTTAATGTACTGGAGCTGGATATTAAATAAGTAATCAACTAATCAAACAGCTGAATAAATTTCTTTTCCTCCAAATCTCCCAAGGCACCCACTTCTTTTCTTCACAACTACTGTAGGGTTTTTTTTGCATGTGTGTTTTATTTTCTATTTGTGTCTTACTACAGGGGAGGCAAAAGCTTAATTAAACTTCAACTATAGTTTGCCAAAATTGGAACAATATTTTCAGCTAAAAATTACTAATGTTATAAACAGAGGTGATAGCATAATAAGAAATAAAGAATGGTATGAAAATACACCCTATTGGGTAGGTACAATAAGAGTATGTTCCTGAAATAGAGCTTAGTTGAGCCAAATTCTGACACCTGCTTCCTTGAAATGCATCTAGACTTCAGGGGCCTAAAAGAATAATTCAGAATTAAAGCTTTTTAGTAATTAAAATAATGAATTTAAAAAATGTAGCACCAATCCTCCATCCCCCATCCCCCCCAAAAAAAACAAAGATGGAAATACTGAGACATTTTTTCTTTTGTATGAACTGGGTAGAAAGAACTTCTAACTGACTGCCAAATTCTGGATTATTGACTGAGACTAATAGTAATTTTAAAAAGGTATAAAGTAGGCCTCATGAGGATGCTACGTTGTATTTGGAAGTTTAGTGTGATCTTTTCTATTACCAGGAATTTCATATCACAGGTGCTTTGAAACAACAACAACAAAAACTCCAAAACAAACTATGCTAGATTTACTTATTATAGGACAAAAATACAAGTTTAGGTAATTCAATGCTTGCAGTTAATTTTTAGTGACTGAAAAGAAAAAAGTGTCAAAACAATTAAATTATCCCATAAAATTATCACTGAATTTGTTTTCAGACACATCCCAGTAACATGTGGAATGATTAGCCTCATGACTTTACTTTGAGTATGTCTCTGCTAAACTGCAATCGAATGTTAGTCTTCATGTTTTTCTCTTTCTGCTAGCTTTCTGGTAATGTAATAATATACTGAATTAACAGATTTAGTTATCAAAGGGAACCATCTTCCATTCTGCAGTAGAGCATGTCACACAAGCACACACTGGAACCATGAAATTTGATAGCATTTTAAAGATAGCCTCCTTCACTAGCTGTTATTGCATACAAGAAACCGCAAATTAAATTACTGTGGTGTAAACCAGAGAGAGAGTTTCAAATTGTCCTACTGGAGAAAGTCTGAAAATTACTACAGTTTTCAACAAAGATTATTGGGTTCAGATTTAATTCTTTTTAGTTATAATTAAAGGGTAGTATTTATAAATCTGTTACTGAGTTTGTAAGAGAACAAGATTTTTATACATGTGTGAAAGTCTTAATCCTTAAACTGACATAAGAATATGCTTTCACTTACAGCTGATGCTGAAAAAAATCCTGAAGAAGATGGTGTGGGAAGGACTATGTCGAAAACAATCTTTTTTTAGAATAATACCCTGAAATTTAACGGACAGACGAAAATTCAACATGGTTCAATAGTGATAATGCAAAATTACAAGGGAAGGAGAAATTGTCCAATATTTCTTTGTAGGTGTTAATTTGCATTCTGGCAGCTGGCCAGTATTAGATGTCTAGAATATGACAGCTTTACAGAAAACAAAGCACTGGTGTTAAAGCTTAGCAAAGTATTAAAAGAAATGAATAACACTAAAAGTCAAAAAGGGACAATTCTTAGCAAGGTAAATAGTGTTCTAATGTCTTTCATTTTTTAGAGTATCCTTACAACAAGAAAGACAAAGCAGACACAGAAGTGATCTGACCTTTCAAAAATATTTTCAACTACTTGTTGCTCTATTAAACTGCTTTTCATGATTCAAAACATGAATTCCAAGAGCTAATTATCACACCTATTTTCAAAGCAGAATTCACTGAAAACTTTCAAATGTTTGGCACAAACATTTTTGAACAGTTTCAAGATGAGGAAGGGTGCATGTGGCTATGAAAAAAGAGTGCTGATATATAGATAAATACAAATTTACATAAGTCAGTGACTCTACACGTTTACTTGAGGATAATTTTTATCATAGGTGGTTGTAGAAAGGAGACTGTTTTACAGATAATTTCATTAATAACATGTCCTTTTCCTTTACATAAAAATATTGGCATTCTATCTATTTAGAACTTAAATTTGGCTTTATTTCCCTGAAGTAGGCTCAGTCTTCAAACATTGTGTAAATTACATATTTTTTCAAATCTATTCCATATGTCACTGCTCTCTTAAATCCACCAAAGCGTAATATATAAAAAAAAAATCAAAGTAACAAAAATAACAAGTTGAGAGTTACACATGCCTGTATGGAACCCTTACAGGTACACTCTGGATGGCCTTATGTTGGACATCATTCTGCACCGGTTCTTATTTCATTAACAGAAATTGAACAGCACACATTTTATTATTCAGTAGAATAAGGTTCCTGCTTTGTCAATACAGAAAGATTTCCTGAGGTAGTTCACTGTGTTTAACTCGAACATCAAGAGTTAGATTCATTTCATCTATAGACACATGCAGTATAAATATCTCTATCTGAAATTAGTCAGTGTAAAGTCACCTTTTTATGTCAATGGAGGGTAATAAATATAATTTCCATAAAGAGAAAGAGATGGTGATTTGTTTTTTTCAGCACTTACCCAGAAATTTACACGTGCAAAACCACTCTTAACCCTGTGGTGCCCTAAATTCCTCAGGCACATATATGTGTGGCAGTCAAGTTTCCCTAGCACCTCAATTCTGATATTGGTGAATGCGTCACTCGTGGTGCTGACTTGTGCTCCTTTGCTCATGGGATTTCCAGGGCAGGAATGAATGTCTTCACACGTAGCTTTGGAGCTTACTCTGTGGATGGCTACATCTGAACTAGCCAGTGTAAGTTTCATTTTAGTCAATAAACATAAACAGGTGTACGAATAATTTTTCTGCTCTGTTTTGTAACAAGATTTTAAGCTAGGATAAAGCATGCCCTTAAAGTCCCTATTTCTCCCCACTGAGTGTAAAGGGAGTCTGGACAGACCTGAGTCTAGCTCAGACCACTGGTTCCATGACCTGGTATGAACAATACCATAGTTACAGTTCAGTGGCTTTAATTTATCTGAGTATTTCAATATTTTCATAAAATCATAGAATAACTTGAGTTGAAGGGACCCATAAGGATCATCAAGTCCAACTCCCTGCTCCTCGCAGGACTACCTAAAACTAAACCATATCACTAAGAGTATCGTCCAGACACTCCTTGAACTCTGATAGGCTTGGTGCCATGACCACTTCCCTGGGGAGCCTGTTACAGTGACCGGCCGCCCTCTCAGTGAAGAACTTTTTCCCAATGCCCAATCTGAACTTCCCCTGAAGTAGCTTCATTCCTCGTGTCCTGTCACTGGTGACCAGAGAGAGGAGATCAGCACCTCCCTCTCCGCTGCCCCCCTTGAGGAAGTTGTCGACTGTGATGAGGTCACCCCTCAGCCTTCTCTTCTCCAAGATGAACAAGCCAAGTGACCTCAGCCGCTCCTCGTAAGTCTTGCCCTCAAGGCCTCCCACCGTCTTGGTCACCCTCCTCTGGACACACTCTAATAGTTTGATGTCCTTCTTATACTGAGGTGCCCAAAGCTGGACACAGTACTCGCACCAGTGCAGTGTAGAGTGGGATAATCACCTCCCTCGACCGGCTGGCTATGCTGTGCTTGATGTTCCCCAGGACACAGTTGGCCCTTTTGGCTGCCAGGGCACACTGTTGACTCATGTTCAACTTGCCATCACCCCAGACCCCCAGATCTCTTTCCACGGGGCTGCTCTCCAGCCTCTCATCCCCCAATTTGTATGTATTACCAGGATATTTTATTCAAATTACAGTCCCTTCATCTTAGTGAACCAGCTTGTGGGTATGTTGGCTCGGGTTTTTTCTGCCTTTTTTTGTTTGTTTCATTTTGTTTTGTTGCATGGTTAATCCTAAAGGAATGACCCACAGCAGCCAACCTCTGCCCAAACTTTACTGGAAAAAAAGCCCAAACAACAAAACCACTCCACATGTTTCCTCATGACAGCACATAACGGTCATCAATGGACGAAGTGAGTCTGAGTCTACACTGTAACCAGATGCACATATTTAGAGATTTTTTTTAAATTAAAAAAAAAATTTAAAATTCTCTCTTTTACAAGGAGAGAACAGCCCCCCCCCCCATTTTAAAACAGTCTTTCATTGTTTGATTAGTGCCTGATACTTGAAGAATGGAACAGACCTGAGAAAATTAGAGTTTATATGTATCTCATTTTCTTTTAATGAAAATAAAATGGTTTTATTCATGCCTATAACTTGAGAAGCAATGGGCATGTCTACTTTCTAGAAATTCACAGTTTAAGGAACAAAACCTTAGAAAATCAGTCCTATGCTTACGTAAGGAATTCAAACAGGAACAGTTTTCTCCTTTGGAAGCAATAGAATAGACCTCTTGCATACAAGAAGCTGAAAAACTTACAAGAAGTATGTACAATGACATAGCTCATCTTTACCCTGCACAGGTCAAATTAATGTTATAAAATCCATCTTTGTGGGGTTTTATTAACCCTTCTTATTAGCTTCCATCGTAGCTGTAATATATATTTAAAAGAATGACACCATTAAGATACACTCCACATAGTTAAGAGTTAAGAATAACCTTTTTTAAGGATATAGTTGATGTAGTTGATGTATAATGTGTTCTGCACTTTGTGGGTGTTATTCAGAAACACAAAAGGTGTTATTCATAATGCCTCTTTTACTGGAAAATGTATGCTCACTAACTTAGTTTCAAATGCTGTTAAAAGAAAATCTGCAGACAGAGCAAAAGGGCAAAAGGGTGACATCTGGCATAGCAGACTTTCTAAGACGGTTTTGGCACACAGCCTGCATTAAACGGCAGATGCTGAGGAAAAAAAATACTGGAATCAAAAGAAAAGAGAATACAGTGAAAAATTGATTTCTAATCTTTAGCTATTGCAAACCAGTCAAAACCAGTCAAAGTGCTTTAGTTTATTATCTGTCATGTCTTGCACTGGGCCATTCTTTGATCTCTAAATGACCCAAAAACGGGTCTGAGGTGTGACATTTTGTCAGCCTGATTACATCTACTCACTGCAGCATTTCCTAATCGCTATACACTTGATTTCACCTTTTCAGTTTTCACCTGAATGAGTGATATACAAAAACATCCTCATCATCACCAGACCTCATGCACTTCATTTTTCAGAATGGTTGAAAGATGAAATACATGACATGCTGTTTGAAGTGTGGCCAAATGCATTTTATACTTGAAACAAACAGTGCCATGGAAACTATGATATGCATGTCCTTGAGGGAAAACAGTCCATGCATTTCATTTACACAGGGAAAGAAAAGAGAAAGAAAAATGTAGATGTTAGAATTATTAAACCTGCCTAGAGGCAGGGACATTTTTTAGAGAGCATGTCTGACTGAGTCAAAAACTAGAATTCGTGATCTCATTGGCCCTTTTCTTTCACTGAGTTACTTACTGGACTTCTTTGTTTCAGACGTAACCAAGGAGAAGTGGAAAGGAGAGTATTAATTTTGAGTGATCGATAACTCATTTCTTTACAGATTCGAGGAGCTAATTCTGCCAAATCTCTGAGTTACCGATTCTTTCTGTCTAGACTCTCCTATGCACCTGGGCGGTTTTGTTGCCTTTTAAAGCACATACACATTAGGGAGGTACTCCTGTGATTTCTGTGATGTTCATGAGAAGTCACACTGCTAATTAGCTTTGAGAGATGTGTGTTTGCATTTATGTATGTATGTATATTCTAATCTGAAATCGTAGTGCCTCCCTCTTTTTTGAGCTGTCTCTTCCTGTCAGCTTAAATGGGTGCTGAAATGTAAAACTACACAAAATGTAGTATAATAGTAGCTATATAATAGCTAATAGTAGCTATATAATAGCTAATATAATAATAATAGCTAAATATACAAACCTGTACAACATAAAGTGTAGATAAGTCTTTTGCATGGCCTTGGGTTTATTTAACTATTCCTCCTTGTTTGTTTTGCTTGAATGCTTGCCTCACCATGTGGGTTCCTCTACTTTGATAGACAAAAAAAATTATTAAGGTTTTTTGACCTCTACTCTTGGAATCAGCTTGGGTTGATTGGGTTACTTGGGGAGTGAGCATTTGTTTTATGATGCCTGCTAGTCTACAAATTTAGATAGATGCTATGGAAGTAGCATTCATAGGTCAGGAGATTTTATACTGTTGTTTATTGGGTAACAGAAGAGAAAGTTTGATTCTGAGCTCTGTCCTGGTTTCAGCTGGGATAGAGTTAAATTTCATCCTAGTGCTGTGTTTTGGATTTAGTATGAGAAGAATGTTGATAACATGCTGATCTTTTCAGTTGTTGCTAAGTACCCTGCTAGTCAAGGACTTTTCAGAGGCTGGGAAGGAGCATAGCCGGGACAGCTGGCCCAGCTGGCCAATGGGGTGTTCCATACCATATGATGTCATGCTCAGTATATAAATAAGAGGTGTGGTCCAGGAAGTAGCAATCGCTACTTGGTTATCGGTCAGCAGGTGGTGAGCAATTGCATTGTGCATCACTCACTTTGTATATTCTTCTATTATTATTATTATTATTATTATTATTATTATTATTATTATTATTATTATTATTATTTCTTTTTCTGTTGTATTAAACTGTCATTATCTCAATCCATGAATTTTACTTTTTTTTTCTGATTCTCCCCCGCATCCCACTGTGGGGGGGGAGTAAGTGAGCGGCTGTGTGGTGTTCAGCTGCCTGCCAGGTTAAACCACAACAGTCCTTTTCGGCACCCAACGTGGGGCATGAAGGGTTGAGATAACAATAGATCTGACCAAAGCGTGTTAAGGCAAAATTGGTTATAAACATTCATTATATTGGTTTAATAGTCGCTGGTCACCATGTTGGTTTATTTGCTTTCAGAGTTGTTGGATCTGTTCTTGGAGTTTTGGTATGTAGCACCTTACTGGCTGTATATCCTGCTGTTTGTCAGTATTTATGTGGGGTTTATCATCTCTGGGAAATGGATTAAGATTATCGCTTTGCTATACTGTGTAACACCGGCTTATGGTATGATAAAATTATTGGTCAGGAGACTGTACTCAGCACTGCCCTCATCCCTGTGCTTTGGGAGCTCTCTCTCAGAAACTATTAATAATTACACTTTTTACCTCTTCTCGTCGGAGAGCCCATTTAGGGGGGAGACAGCTTCCTTCATCTTACCTTTCTCCTCCAGGCTGATTACAATAGCTCTTGAGGATTTTGAATATCCTTGGGATGTTCAGACCAGCATGTTCCTATTGCTATGTCTCCTGAATATGTTTCAGGCCTTGTTTAAGGTTAAACAACTACTTAAGAATACTACCGAGATCTGCCCCGAGGCTGGATAGTTATGAGTGGCAGGGTGTGTGGGATAGTATGGGCAAGTGCCTAGGACAGTGGTAACCTCCATTGTTTTGGAACTTCACCCCTGAACAAGTGCAGAATCCTGAAAAACTAGTAAAATATTTGGAGAAACCATGCTGTCACCCTGGCAATTCCAGAGACACAAATCAATGCAACGTGCTGGGGCCTGGCCCATGCCTACCGAGCCCTCTTCAACGCTATTCAGAACCCTCATGGGGGAGAGAAGGTCTCCGGATCTGATGACAAAATGACGGGCACTGCAACTACTCCAACCCCCGTGACGGGCACTGCGGCTGCTCCAACCCCAGCAACAGGCACTACAGCTGAACCAGAGGAGCAACCCTCGCTGGTATCCGTTGCCCCTGTACAGAAGAGGAAATCTTGGAAGCGGAGATCAGGTTGTTTAGAAAGGGATGATGAAAGAGCAGGGACATCACGAGGAGAGGAGGAGGAAGAGGAAGAACTCATAAACGAGACGGAAACCACCCGATCCCTATCCCTGAGTGAGCTGCGAGATATGCGGAAAGATTTCAGCCATTGTCCAGGCGAGCACATTGTTACCTGGCTGCTCTGATGCTGGGATAATGGGGCAATTAGCCTGGAATTAGAGGGGAAAGAAGCCAAACAGCTGGGATCCCTTGCTAGGGAAGGGGGCATTGACAAAATGATTGGAAAATGGGCACAGGCCCTCAGCCTCTGGAGGCGATTGCTGTCAGGTGTGAAGGAAAGGTATCCCTTCAAGGAAGATGTTATATATCGCCTAGGCAAGTGGACCACCATGGAGAGAGGTATCCAGTACCTGAGAGAATTAGGTGTGCTGGAGGTGGTTTATAGTGACCTGGACAATGAGCAAATGCCCAAGGATCCAGATGAAGTCCAGTGCACGCGACCCATGTGGCCGAAGTTTGTACGGAGCGCACTAGCGTCATATGCCAGTTCGTTGGCAGTACTGTGCTGGAAAGAGGAAGAAGCACCAACGGTGGATGACATGGTTGGCAGACTCCCTGAATACGAAGAAACTGTCTCCTCCTCCCTTTTCTCAGCTGTGGAGAAACTGTCCCGAGAGGTCCAACAATTCAAAGAGGATATGTCTGATTCTCCACCTGTACGGACCAGTATCTCAGCCATTAGGAGTCAGCGTTTGCTCAAGAGAGAGGATATAGACTTGGTTATTGGTCAGCAGGTGGTGAGCAATTGCATTGTGCATCTCTCACTTTGTATATTCTATCATTACTGTTATTATTATTATTATTATTTCTTTTTCTGTTCTATTAAACTGTCTTTATCTCAATCCATTAATTTTACTTTTTTTCCCCTGATTCTCCCCCGCATCCTACTATGGGGGGGAGTGAGCGAGCAGCTGTGTGGTGTTTAGCTGCCTGCCAGGTTAAACCACAACAGCTCCTTCAGCAGATTTAAAATAGGTTCCACTAATGCAGCGCAACGCATGCAGTATCACAAAATAGATCTGTGGAAGCAGTGTATTTGGAGAAAACCAACCAACCAACCAACCAACCAACCAACATGGTACATTCCCCTTTCTCAGAGGCTGTAAAGACAGTTGGAAAAGCAAGTTCACTTCTACAGCTCTGTAATAAGCTATGCTGTCAGATGAACATGCATACATACTTGATATGTATCTAAGTCCACATTTCTTTACTCAGTTTTTGATGGTGCGAGTCATCACTAAGGTATATTTTACACTTCTATATTAAAGTATCACCATCAAGAGCTATATTTTATGAAACAGAAAGGGGAACATTATAGATTGAACTCTTGCAGTGCACCATTACTCTGGAAACAATGAAAATGAAATTTATTCTCCATTGAAATAAATCTCGAAATCTCAGCTTAGTTTCCCATGAACATCTGCCTTCCATCCAATATCAACATAAAATTTGGCAGAGTTTACTCATCTTTGCTCAGATGAAGCCAAGAACTAAAATAAAAATGAAGAACAATTCAGTGTTGAATGCTGATGACAGAGATTTGGGCATAAATTTTACAGTGACTTTAGCTAGTGTTATAAATTCTTCATTGTCATGTTTAACAGAATAACCTGATCTGAGGAAAAACTAATAAAAATTAACATTTTCAAAATAAATTGTTTTTAGCATCCACCCTTGTAGGTCAAAAAGTATCTAGAAATCCTTTCCTTCCCTTCACTAGATACAGGTATCTAAATCAATTTTTCAATTTTTTTTCCGCAGATCTTCTTTTTGCTTATATTTATGTTGTGGGAGTCCTGAGTTGCTAAATCAGTTCCTAGCCATTTTTTTAAGGAGCCCTAGCTACATAGAAAAGTAAAAATTGACTGAAAGTTAATAAAGTTTCTTCCTTCAGTGAATTATATGTGCATAAAAGTAATTCCAATAAGCTAGTGCTAAGAAAGTTACAAAGAACAGGTTCTTGAAATTGCTTCAAATTGCTTGAAATCAGGCTAGGGACTGATTTTCATCCTCCTCCTCCCATTTTACGAGCAATGCCTACAAGTAGAGCATACACTAATATGGACGACATTCCTGAACACAACTGTATTTAATTTGAGTTATTAAAAAATTTGGTACTTGGTATTGGGCTATAAATTCCTATAAATTGGTAGTGAGCTATAAATATTTAAAATGAAAGGCAGGCAAAACTTCTCTACACACATGAACGAAGGAAGTATTTCAGGAATACAGAATGCATTTTTCATAGGCTTTCTCCCCACTTATTAGTGTTCATAAAGGCATCCATATATTTTCAATCTTGCATCCACTTTTTTGTCAAGAATTATGTTTGATGGAGGGAAATTACATGTTTGCAGCACACTAGTTGGGCCAGTAGTAGTATGAAGCTAATTGTTTTAATCTCAACTGTAACAAATTAATCTTTTGAAAATTCTGCAGCTTTATTATCCTACCAGCTGTGCTATAAAATCTGCCCAATACTGGCTAATGGAACATGCTGTAAGGACATGATCCTGGTTGAAAAGATGTGGGGAAACATTGTTTGTTAGTTTGACTTCAGAGAGCTTTGATGCCGGCAAAGGAAATTGCTTATGTTCTCCAGGAAAGAAAGGAGACAAAGGCCACACGTGAGGAATAGATAGTCTAAAAGAAGATGGATACACACAAATGTCAGTATGCCTCATCGTTGTCACAGCAATATGCGTTACAGGTTTAGTGGATTAGTTTGGATTACATTTCACGTTACTTCCCATTCTTTATTCAGTTTATTGTGAGAAAGAGACAATCCCATATCCAATTCATCAGTCCAAATACTGCAAAACTTGGGCTATGTCTCCATTAGCTAGTGATCCAGTGCAGTTCATTGGATCCCTATATTGAATTTGTTGGTGTCGAGACCCACCTCTTACATCTGCTTCATACGTGATTTGGGGGTTATACTCCAGCCTAGGTTTAGATTGGTCTCATGAACTGAACATCCCCACTACATGTATGTAATATTTTTTGTCACCTTGTGTTGTGGTTTAACCCCAGCCCCACACAGCCGCTCGCTCACTCCCCCCTGGTGGGATGGGGGAGAGAAGGATAAAAGTGAGAAAACTCCTGGGCTGACATAAAGACAGTTTAATAGTTAAAGCAAAAGCCGCACACACAAGCAAAGCAAACAAGGAACCCATTCACTACTTCCCTTTGGCAGGCAGGTGTTCAGCCACCTCCAGGAAAGCAGGGCTCCATCACGCATAACGGTTACTTGGGAAGACAAACACCATCACTCCGAATGTCCCCCCCTTCCTTTTTCTTCCTCCAGCTTTATATGCTGAGCATGATGTCATATGGTATGGAATATCCCTTTGGTCAGTTGAGGTCAGCTGTCCCAGCTGTGTCTCCTCCCAGCTTCTTGTGCACCCCCAGCCTACTCGCTGGTGGGGTAGGGTGAGGAGCAGAAAAGGCCTTGACTCTGTGTCAGCACTGCTCAGCAATAACTAAAACATCTCTGTGTTATCAACACTGTTTTCAGCACAAATCCAAACCATAGCCCCATGCTAGCTACTATGAAGAAAATTAACTCTATCCCAGCCAAAACCAGCACACCTTGCCTCTCAATCAAAGCTGTCCGAAAGCAATCATTTGTTATTTTGGATACTTATGTTTCCATTGGGAGTTTGAAAGTATTTAATGTATTTCAGGAGCAGAGCTTCCAGTTTAGTATCCACTGAAAAGGAATCTAGTCCATGCACTTCAGAACTGCCCTTCAAAGTGAATCAACTCAGAGTCAGTGAATGCAGAGTTTATTCACAAGAAACACTAGTGCTCCAAGACGGTGATGAAGACTCGGGCTTTATTAACTCTTGTTGCATTAAAAATATACCATAGAAATCGGTGGCCGTTTAAGAAAATAAAAACTGCCCTTTCTTTCCCTGTAAATTGACATACATAATGTTGGGTGCAGAACATGAAACAAATTTGCTTTAGGACTGAGTATAAATGACATTATTTTCATTCTATGGAAATTAATCCTAAAAATATGTATTAATGTAAAAATTATGTCCAATCTAGTTATTTAAATTTATTAAATAAAGAACTATCAGGTTTTCCAAAATTACTGAGTACCCATTATTTTCCATTGTCTCAGTGAGTTTACAGTAATGAGAAACCTATAAAGGGAAAAGAGAGTCCAATTCTATATTTGAAATAAAGATTAAAATCATACAATACCAATTTATAGCAACACATGGAAATCTCAAATTTTATACAAAACCATCAGTTTGTGCTTACTTCATCTTTATTAACATGCTAGCTTAAGTGTTAGAGATATTTGACTTGTTCAAAGAATCCAGATTTCTCATTTAAAATATACTGCCTATCTTTTAAAGAAGAACAGTGAATGTTTTCCATTGTATTAGCTGCACTTGTCTGTCTTTGATATCTTTGTTACACTTTCTTTCTTCTGAATAATTTTCATCAGCATCAAAGAACTTTTCAATTTTCATATAAATTTACACCCATCTTACTGCTATCTCAAACTGCAGAGAAGTGTCGTCTTAGTGGTAAAAATTCACATACAGAATTTTATCTTGATATGTCAGAGTTTCTACATAGATCTATTAAGGGAGGGGCTGAAAAGCCTGTATTTTTTTTATTTTGTATGAATTTATGTACTGTCTATATGACCATAGTATATTTTGTAATTATCATTGGTAATTACCATTGGTTAGCATGGGTCTTTTTTCTTTTTTTTGTTCTTTTTTTTTTTCAAGGAAAAGTTGTTTTATTAAAATTTAATTTGACTTTTTTTTCTTTCCCCTCAAATTGCATTGTTCTTATTTTGATCTGATGTGAAGAAGGAAACTTTACCATGAGAAGAAAAATACAGTTTTGGATAATGGGTTAATTTTGGACCATGTTCAACAGTTTTTGAATTAGTCCCCAAGAAAAAGTCTGTCTTCTACTGTGGGAAATTTTCTCTGTGTTAAAATTTTTTATTGTGACAAAACACAGGAGTCATCAATAACATTCCTATGCTATTGGAACAGGTTTAAGAAGTAATTTTTGCCCCTAAAATGGAACGAGGCATCCTCCTGGATATGGCAATCATCTTTGCCGAAGGGATAAATACCAGGTTTCAGAGACTGGAGTGTAGCTCTGGGGTTGGGTTCTTGCCACTGGCTGGGTAGGGAAAGTTACCTGCTTTACATCTACCTGTCAGGGAACACTGTTTCATCTCTAAGTTTAATAAAACCCACATGATTTCCCTCTCCGAATTGAGCTGACTGTATATTGCTACTGTTCTTTTAAAGCTCTTTGAGACTGGTTTGTGCTGAAGTTGGAAACTGGACTGAAACATGCAGAGGTTTGATTGCAGTCTGTAAATAAGGATACACTAACTTGATTAACTTTGGAAGTTGTTTTCCTTTTTTTCTTGTTGTTATTCTCATCTAATTAAGGTAATTGTAGTTAATTGAAAAGTCGTGATTGGTTTAATTGGATCTGAAGATGCAACAAGAAAATCACTAATGATGAAGATGGAATTGATTTGATGGAAACTACTCCAAACAAAAGTGCAGTCTGAGCATTATGGATCTCTTTAGAGAAAAGCATTCAAGAAAACAGTCATTTTTTCATCACACAAACAATGAACAGATGCAAGACTGTTGTACTGAAACTAAGTAGAAATAGCGTCAATTTGATAAATTTGTCCAGCTTTGCTATCTTATATAATGGGCTTCATCTTTCTAATTATATTGCAAGCTGCTTTAGTTTGCAAGAGATGGTGACGATGGAAAGTTTATGTTGTTTAGGGAAGTAGGCTGTACCCATCATTGAGCTCTAGGAGGATCAGGGCATATTAGGGGGAAGCTCAGACCACATTAAAATTAGTTGGATTTTTAGATAGCATGGTGTCCCTTGATTTGTTCAGTTCCCTTTGTAAAATATTTATATCTAAAGAATTGAGGAATTAAAATGTTCTGGTTCTGTCCCACAAAGAATTAGGCAACAGGGCCTTGTTCTTTGGTACCCCCTGGAAAAAGGTCCAGACTCCCCCCCATGGGTTTCATGGAAGGAGGCTTTGAAGCCTTGTGGAGGAGAAGCAGCAATGTACTTAGCATAATTATTACTCAGATGAGTCATATTGTCTGATAAAACATTTTAGCAACTTGACTTTGAAAGTGTATGGCTCCAGGCGCTGGAGCAGAGATTCCCCTGCAGGTGAGGGAGGTTGTTCCCCTGCAGCCCATAGAGGTTAATGGTGGAGCAGATATCCACCATGCAGCCCGTGAAGGACCCCACACTGGAGCAGGTGGATGCCCGAAGGATACTGGGATCCCGTGGGAGGCCCGTGCTGGAGCAGGCTCCTGGCAGGACCTGTGGACCCGTGGAGAGAGGAACCCCCGCTGGAGCAGGTTTTCTGGCAGAACTTGTGACCCCGTGGGGGACACATGTCTGTTCCTGAAGGACTGCACCCCATGGAAGGGACCCACGCTGGAGCAGTTCGTGAAGGACTCCAGCCCATGGGAAGGACTCACGTTGGAGAAGTTCATGGAGGACTGTCTCTCATGGGAGGGACCCCACGCTGGAGCAGGGGAAGAGTGTGAGGAGTCCTCCCCTTGAGGAGGAAGGAGCGGCAGAGACAATGTGTGATGAACTGACCACAACCCCCATTCCCTGTCCTCCTGTGCCGCTGATGGGGGAAGGAAGTAGAGAAAATCGGGAGTGAAGTTGAGCCCAGGAATAAGGGAGGGGTGGGGGTAAGGCGTTTTTAAGATTTAGTTTTTATTTCTCATTATCCTACTCTGATTTGATTGGTAATAATTTTTTTTTTCCCCAAGTTGAGTCTCTTTTGCCCATGACAGTAATTGGTGAATGATCTCCCTGTCCTTATCTCGACCCATGAGCGTTTTGTTATATTTTCTCTCCCCTGGCCAACTGAGGAGGGGGAGTGATAGAGCGGCTTTGGTGGGCACCTGGCGTCCAGCCAGGGTCAACCCACCACAAAGGGTTACTGCCCACATGCAGATGAATCATACATGTGCTGTTAATTTGTGCATGCACAAAGCAATTTGACAATTCATACACAGCTGCTTTTACTGGAGTTACTGAAAACACTGGGTATAGTGGTTTGGGCAAACACAGACCACAAGGTGAAGTCCAGATATCTCTAAAACCTTGCTTAATTATTATGTCTGTGAATGTATGAAGAACACAGTACTGTAATGCAAAATTTTACCTGTACTATTTTAATAACATCTGAAGATTTTTTTCGTTTAAGTTACAATGCCAAAATTAATTCATGACAGTTGAGCTTTAACCTGCTTTGACCTTTTCTCAAAAAAAAAAAAGTGTAAAATAGGTGAAAAGCAGTTTTATGTCAAATATAAAGCCATTCTATTACAGAGCTTGATTTAAAAATAGCAGCTCTTACGTGAAAAATGATGCTGAGGAAAGAGTAAGTGGAAGAAAACACTGTGTTCTATTTCTACAGAGAAAAAAATATTCATTTGTTTCATGTTTAACTATTGATGATAAAATATAAATATAAATTTTGAGAGTAATTTTTGTACTAAATGGTACTGTATAATAGATACAGTATTTTTTTCCTTAAAATTCTACTATAAAAATGTATAGCAGCACACCATTTCTAGAAGTAATTACTTTTTTATGATGATCATATAGCACTTTGCCTGGCTGTGAAGTTCATGGACTGTGCACTCATTTTTGAGTTACAAAGTCATACTGATGTTAGTTTCTTGCAATACTAATATATTTTCTATGACTACTCCTGAACATGTCTCCAAACTGAAACCTCCATTTCATCTAGATAGCTGAATCCTAATAACTTGATGTTGAACAGTGCAAGGTCATCACTTCTTTTGAACTACAGAAAATTCCTACTGAACTTCTACTTCAGCTTGGAGGTTCGTGGCAACAATGTACTTTGGAAATGAAAACAGAGCGTGACATGATATGCTGACTGTTTTCTTCTACAAAATAAAATTACTTTTTCACAGATGGCAATTAATACCTGATAACTACATGCAAGGCATTGTAATGCCGCAACACTATACATTAGCACCATGATAAAAAGTCAGTCATGTTTTTGTCACATAGCAACAAGCAATTTAATTAATATCATACTTTTTGCCTTTATTGAGAGTGTAAACATTTCTTATAAGGTTTTAAAATTGCATGACTGTATGCACCCACCCAAGTGTAATTATGTATTTCAAAACAAAGAGAAAGAAAATACAAGTTGATGTATCTTGATAAAGATTTTACTGGCATTCATTCACAGCCATGTTATTCACAGTGGCAACATTTCTTCTTGGAAAACATGGATCACTAGCTGCTAGATAAGGAAGGCTGTCAAACATAAGGGCCAAGCTGTACCAAGCTCTTAGGTCATTATTGGTGACATTTTAACTGTACAGTCTATGATATTTCTCTTCCATGGCAAACTGCCCAGCAAAATTTCACTAACATTTTCACAAATGCTAAAACACAAAAAAAGTTTAGAAGTTTGTAAATTTCTGGGCCATAAAACTAAAAGCATGTTGAATTGCTTTAACAGTGGTATTGCTATTTCTTTGGACTACTCTGCGTAACAGCTAGTATTAGGTACAGAAGTATTATTGCCAGTGATCCACCCTAATACCTGACATTTTACTCCATGAAGGAAGCAGAGACAACATAATCTCTACATTTGTCTTAGTACCATGAATATAGAATCAAACAAAGCCTGATCTTCATAAATGAATGGAAGTATAACCTTCATAGAAGTGGTTGTATTTTAGCCACTGCTTGTCTTAGTAAGGACCAAACACAAGCTACTTATTAAAGAAGTACCCATGAAAGGTAAAATAAACAAACAAATGAAAAGCAGACTAAATTTCTGTATACAGTGCCCTAAATCATCAGCTTGTCTTCTTCCCAAATCCCCTGGAATAATAAATCTCTTCCCTTAAAGATAGTCAAGAACTGATAGGCTAAGGCATTCTTCAGGGAGCAGGTTCCCTAGTAGTGTCCCTTGAATGGTCCTTAGAGGGAAGCCTGATTTAATTTCTCCACTGTCTAGAGTGGTGGCAGTATGATCTAGATATGAAAGTAGGTATATATATATACACACATACAAACATTTATGCTTGCTAAGGAAAAGAAATACTCTTCCATAAAACAAAGCAATTTTTTTTGAGCCAATATTTAGTACTGTTCTGTTTGTAAAGCAGAAATTTAACGCATCCTACTGCACAGGTCTCAAAGATAGCTGTTAGAAATCTCTGAAAGATATAGCTATAACCCTTGGATGGCACTGTGGAAGTCACAGATAAAGCTAATGGCAAGGGCTAACCCTTAAAATCAGTAACAGTATGTGCATATACCACTAACTTGTTTCTAATAGGAAACACTGAACACTCTATAAGTAGCATGTCAAGAACTTATTTAATCAAATGGTGAATAAAATCACACTGTTTCTCTCAGGAATTTGGTACTTCTGGTTTTGACCTTAACTGAAACAAGAAAGCAAAGAATCAAACATTTAAATTAACCAATATTTTTAATGCTTTTTAAATGACCCATTTAGTTTGAATTGTAATCAAAGGCTTGAGAGAGCTTTTCATAATCCAACCTGATTTATGGAAGGCTTTGTGGTTAAGGCACTGGACTGAGACCTGAAGTCTTTACAGTGAAGTAGCAAAAGGTTAGTTCGTTAACGTTTGAGAAATGCTCTGATACACCAGAGATGCAGCTGTATAAATAAGTGTGAATGTGGCCTTATAACAAACAAGGTTGGTTGGAACGAATTCCTGCAATGTTCTGCCTAAATCAAGACCTCATTAGAGGGTTAATAGTTCATTCATGGAGGGATTCCATATTTGCACATGTAAGCAACTCTTAAATATGTATGTAATGACAACCTAAACAAGGTGGTATTCTAGACATAACTAATAGTCATAAACAGACATACTCCATATCATTTCACTTCTTATGACAGTTTGAATTTTACTTTTATGTGAAAGAACCACATTCTGTATGGGATCCTCAAATCGTTTCCAATTTCATTTCTCTAGGTTCTCTTAGATACGTCTTGTGTAGCCACACAGAATTTCCCCTCCCAATCTTGTTACGTTTCCACTCCCAATCTTTATTTCTTATAAGTGACAATGTCATTGACAACTTGATGTAGGGACATGGAATTGTGGTGAACTTTGTACACTCCCTTGCTTTCTGTGTCCAGCCTCTTCCTGTGTCTTCCATTGTAAGGGTGAGACCCAAGAACTTGGTTGTGTTTGGTAAGGATAGCACAGCTGTAGTTCACAGCTTACAGAGACTGTTGGGGATCCTGTGCTGTGAGTAACACAGAAGCAGTTAAGTGTGTGAGGGAGTGCAGGAAGCAGTTAATTGCTACCCTCGAATAAGGCAACAGAGCTGATTTAGGTAACAGGCTTAAAATCTGAGAAACCAACACAGGAAAGCACCAGTGTAAAAATCTAATAGAAGTTTTACTGTGATAGAGCTGTGACTGCTAAAAGCACCTACAGTGAGATTTGGATTTGAGTGCAAATCAAATGAAAGACTCAGAGGAGCATGCCAGTAACTAAGATTCAATATTAAACAGAGATGATTGGATACACTGAGGGAAACTGGTTATTGAAGTGAACTGGATAAGAGATGTGAAAGCCTGTTTCTTTAAGGAATAAGAGCAACAACTTTGTAAAGAAGGGATGCAGATCCAATGGAGGAAATAAACATTTCCTTAAGAAAGGAGAGAGGAAATAAAGAGTCCTGCAATGGAAAGGAAGGATTCACGTTGGTGAAAGCAATGCTTGGACTCCAGCAAACAATGAAATCTCAACACTAAAAAGTCAGGAAAACCTGTTAGCACCATGGTATCATGCTAACAGAAATTTGCACATGATGATTCTTCTGTTTAGTTCTGAGTTCCTGCCACCCTTTGTTGATGATGCTTTTGGATGAAGTAACGGAATCATCCATCTTCTTGCAGTTGTGTGCAGTATGTAGAGGGGTCAGCCAGATCTTAAGGCTTTTTAGGGGACTATAACATCACTGGCGTCTGACAGCATTCTTGCAGGCTGATGTTGTCCATTTGCTGAAGCATCCTAATGTATGGAGTAACAAGAAGAATTTCTGCTAGGAAATGCATCCTCTGGGAAATGACTGGTTGTACTAGCTAGTGACAGAATGGCTATCTCCTATCTCAGAGAAATGACCATGAAAATCCAGTGGTGATTCTATAGTGTATCTGGAGAGGTGCTCCCAGGAGCTGAACTGACAGGGTGAAACCTCTCTGTCATTTTAAAGGCCCTGGTGAGATCTCAATTCTAATATCATGTTCCATTTTGGTCAACATATTAAGGAAAGATGAACTGAAATCACAACAGCTGCCGAGAAGGGATGTAGGGTTTTCAGGGGAATGAAGAGCGTATCTCTCAGGAAAAGAGTTTAATCCAGCAAAATGAAACATGAGGGAAGATATTGTTACTGTATATGAGTATGTCATGGGGGCAAGCATGTGAGAGAGAACTATTTTTTAAGATAAAAGATCAGGCTGGCATGGGAACAGGTGGCTATCAACTGTCTATGAGTAAGTTGAAGCTGGAATGAGAAGATGGGTTCTAACTCTCAGAGCACAGTTCTGGGTCAGTCTTCCAGGCACAAGTACTGAGGGCAATTCACCCCCAAATGCTTTAAAGATAGAACTTGGAGAGTTTATGAAAGTGATTTCGTGTTTGATTTGTCTGCAGGGAGCTGACCCAAGAGGTCTTTGGTAGCCCTGTGAACAGACCATATACCTTTATCTCTTCCTTCAAACTCTTTCGGAGAACTCATTTTTCTAGGCAATCTTCCCTATATTACTCATCTTATTACTATTCTGTCTCTACATTTTCCCATGCGTCCCATGCTTTGTCTTTGTTTCTTTTGTATGGCTTGCTATTATGATCTCCACAGCACAGAGAATTTATCTTTCATACAATGGCACTTATGTTCATAGTACTATATAGATGATTAATAATAATTAATAGTACCATCTGGACTATCAAACAGTAACAACTATATAATCATCAGCCTTTTCATCTGAGTCTCCCAGATAGCTATTTCATTAACTCTAAGCTTTCAAAATGTAATTAAATAGAAAAATTTCCTCAAAGAAAATATATACTGAATAGAAGAAAAATCTTAAACTATTTCTTTAGTTGCAGCTTGAATTCACTTAATGTGTAAATATTGTATATGGATTCACACATGCATAATATGAATAACTATATATAATGCATAATAAGTCTATATATAAAATAAATATTTAGTGAAAAAATCACAAAATTATATGAAATCATGTAACATGATGAATCTAACATACTGTGTTACCTTATATCATTCAAGAAACAAAACTTAATGAAAATTTGGTTTAGAATGGAAATGATCATCATTAATTTAATTGGGAGCGGTTATGATTATCCCAAACCCAATGACCTTCAGAGGAAATTAAGCATGTTATAATCTGGAAGTGCTCACTTAATTAATTCCTGCCGTACTGGCAAAAAAGGCCACAAATTTATTTTACTATTTGTAGTCCCAAGTGAGATAAATCTGATTTTTCTTTTTTGTTGTCCTCATATTATTTCTCCAGGCTTTTAGGGTAGTCTATAGTCTAAAGAGAGGGCAAAGACAGTTCTAATGTCTCTGCAGACAGGTTTATTGTCTCTTGCATCGAAAGATTTCCCCTGTGCTCCTGTTTGAGTTCCTTCCCTGATGTTGAGTAATTTAAGCAGTATTGACAAGGCAGCAGTGCTGTAAAGTGTTATTCATGCCCAAGTGCCCAAAAAGCAATTGGCCACAGAACCTTTAAAAGGCAGCAACAGTTGAATGAAAAACCTACAAATCAGAATTCTTGGCACATTAATAACAGTCATTCATTGAAGCAAATTGAATTACTGCATGCAAATTAGTTTTAAAAGAGGGTAAGGGTGACTAACTACTACCTCTGTTGTCACAGTAGTCACACTGATGAGTTAGTTACATGTGCTGTTAGCCTGACCTGTCTATAGTTTATGTAATCATAACAATTAGAAAAAAGCTAAACTACAACTTAATTTCCTCAATATAGTTTATGCAGAAAATTTCAATGAATGTTAATGACAGAAAGTCCAAACATCTGTTTTATTCCATTTCTATGATCATTTGGGACACAACAAAGACTGACACAGATGCCAAAATTCTTAAAAGGCCCCAAGTTTTTAACTGATTTTAAATCATAAACTAATTAATGGGTATGCTTTTAAATTTTAAAAAATGTGGTAGGGATATGTAGTAGCATATCTTATATGGTTTCTGTCTAGCAAAAAGCATATTTTTGCTCTATATAGCACATATACATTAGTTTGATCTGACAGTATTTGGGGTTGAAAAAACTTGTTCATGCAGCAGTAGTGTGGCACTGCATCTGGTCCCAGCTGGTGCAGGCATGGTGCCATGCTATCCTGGATAGGCCACTTTTTTCCCAACTTTGAGTGTGTGCAAATGTTAGTTGTGCACACCCACAATATACATAAATCTATACGCAAAGGCTGGCTCTTTGCAAAAGCTGGCATTTCCTCTTGCAAAGGAAATTTTCCCGATTGAAAGCTGTTTAAAAGTCATCACTTCAACCACATTGTTAAAGGTTGCCACTAAATAATTTATTGAGTAAGAGTCATTTTCTCTGCAACATGTTATAATAGAGATGATTTATTCAGAAAACTACTTCTAGGAATCATTATTAATGCAATGCTTATAAATGTTATCTTAGTTTAAGGAATCATAATGAAAAAGGTACTTTACAAATCGCTATTGAGCAACACCTTCTCCATTTATTGATGAAGTAGCATTGATTCATAGTAAAATTTTCTAAAGTTCTCGATAAGTTTTCCTGTCAAAGACATTGAGATAAGAATTGGTTCCATTGCCAGTTTCATGGGCCATATTTTTGTACCACTTAGCTTACATTCTTCTGAATTAAACAGAAACTCATCAGGTAGCTGTGCTGATACAACTGGAGAAGAAAGGAGGAAAGCCTGTGTATGTTTCATAATAACTGGACAGACTATTTCTTTATGCTTTACAGAAACACTTGATTAAATGATTTTTTTTTCCCCAGATTCTCTTATTTCTGACATTTACCACAACCTCATAGGTTGTGGTATAATTGAATATATACTCTTCAGCCTTCGTTATACAATTCCTGGGGCTGACACAATGACTCGAAACACAGGGTTAGGTTTGTCACTGTCCTTCAGCAGTACAAAAGCAGCTGCAAGCTTGCCACAAGTTGCCACTTAAACCAAGTTTATGGCTGTTTGTCAATGCAGATGGTTTGAAAGTTGCTTTATGTCACTGCGGAAGCATGAAAGAACCAAAACATATCAGTGAATTTATCTTCCAATTACAAATTAAATTCACCAACGAAAAAATGTGGAGAAGGCCTGCAACCTTTACCCCTATAGACCGTGCATCAAAGCCTGAGCTTTTTCCATTGATTTTCATCTCCAGGAGAAAGCTGATGATAGGCTGTTACTAAAGTGAGCAAATGTTTCAGAGCTAATAGAATTCCATTCTATTAAAGATTATCTCCATGGACCAAACATTTGGAAATGAGCCTTTTATTCTCTAAAAATGGCTGTATGAATTGTATTTCATTCAAACCAAGTCAAGCCACGTGTTCAACTTGTTTCCCAAGATCTCAGTTTCTTATGATATTAGGGAGCTCATTCTCCCACTGAAACAAGAAACTCAGAATAGGTTAAAATCAAAATACTGTTTGGGTCAGAGTACACCTTTTTTAACTTCCCTCTTCTGCAGCTCTGAACTTAGTGAAACTTGGTTTTTACTTGATTTTATTTTATCACTTGGTCTTACAATGTTAGGTCCTGAAGTGATTTACAAGTGTGAATTTACTGCTTACACATCCTTGCAGTAGATATCATTTATGTCTATCTACTGAGTAGCATTCCCTCTAATGCTGCCAATATGATACCGGATTAAATTCAAGCTGATCTTAACATTCCCGTGCCCTTTCTAAGCAAATCTGAAGGCCATCTTTACCCATTTATCTTGATTTTTTTGAAATATATTTTCGAAAGAAGGAATCATGTCCTTCATTCCTTGGCATCATAGCTCCAATACAATATAGACATAAGACAGTCTTTGGTGGTGAAGCTGTGAACTGGAGAATTTTATGTGATGCCATTTTACAGCAGTGCAGGAAATAGCACCTGTCTATCAATAGTTTCTACAGAAAAGACTCATATGCTGACCTTTGTGGCTCTTCTGATCAGCAAACCTGATCTTATGTCTATTAAACACTAAGGACTTTTGATCCTTTGATTTCATTTGGAACAGGGTCTGACCCAGTCTATCACTTGCACAAGTATCCATAGTAAAATGGAGGGCCCAGCTTGCTTGTTCATATTTAAAATTACCCTTGTATATATGGTCTGCCAGGTCCTCCAGATGAATATTATGGATTGCCTATGTTGTTACTGTTGAACAGCATGCACTCATTCTGACATACCAAATATCATGCAAAAATGAAAATAGCTGAAGTATTTATGACTAGCGAGAGCCCTTGGGATGTTTTCCTGGTCAAAAGCAGTATTATTCACTGATATTGCTTTGTAACATTTTATTTATTCTTTTCATGAATTTGCTGTTTTCTTTTTTAATATATTATTCTTTATAATAAGTTTATGTTTACATATATTAACATCGGCCCTCTAAAATTCCTCCATTTGTCAAGTCTTTGTTCTTTGGGAGAAAAATTCCGAGTTTCTCTAAGCTTTACATTAAGTAAAAAAACTTAAAGGTTAAGATGTTATTTAGTCTGTTCTTGCCAATTCTGGACAAGGAAGAATTTGATTTTCCTGACATTACCATCCTGATCATTTTTTATTAATTTTCTTTTTAATGTTCTGCCCAAAATCTTTTAGCATATGCAAAGGAAATGATCTTCCTTTTAATGCTACCACATTATTTTCAAGATCCATGCAGCTTTTTTAAATAGATCCTTAGATATAAGCCATATATCTTTACAGATATGAACTTACAAGAGACGCAAAGGGAGCTGTCATTCTATACGTGTACTGCCAGGATGGCAGGTGTGGTACATCACTTGGTGGGGAAAGAGCTGCTTTTTTTCTCCAGCCACATTGTTTCCATATCAGGGCCTAGGTCCAATGTAGGTAATGGAATTACATTGACATACTAAAGGTCTAGTTTAATACATTCAGCCTACAGTAGAAATGTGCTCCTCATTTTAGAAATTTATTTAATCTCTTTTTTCTATTTAAATATGTCTTTTTATTGATTACCTCCATGTTCTCCCTACCTCTTATCCAAAAGTTAATCCATATAAAAAGTTCTTATTTAGTTTATGTGTGGGTAGAACAGTATTTAGTTCTGTTCTCCCTATCCTTGTGAACTTACAACTGCCAACTATTCGCACTATACACCTTTTTGCTTCACTTGCTCTGCTTGCTTTATAAATCTGCACATTCTTCCATTTATGCTATCGTATCTGCATTTGAAATCCCTGACATCTGCCTTTTGACTTTTGCTTAATCTCATTGATTTCTACGCTGCTTTCTGACACTTAGATTTTATGAGTATTAATAAAGATTTTACTCTTTCTATCTCTTCCTGAAATATGTTCTGATTTTTTCATTACACATGTTCTGTACAATAGTTGACTGCAATCATCTTTCTTGAACTCATTACATATTCTCTACAGATGTGCCTTTTAAATTTTAATATCTTCAGCTCCTGTCTTTCCCAGATAAGTCTGATGATGGACTATGCAACTGTATGAGTGCTACGTAGGATAATTCAGAATGTATTTTCAAGACGGCTTCCTCATATGGGTCACACAGCATTCTCATTTCATTAGAACATCAATGTGTTTGTTTTTCTCCAATGAATTTTATTGCTGCATGGCATGAGAAGGAGGGACTATTTTCCCAAACAGTCCTTCAGACACATTCAGCAACTCAAAGAACTTGAAAAACACTAACTCTTTTCAAATGTTAAGGCATTATTTGACAACAATATAATATATTGTACATAAACACCCTACAAATGATACTGAAGCATGCATTGCATGTATTGTTTTTGTGGAAAGTGTATCGTAGAGACAAAAGAGCACACAATTTGTCTTTAATCTCAGACCCTCTGGGAAGAATATTCTAAATGAAGAAACAAATTTCTTCATTAGATTTTCTACTTTCTAACATAACTTTGATAGTAAAAGAAGTGTTTATAGCATAATCAAGCATCTGGGTTCAAAGAAGTCTTTGAGACAGTTGAATATCTCAGCATATACCTTGAACGACCTTGAGTAGAGGTTAAGTAATGTTCCTTTAACATTTTTTCTACATATTTGATACATTCCTTAGATGCATTTTTAGTCTACATCTCAGGGACACCACAAAACTCATCAAATGTGCCTGCTTGTGCATTGTAGTTAGTAGTATATTGCATTTCAACCTTTCAAAATGATACCTTTCTTTTTGTCCATCAATTTATGTTTAGATTGCACTGCCAAGTGTGACTACTAGACTTCTAAGTCTCTTCAACAGCCAGCACGAGGGGATTTTCAGTACTTCTAGAATAACATGCTACACTTAATGATAGTACAATTAGTGACTCAATCAATCCCATAGATGATAACTCAAGTCCCCAGTCAGTGTTCTAACTCTGCTGATGTTCAGTTTCAATGGCATTGCATTTCTTCATGTATCTTCCAACGTTTCCAAAGTGCTATAACTGAATATAAAGCAGACTGAAGAGGATCCATATCAAAATACACTTAGAAAATCAATCAATATTTTTATGGCCTCTTTTTTTCCCAAGTAACACTTAGCTTATCTTAAAGCTATGTTGTTAGTATAATTTCACTTTTCTTTGCAGTGTTATCTTTCATGTACAAAACTCCAGTATGTGTATGACAACTTCAAATAATTTATCCTTCCTATATAATACTTATTTTGCCCTCTAGATTTTCTGATTTTGGCAAAGTCTCAGATGTCTCCTTATAGCTTTTTATTGATTATTGTGGTTTGCAGCAAAGCATCAGTAACACTATCAGCTCAACAAACCACATATTATCATAGAGTAAATGGTAGAATATAGCAAGAAGAAACAAAATATAGAAACAAAAAGTCCAGATGATAAAATCTTGCAGTAGCCATGGCTGATACATGCCTATTGATTATTATACAACTCTAGATGTCAAATAATATGTAACTCGATATAAAGTAGACCCCTGACTATTATGTCAGTTGTAGCAAGAGTGAGAAGTGGTATGACTAATCTAAAACATTGGTTAGTTAATATAAAAGAGGTATCATTTCAGGTTTTCTGAGCTTATTTGATGCTGTCGATTATTGAGGGAGACAAATTATGGTAGGTAAAGAGAGTTTTAACTTAGCTGTATATCTTTCAAAATCACCAAAACAGACAGTAATGAGGATGGGTCTAATACCTCCAGGGCATTTCTCCTGTACGTTTGGTAATGGTTACTCAGAAATCAGCCCACAATATCAATGATGTTGTGACCACATTTTCCACACACAGAACTAGAAGAAACTCTACATTTGTTACTGGAGAACTATTCTGAACCCCAATGTGATACAGTGGAGCCCTAGCATGACATAGTTGCTGGCCCAAAATATGCATTCCATTTATTGAGGATAGATTCTCACTGTCTGCATCATCTAGTTAGAGCCACCTAAAAAACTTTAAGTCTCCCAGTGGTCAATGGAGGACATACATAGTTATTGAAGTTCCATGCTTTGCCAGCAAAATATTAAGAGCAGGAGACTAATGTAGGTGAGATGAATTATCTTCTGGGGTATAAACCCCATGGGCAAAATTCATTTGCTCACAGATAGAATTTAGTGCCATTTTTGGTACTCTAGAAAATTTCACCTGGTCTTTAGCTACTGTCCATAGTGGGACAGTTCTCCTGTAAGCTCCATGTATATGTCTCGTAAGAATATAATGGCTCTAGATGCCTATGTGAGGTAATTTCTAAACTAAACATAGAAGACATTAAGAAATAAGGGGTCTACATACAAACTGGGAGACAAAATTAATTTGGCTAAACAGAGACATTTTTGAGATCCCATGTTAACTGAAAGAACCGTATTGGGTTGGCAGATACAGAATGGATTTATGGATGACACACAGTGCTTCTAGAAACACAACCATAAGACAGGTAGGATATCCTAGGGAAACCACATGGCTGTGTGTTTAGAGAGCTGAATCCTACCTCAGCTGTCTCACTTCCAATGTTAGTGAGCAGAGATCTGAAATTGTTGTTGCTTAGGCATTAGAGCCTAGTGTTATTTGAGATGCTAGATAATCCGCTTTTTTGCACTTTTACTGTCTTTCATGAAAAAAACTTCAAGTTACTTTACGGAAGCTCGTGGCATAAACTGTATGCATTTGACATTGTTTTCTCAGTGGTGAAGTACAGACCTGTGGCTTGCCCATTATTGCACAGTACTAGGGCCAGTTCTCTTTAATATCTTTATCAATGATCTGGACGAGGGGATCGAGTGCACCCTCAGCAAGTTTGCAGATGACACCAAGTTGGGTGGGAGTGTTGATCTGCTTGAGGGTAGAAAGGCTCTACAGGGGGATCTGGACAGGATGGATCAAGTTTTGTGCCCCTCACTACAAGAAAGACATTGAGGTGCTGGAGCGTGTCCGAAGAAGAGCAATGAAGCTGGTGAAGGGTCTAAAGCACAAGCCTTTTGAGGAGTGGCTGAGGGAACTGGCGTTGTTTTGCCTGGAGAAAAGGAGGCTGAGGGGAGACCTTATCACTCTCTATAACTACCTGAAAGGTGGGCGTCAGTGTCTTCTCCCAAGTAACTAGGGATAAGATGAGAGGAAATGGCCTCAAGTTGCGCCAGGGGAGGTTTAGATGGGATATTAGGAAAAAATTTCTTCACCGAAAGGGTTGCCAAGCCTTGGAACAGGCTGCCCAGGGAAGTGGTTGAGTCACCATCCCTGGAGGTATTTAAAGGATGTGTAGACATGGTGCTTAGGGACATGGTTTAGTGGTAGACTTGGTAGTGTTAGGTTAACAGTTGGACTCGATGACATTAAGGATCTTTTCCAACCTAAATGATTCTATGATTCTATTCCCTAAGGTACCCAGGACATCTGGATGAGTTGGCAGAAATGACCCAAAGGCTTCCCAATGGGGAAATCTTTCAGGTCTATTCTGGGGAATCAGCATGCTTGGATGCCTCTCTGAAATGTCTCTACACTGACCACGTCTGGAGTGCTGTGTCCACTTCTGGGCTCCCCAGTAAAAGAAACATATGGACTTGCTGAAGCAAGTGCAACACAGGGCCAAGGAGATGATTAAGGGACTGGAGCACCTTTCGTACAAGGAGATGCTGAGAGAGCTGGGACTGTTCAGCCTGGGAACAAAAGGCTCAGGGAGGGGGAAGGGATCTTGTCAATGTCTGTAAATATGTGATGGGAGGGAATGAAGAAGAGGGACCTCAGTAGTGCCCACCAACAGGACAAGAGGTAATGGCACAAACTGAAAAACATGAAACTCCATCTGAAAAGAAGAAAACACATTTTTTTCCTTTGGGAGTGGTCAAACACTGAAAGAGATTTCTTGAAGAGGTTGTGGAGTCTCCATCTCTGGAGATATTCAAAACCCAACTGGATGTGGTCCTGGGCAACCTGCTTTAGCTGGCCCTGCTTGAATAGGGAGTTGGACTAGATGATCTCAAGAAGTTCCTTCCAACCTCAAATGTTCTGTGATTCTGTGAAACCTGCTCTCCTATATAGCAGCATCTGTAGATAGCCAGCAGTGACTCAAATGATGCTACAGCTTATGTTTAGGCCACTGAATAGACGCCCTAGAAAATGGATAAATCCTATCAGCCAGTGAGATTGAGTTCAACTGACTAAAAGCAGGTATCTGGCTTCCTTCATGATGGCTCAGGGCACCATGCCTGCCTGCCAGCTGCTGTGCCAGAAGGATGTAGGTATCTTGCGGAGCCTTTGCCATAACTGGCAGAATCATGTGGATGCCTCAGTTTTGTTAGAACACCTCAAATAGCACTATGTGCCTTTATTTTTTCACACCTGTAGACACCTTAGCAGGAACTGAATCTACCTCTAGGCTCTAATAAATGTATTGACTAGATCATCACTGATTATAATGGGATCTTAAACCTCTGTTGTCTCTATAGGATATCTAACAGGGATATCTGAATTTAGATCTCCTATTCTGAATCCATCCTCTTTCTGTTCCCCACAGTGACAAATTAAATGTCATTAAGCTAACCTATTTTCTAGAAGACTTAAAGCCATAGTTTATAGAAATCTGCTACTGGAAAGAGAGAAGGAACTGAAGAGTCCATCTGGGAAAAGAGGTATGTGGTGAACATTTACCAGTAGACTTTTGAATTTATTTGCTTGGAGAGAATAATTTTTTCCTTACCTTATCATTCTTATGTAAGAAGTACATAATACTCCAAATAGATGTATTTTCTTGGGAACCATCCATTACAAACACTTGTTTTGGTGGAAATAGAAAACCACAATAATAATAATCTGTAAAGAAATATAATTAATAAAAAAAGATTATTGGTGTGTATTGACATTTATTTCTGGAAAACACTTTTTAAAGTGGTTTACATGTCTCAGTGTGAGATACTGTCCTCCCCAAAACTGATTTAAACTTCTCAATCTTTGACATGCAATGTTCATTAATAGTTGTTCTTTGTAGGTTTTTTCTTTTTCTTTCTTTTTCTTTTTTTTTTTTTTTAAAATTCTTTTTCCTGAAATAAAATCATCAGGAAGGAGGAACAAAGGGTAAAGTTTATAGTTCCCCATAGCAGATAATCTTGCCACCTGGGAAGAAAGTTGAACTGTTTTGGAGCTAAAGATACAAGTTCTTGGAACATAAATAGTTAAAAAACTAGGAGGATAATTAACTTGGTATCTCAGAGGATGCTGCTATCATTCCTTCTGATAGTACAAAATCATGTATGTTTGGTACCTTTTCTTTAACAATATGGATACTTTGAAGTCACAGACAGTTAAATCTGTGGGATGATGGACAATAAATAGTGGTCAGAATTTTCTGTAAACATTTTAAGATTTTTTTTCCTTCCAATAAACAAAGAAAGATCAAGGAAGGCTGCCCTACTTTTCCAAACTGGATTTCTGGTTTGGATGGTCATGTAGTATATAGTAAAGTCTTAATGTTTAACCAACTTGGGGAATATTTTCATGGAGTAAACAAAAGACACAACATCTCTAATAACAAAACTATCCTTTCACCTTCAAGTTGTTGCTTCAAACTGGGTAGAAAATAATGTTTAGAGTAAAACTCTCGAGTTGGTTTTTTTTACAGTATAAAAATATATATTTTCCCTAGATACTTTGAAAAGTCCAGTTTCATGATCAAAAGTAAAATTAAAAAAAAAAGACAAAATCCCTGACATATTGGAAAAATTCATCTTGAAGGTTAAATTTTGGTTCTGCTAAAAGCTGTATATTGGTTTCAGATCATATTGCAGAAAGCTGAGCAATTCTGATAATACGTGGTTTTAATAACGCCACTTATAATTCAGTATAATTTTTGTCTGACTCTCCCTGATTGTCTCTCTGCACACACACGTGTGTGTGTACGTATACATATTCTATCTATTTGTGAGTGAGTGTCTGTGTGTGCATTTATAAAGAAAGAGTGAGTGTGCTGCATGTTTTCTCTTTTAACTTTGTATACAAAATATCGAGGCAGAAATATTAGGAAAAATATTCTGAAAGGGGAGGAAATTTTAAAAAGAGCTTACCTGTATCCACCTCATAAACAGTTATTCATACAAATCTATAACTTTATTTTGAATAAATGTGTAAGAACAGAAATTTACTCTGTTTACAAGTTTTCCCTTTTTTGCCCTTGCTCTCCTACACCTCTGGTGTTCACTGAGTACCACTGCAGATCTAAAAGGAAACTGCTGTTAATATATTTCAGGCCCGTAGTTTAATTCCTTTAGGAAATCTCAAGCTCATAAAGTTAAAGTGTACACAAAAATTCTTGGAACCTTGATTCCGTCATTAGTGTAAATGTGTTTGCAAGCACATCTGGTTCCTCAATGAAACATGATGTACTTTAACCTCTTCAACCTTTGCCCAGCAAACAATAGTTTTTGCCTGTTCCTTTCAAGCAATCTGAACAGCTAAATCTGTACATGTATTTATGGCATTAGGAAACCCTCTCTCTTTTATGAATTCACATAGCTGGTACGTGAAAAATAATTTCACCTGAAAATGTATAACATGAGTTGGAAACACATTTTTAAAGAGCTCTGTAAAGTGCAGCAGATTAAATAAGTAGCAGCTGTGAGATGAAAATTAACTTCTAAATCAAAGAACAGGCATCCTGTATATAAAGACATGGAATTCTGTATGGCTGCAAAGGCATATAACTTTCATTCTGTGAAGGAGGGAAAGAACAGTAACAGCAAATTTATCTACTGTGAAAGAAATTCTACAACTCTACAGTAAATGTGCTAAGCATTTGCACACTACAGTAAGCTGTTACCAAAATCTAATTTTCAGAAAGTGGCAAAATTTTCAATCAAAAAATATTATAGGTTTTTAGAGATGTCATATGAAACAGAAATTTTGTACATTGGATGGGTTTATGAAACAGAAAGACTGGACAAATACCTATGCCAACACAAGTTAATGGAAAATAAAAGCAGTAGTTGTTGAATGTGTCTTCAGAGTTTCAAATAACTGATATTTAGATTTTTTAATGTATGCTATATAAAATATATGTAAGGAAAACTGTTACAGTGGCCTGTGACATTACTGAAGTTATCAGACAACACTGCTGCAGATATTCAAATGAATTATGGGAAATTAACAAAGGTGGCCATTGGTCATTTGTTAAAATTTTCTACCATTTAGAAGTTGACTGGATAACAGAAAAGGTGCTCTTTATTGCAAAGCAAACCAAGCCATTAAATGTTTAAATACAAGGTAATTATCAAGGACATGTCAGCATCTATGTATTTCAGTTTGTGACAAAATAGTATCTGGGTATGTGGAAATTTCCACATGAAATATTTAGTAGCAAAATGTCCATACAAAACAGTAGTTTGAATAAAGAGATCTATTATTTCATATTTTTCATTGTAACAGTAGTTAATATTTTTCATTATAACCAAAAGCACCAGTACGTCCTCCTCATTCAGATTTTCTTAATCTTCACCTTTGGCAGCATGTTGGTTAAGTTGAAGAACACTGGCTTAATAATGTTTTGGAAAGAGCCTTCTTTATCCTAGCCCAAGCAGTTTTTTTTCCAGTTACTCTTATCCAGTGAAGGGCTTCTGCTTCCACTTGAAACTTAGACCCTTAGGGTTACAGCTGCTTTGAATAATTATCAAAAGCCAAATTTTAAAGATCTATGAATTCAGCTCAGCAATCATAATTCACTACGTCAGCTGGCTGGCTAGTTGGTTGTCTTTCCAAGACACACTTATGCATTTTTTCTTACACTAGGCAATGTAAATTATAAAACTTTGGGCTGTCCAAGATAACACAAAATTTTAGCAAGGTGAGTATTTACAAAAACCTTTTTCTCTTAATGGAGATACAGTGGAAGCTTTTGAATTCTAATCCCATTGGGCAAATAATAGTCCAGACTTCCAAAACTAGCTTCATACTATTGATTAAAAACTTGAAAAGATGAGAATATGGTATTGCACACAGAGAGACAGAAAAACGAAAGTTGTTTTATTCATCAAAATGTGATAACACAATAATAGTTGGTGTGAACTATTTCCAAGATGGTAGCAAGTATTTGACTAAATTTGCTGAATATAGTAATGTCACATCTGTTTCAATACTGCAAGATATTGAATAATCTTTCTTGGCGTATTACTAATCAGTTTTACAGGACTAATTGCATGGTTTATAATTAGTAGAAATAATGGTAACATTTTTCAATTAGGAGCTTTAAATAAATAGTTCACATATTATAATTTACTTACATCTTTTTAGTGACATAATTGCCAATATCATAGTAAGAGCCTATGCATAAAAAGGCAATTAACTAAAACAAAGTGATTGGAACCTGAAGGAAATTAGTGTTCTTTTCAACAAATTTTGCCTATTGTTTTGGAGAACACCGAAAAATGGGTTCTAAGATATAAAAAGAAGACTTCTTTGTGGCTTTGTGGATTTGTGGCTTTTCAAGGGGCAGAACAAGACTGACGAAGTGGACAGCTTTCTGTGATGAGATAGGTGACTTTGTGGACATGGGGAGAGCAGTGGATGCTGTTCACCTAGCTTTTAGCAGGGCATTCAGCATGTTCTCCCATAGTACCCTTAGAGCCATATTGATGAAATATTGACTGGATAACTGGGTGGAAAACTGATTGGACTTCTGGGATCAAAATATTTAGATAGGGGATCCAAAGTCCATCTGGTGTCTGGTCACGATGAGTGGCATCCCTCAGGGATAGATATTGTGTTTGATGATATTTAACATGTTTGTTAATGGTCTAGACAATGGGATGGGATGTTAACAAGTTTGTAGATGACACCACTGGAGGGCAGGTCTATGATGTGTTGATAGAGCTATCTGGGCTGGAGAAATGGGCTGACAGGTATCTCAGAAAGTTCAACAAAGGCAAATGCCAAGTCCGCACCTGGAGAGGTATAACCCTGTATAACAATTGGGAGTTGACGGGATGGAAAGCAGCTGTGTAAGAAATCACTGTGGAGTGTCAGCAGACAGCAAACAACGTTAGTCAGCAGTTTACCTCTGAGGTGAAGAATGCCAGCTGCATACTGGGCTGTATTGGCAAAAGAGTAGCCAGTAGAGGTAGGGCAGTGATTATTCTTATCACTCTGACACTTGTGCAATTGCATCGGGAGCACTTCGTCCAGTTTTGGGTTTCTCAGTACAAGAAAGACTTTGACATATTGGAATGAATCCCATGAGGGCGGCCAAGAATGTTCGGGCGTTTGTTCCATTTTAAGAAGAAAAGCTTAAGTGAATGATCTCATTGCTGCATTTGACTACGTAGTAGGAGATACAGAGAAGACAAGCCAGACTCTTCTCAGAAGTACAAAGTATAAATAGAAAAATGGTCAAATGTTGCAGCACAGGAAATTCTGATTAGACATCAGTAAAAAAATATTCATAATAAGAGAAGTCAAACATTGTTTTGCCAAAAAGATTATAGGATTTCCAACCTTAGAGATAGTCAAAACAGAATTGAACATGGCCTTGAGCATCCTGCTCTAGCTGGACCTGCTCTGAATAGGAGGTTGGACTGGACAGTCTTCAGAGGTCCCTTCTAATCTGTATGACCCTATACTTCTATGAAAGCCATTTTTATCTTGTATACATTTGGATAACACAAATGTGACAAGAGCAGTGGGATTTAAGTCATAAGTATGAAAATCAAGTTTGTTCTTTAGTTGTAATTGTGATATAGCTGGGTATCAAGGCTGTACCTGTACACACATCCAATCCTTTTAAGTTGTTAATTCCATGAGTGGTTCAGGAACTCCCCAACCAGTCATGCGCACAGATGAGATAATAGGGCTGGCTAGACACACTGGACCAACTTCTGACTAGGTAATTCTTTGCCTTCATAGTTAAGTATTAAGAATCAGTAGTCCCTCTGTAGTCCTCTAGAGGACTACAAGAACCTTGCTAGGACATGCAGAGATGCAATCAGGAAGGCTAAGGCTCAGCTAGAACTGAAATTGCCCAAAGATGTCAAGAACAAAAAGAAAGGATTCTTCAGATATATGAGCAGTAAGCAGACACGCAGGAAAGACATAGACCCATTGCTAAACAGTGCAGGGAAAGGAGTTACTACTAACACTGACAAGGAAAATGTTCTCAATACCTTTTTTGCCTCTGCCTTTACCAGCATAGTTGAACCCCAGATCACAGGATCAAGTAGCTACAACAACTCATGCGTCGACCCAGCAGTAGTGGAGGAATAGCTGGTCTGTGGCCTCTTGCAAGGGCTTAACACACATAAATCTATGGGCTCAGATGAAATCCACCCCAGGGTATTAAAAGAAATGGCTGACATTGTTGCAGGGCCACTGTCCACTGTCTCTAATCCTTGAAAAGTTGTGGAGATCAGGGGATATCCTTGATGACTGGAAGAAGGCAAATGTCATACACATCTACAAGAAGGGCCCAAAACAGGACTCGGGAAACTACAGGTCCATTAGTCTTACTTTGATCTCTGGGAAAGTAATGGAATGAGTCCTCTTAGAAAGTATTAGAAGCCAAATGAAGTAGGTGATTGGGAAAAGCCAATACAGATTTACCAAAAGCAAATCATGCCTGACTAACCTGATTGCCTTCTACAACAAAATAACATCTTCTGTCAGCATGGGAAGAGGAGTGGATATTGTTTACCTAGACTTCACCAAAACATTCCCAGCCTCGTCCTAGACAACCTGGCAAGATACAGATTGGGTGGGTGTTCTGCAAGATGGGTAGGAGCTTGGCTAACAGGCCACACTCAGAGGGCGGTGATCAATGGTTTTTACTCAGGCTGGCAGCCTGTCACAAGTGAGATCCCCCAGGGATCAATACTGGGTCCTATGCTGTAGGGACTGAAAGCACCCCCACCAAGTTTGCTGATGACACTAAACTGGGCGATGAGGTGGACATGTCAGAAGGGAGAGCCGTCTTACAGAGAGACCTGGACAGGCTGGAAGAGTGGGCAAGCAAGAACAGTATGAAGTTCAGCAAAGAAAAGTGCAAGGTCCTGCACCTGGGACAACATAACCAAAAAGCCCAGTAGAGGCTGGGATTTGTGTGGCTGGGGAGCCTGAAAGAGAACTGGGGGTGGAGAACAAGCTGAACATGAGTCAGCAGTGCACTGCTATAGCAGTGAGGGCAAATTGGATCCTGGGCTGCATCCACAGGACCATTACTAGCAGGGAGAGAGATGTGATCATCCCACTCTGCTCAGCGCTTGCCAGGCCACACCTGGAGTACTGTGTCCAGTTCTGGTCCTCACAATTCAAGAAAGACATGGACAGACTGTGGTGTTTAGTTGCCTACTGGAATTAACCCACAACAATTAATTTTTTAGCTTTTAACAAACTCTCTGCTTGTCTGTGCAACACAATTATTTCCTGTCCTATATGTGAACACAGATGGAAACACATTGATCAAAAGGGGAAAAACAGTCAGGTTATGCACTGTAGTAGGACTTTCCTATCACTGAATTCTCGCAGAAGTTTATAACATGATGTATCAAATTACATTTCAAATTGTGCAAGTGTTTGCAAACATTTGTCTGCATTCAGTTGATTCTAAAAGGAAAGGGCTAGAAAGTATATTAGGTGGCATGGGTAAGGTGAATTGACTTTCTAAACACAAGTAACATCTGTGAGCATTTAGGAATTGTAGTAATTGGAGTGATGTTTCAAAATTTTTTCTCACTTTCGCTATTTCCCTTCAGGTTGTGAACTTATTCAAGTGAGTTTATAAGCACTTTATTGTTCTCCAGAGTTCAGATAGTTGATAAACTGCTCACTGCAGCTTTACATTTAAAATGCTTGTTATAACTCCCCACAGAGTAGTAAAACATTATGCCTTACCCCCATTTGAGCATACAGAAGAATACTTTTAACACCTTTGTTATTGCTGCTACTTGAACTAATACATTTCACCACTTCAAAACCAATTGCCATCTCTTTGTAATTAGAAAAGGGTGTGTGTGGGAAAAACCCTCCATAACAAATGGCTATCATGATATGCTTATTTGTGTGGATATGCACAAAGAAGGACAATTTTGCCACAAAGAGCTTACAAATTAACTGAGAAATATTCAGATAATCACATGCTTGTGGCCCAGCAAAAAGCACTAATGTTACCTTACAGAGGTGGAAGAACTTTGGATTCCAATATTACTTCAAAAGTTTGTTTCAAACAAGTCTAGTTAATGGGAAAGACATTAGCACTTCACACTGTCTGATTTCTACAGAAATCTTCTTGTGACGACAAGCCAAGCACACAGACACAATGCATGACTGTGGAGACTACAAGGATAAAAATACACCAGCTGGAGAAATAAACAATGTTAGCTTGAAAAACATTGCCACCATTAGTCTGTTGTCACAAATTCTTTTATACATATTGACCTCCACCATTTGTTTTTATTTAAGTCCATTAAAACAGTATTATGTTTCACTGCCTTAGGAAACTCTGGAATCAATGTGTCAAGGTCAAACCTTCATAAATACACTTTGCTTTATATAGTTTAATCTATGTTGATATGCTAGCTGAGAAATTTTCAAACATGTAGTGGTAGGGCATGATAAATAGTTGTTTCTGCATGTTTGCCATTTCTTTTACCTCCAGACACTAATATTAAAGATCATTTGAAAAAGAAATATTGATAATCTTGTTAATAAAAATGCCTATTCTGGTTGCAGAAAGTATTCAGATAAAAAGTCCCTAAAACATCTGAGTATTGCAAAATAAAGATTACTTTCTGTCTCTGCAGCTAACATATACAATAAGGTACAAAGAAAAGTTTGTGATGTTTACAGTCTAGCTAGTGGCACTTACATCAAAAATATAATGTTAATTTCACTCTAACTTGAGTCAAAGTTAACACATCTTCTGACTAAAGCAGAATGTCTGAATTTAAGATTCCAACCACAAGAAATCATTTAGACATATGACTTGCAATAAGAATTACAGAATGTAAATACGTTTTAGAAAAGAGGAAGCCAGACAAAGTGACAAAAGCCAGATCAATTAAAGTGCAAGGTTGGCACTTTCAGTGCCTCTTTGGTCAGAGTGCTGATCAATGAATTTGCCTTTGCATTGACAGTGAAAACAAGGGATGAAATAAAGAGTAAAAGTTGGCCATTCTTGCAAAAACTGCATTCCACATTACACAAGTTCCAAAGCTTCTGTGTCATAAGAAAGTCCAGTGACAAATCTGTCAGATACTATTAAATGTTATATATGGTTTCTTCTTCTGTATGGCTGTCAAAGTTGGATGCTTCAGAACCCTCGTAATGCAAGACTCAACACACACATAAACTTCAGCCGGTTAGGTGCTTAATTTCCATGGGTCATCTAAGTTTCTTCTTCAGGTAGTGAGTGTGTGTCATGGTTTAACCTGGCAGGCAGCCAAATACTATGCAGCCGCTCACTCACTCCCCCTACCCCCAGCGGGACGGGGAGAGAATCGGAAGGGTAAGAGTGAGAGAAACTCGTGGGTTGAGATAAAGACAGTTTAATAGAACAGAAAAAAAAAGGGAAAATAATAATGATAATGATAAACTATACAAAATGAGTGATGCACAATGCAATTGCTCACCACCCGCGCTGACCGATAACCAAGTAGCGATCGTACTTCCTGGATCACGCCTACCCTTCATATACTGAGCATGACGTCACATGGTATGGAATACCCCATTAGCCAGCTGGGCTGGCTGTCCTGATTATGTTCCCTCCCATCTTGTGTACCTAGCTCAGACAGTAGGCACGGGAGCTGTCCTTGGACTAGGAGGGCACTTAGCAACAACTGAAAACATCAGTGTGTTATCAACATTCTCCTCATACTAAATCCAAAACAGAGCACTAGGAAGAGATTTAACCCTATCCCAGCCGAAACCAGGACAGTGTGATAGGCACTTCTAGAAGGAAATTTTTTCTTTCATAGTTTGTGGGTGGATAACATTCTGATAACATTAATTTGTAGTGGATTAAATGTAGTGGATCTTCTTATAACAAACTAGCTAGGCAACTAGAATATTTCAGCATTCATATTATGGATAATTAATAGATAAAGTTTAGCATTAGCTTATGATATTAAAAATGTCAAAGATATTTGAGAAAAGTTTATATTAAAAACAACACAGAACCGTAATATATAAAAAAGAAGGAATGTACCTTTGTGGACATTTAACAGACACCATTTGGCATAGTTGGGAACTTGTACTACCACGCTGAAAAAGTTGAGAGGTTCAACTATACTGGATCTGAATCAGCCCCTTTTGAAACCTTCATCCCTCCATGAGTAATGTAGAAGCTCTTGTTGGTTAGGTTTTTTTGCTCAATGATCTCCTGTACATGCCTACATTTGGATAGAAATAATCTGGTCCATGATTACCATGATTTAACCTCAAAGTACACCAGTGCCTCTTTGTATAAAACAGCCAAATAGAGTACGGGCAGGTTTTGGGGCATGATTCATATTTTTGTGTATTACATTTAGCACCTTGACTGGATGGACAGAAAAAAACATTTGGTCAGGTCTGAGCTTTACTGAGTAGCATCTTACTTGCTGAGTTGTCTCCTTGAAATCAGTGTGACTACTCAATGAGTAAGTAATGACTGCTCAGCATGTGCAGTGAAATGGAATCTGACCCATGATATATCACTTCTGATGAAAAACCAGGATATTAAACAAGGTACATTAAATAACAGTAATACCCAGAATGTCCTTTTAAAATTAGCTTTATTGATTGACAGATTATTCTCTGTTGCAGACTCTAGGATAAAAGGGTCATTTCAAACATATTATAATTTAAGTCCTGCTTATGTTTCCTGTTAGCTTCAAATTCTTGTATTCATCCTGTTGTAATCCCCTGCTTCACAATACAGAATCTAAAAAGTAATCTTATTTATTCATATTTTCCTGCAAGCTGCTGTTTTATTTCCTTTCTTTTTCTCTCCCCCTTCCTCTTTCATTCCTGTCCTCTCCTAGTAGCTAGTCGCATTTAATTAAAATATAAAAATATCACTCACTTCTTTACAACATCAAACCAATTTAATCTACTTCATTGTCCTACTGGCTGCAGGCAAATTCTTTGTCTAAATACCAGTTGTACTCAACATTTAGTACAAATCTGTGTTCCTATCCCCTCCCAGCTGTAGTCTCGATCTCTTTGTAGCTGTAATGGTAAGAAATTGAGGGAACCTGGGAGGGCAGAGGGGGCAAGGTTCTGGAGATATGTGACCAAAGACAAAGTGCAAGGATCAAAAGAAAAGGGTAGCTTTGCAGCTGGAAGAATGAGATTTGCATGGTGTTGGATAAAGTGAAGATCAGTGGCTAAATCAGTAGAATCTATTTATATACAATTTCTTCTTTAGAGAGGGGAAGTATGCAATTACATGAGAAGACACAGGAAGGTTATTTTATAAAGAAATTGCTTTCTAATATTCCCTATGTTACAGAAATTTGTTCTGAGGATGCAATGATAAATAGCTTTCTCCCCCAAGAAGCAAAGCAATGAAGATGTTTTGCCTTAGGCAAGCACTGTTACTTCCCTGCTTGTGACCTGGAAGCAGAGTCAGTGAGCCCATACTAACAACGCATACCTAGTACAATACATGTAATACACAATCTCTGCATGAAGAGGGTTACTGTTCACCTGCTGATGGGGAAAAGGGAAGGGCAGCACATCTTTGTAGTAGTGCAACACCAGTAAAACCAAAGAAGACCAGGCATCGTGTGGGTGCAAAATATATAGAGGGTAGCATGATCCCATGACAGAAGTGTAGTCATTGGTTTGCTTTTATTTGTAAAATGACCTTAGAAAGAATTAGAAACTCTTTTTATCTTCTCTGTCCCCATTGACCCACTTTCATCTGTTTGCTTCATTTAACTACAATGTCTTTGTGTATCAGTCAATAAAGACATGCTTCATCTCACCTAAATTCAGATATCTAAAAGCTAGACGCAGGTAATTTCTTTAGGCTATCGGTATAATTGTTGGAGAGAAATGGATACCATAAAGTGAGATTGAGCTGCCCTTTGTCAACTACCTACCTCAGTCAAGAGAACTCCCTGATAATTCCTGTTTCTCTCCTTGACCACATGTTACTAGCTTGGATCCGGTTGTATCTTTACATACTGACATTAGTGCAATGAATCCTACCTAATATTGGTTCCTATTTGTTCTATTTTAGCATAAGAAAAAAAGATACCACTTGAATAGTAATTGTCCTTTGTATTTGTCCTGGTTTCGGCTGGGATAGGGTTAAATTTCTTCCTAGTGCTCTGTTTTGGATTTAGTATGAGGAGAATGTTGATAACACACTGATGTTTTCAGTTGTTGCTAAGTGCCCTCCTAGTCCAAGGACAGCTCCCGTGCCTACTGATTGAGCTAGGTACACAAGATGGGAGGGAACATAATCAGGACAGCCAGTCCAGTTGGCCAATGGGGTATTCCATACCATGTGACGTCATGCTCAGTATATGAAGGGTAGGCGTGATCCAGGAAGTATCAATCGCTACTTGGTTATCGGTCAGCGCGGGTGGTGAGCAATTGCATTGTGCATCACTCATTTTGTATATTTTATCATATTCATTATTATTTTCCCTTTTTTTTCCCCTGTTCTATTAAACTGTCTTTATCTCAACCCACGAGTTTTTCTCACTCTTACCCTTCCGATTCTCTCCCCGTCCCGCTGGGGGTGGGGGGAGTGAGTGAGCGGCTGCGTGGTATTTGGCTGCCTGCCAGGTTAAACCACAACAGTCCTTTTTGGCGCCCAACATGGGGCACGAAGGGTTGAGATAACGACACATCTGACCCGAACGGGTTAAAACAAATTTGTTATAAGCATTCATTATATCAGTTTAGTACTCGATGTTCACAATGTTGATTTATTTGCTCTCAGAGTTTTTGGATCTGTTCTTGCAGTTTTGGTATGTAGCACCTTACTGGCTGTCTATACTGCTGATTATCAGTTTGTATGTGGGGTTGGTCATCTCTGGGAAATGGATTAAGGTCATTGCTTTGCTATACTGTGTGACCTGGCTTTATGTTATGATAAAATTATTGGTCACGAGCCTGTACTCAGCACTGCCATCATTCCTGTTCTTTGGGAGCTATCTTTTGGAAACTATTAATAATTGCACTTCTTACGTCTTCACCTCAGAGGATGAATTTAGTGGGGAGACAGGATGGGACACTTTCTCCCACTTGTTCACCTTCCCCTCCATATCTTCAGAAACTCCTTTTTCTTCTATCCTCTTCATGAAGACGTCCACAATATTCCCTGAGAATTTTGAATATCCTTGGGATGTTCAAACAAGCATGATCATATTGCTATGTCTCCTGAATGTGGTTCAGGCCTTGTTTAGAGTTAAGCAACTATTCAGGAATACTGTCCAGAGATCAACCCCAGCAACAGATACAGTGACTACTCAAACCCCCACGACAGGCACTGTAGCTACTTCAACCCGCACGACAACCACCGTGGCTACTTCAACCCCCACAACAACCACTATGGCTACTCAGACCCCGGCAACAGTCACTACAGTTACTCCAACCCCCGCAACAGGCACTGCAGCTACTCAAACTCCGCCAACAGTCACTGCAGTTACTCCAACCAGTGCGACAAGCACTGCAGCCACTCAAACCCCGGCAACAGTCACTACAGTTACTCCAACCCCCGCGACAGGCACTGCAGCTACCCAAACCCTCGCGACGGGTACTACAGCTGAACCAGAGGACCAACCCTCGCTGGTATCATAAACGAGACAGAAACCACCCGATCCTTATCCCTGAATGAGTTGCGAGATATGCGGAAAGATTTCGGCCGTCGTCCAGGCGAGCATATTGTTACCTGGCTGCTCCGATGCTGGGATAATGGGGCCAGTAGCCTGGAATTAGAGGGGAAGGAGGCCAAACAGCTGGGATCCCTTGCTAGGGAAGCGGGTATTGACAAAGCAATCGGAAAAGGGACACAGGTCCTCAGCCTCTGGAGGCGACTGCTGTCAGGCGTAAAGGAAAGGTATCCCTTCAAGGAAGATGTTATATTTCGCCTAGGCAAATGGACCACTATGGAGAGAGGTATCCAGTACCTGAGAGAACTAGGCGTGCTGGAGGTGGTTTATGGTGACCTGGATGACGCCCGAACACCCAAAGATCCAGATGACGTCCAGTGCACCCGACCCATGTGGCGGAAGTTGGTACGGAGCGCACCAGCATCGTATGCCAGTTCGTTGGCAGTACTGTGCTGGAAAGAGGAAGAAGCACCAACGGTGGATGAGGTGGTTAGCAGACTTCGGGATTTTGAAGAAACTACCTCCTCCTCCCTTGTCTCGGCTGTGGAGAAACTGTCCCGGGAGGTCCAGCAACTCAAAGAGAATATGTCCTATTCTCCACCTCTATGCACCAGTATCTCAGCCATTAGGAGTCAGCGTTTTTCTCCTCAAGAGAGAGGATATCGAAAGTACACACCACGGGGCACCCTGTGGTTTTACCTGTGTGACCACGGAGAGGACATGAGGCAGTGGGATGGAAAACCTACCTTGACCCTAGAGGCACGTGTACGTGAGTTGCAAGGAAAAACAATGACACAAGGGGGTTCTCCCAGGAAAAATGCTGCTCCAGTTGTCAGGAAAAACCTGTCTCACGACGGTCCAGTTTCCAGTGAACAGTTCCCCAGACAGAGTAGAAGGGTTGATCTTACTTTGGATTGTAATTGCAATGAAGAAATTCTTGACTCACGTTTGCAAGAAGTGAGAGATGGATATTATGACCAGAACTAGAGGGGCCCTGCCTCCAGCCAGGTAGAGGAAAGGGACAACCGGGTTTACTGGACTGTGTGGATTCGATGGCCTGGCACATCAGACCCACAGGAGTATAAGGCTCTCGTAGACACCGGTGCACAGTGTACCCTGATGCCATCAAACTATAAAGGGGCAGAACCCATTTGTATTTCTGGAGTGACAGGGGGATCCCAAGAGTTAACTGTATTGGAGGCCGAAGTGAGCCTGACCGGGAATGAGTGGCAGAAGCACCCCATTGTGACTGGCCCAGAGGCTCCGTGCATCCTTGGCATAGACTATCTCAGGAGAGGGTATTTCAAGGACCCAAAAGGGTACCGGTGGGCTTTTGGTATAGCTGCCCTGGAGACAGAGGAAATTAAACAGCTGTCCACCTTGCCTGGTCTCTCGGAGGACCCTTCTGTTGTGGGGTTGCTGAGGGTTGAAGAACAACAAGTACCAATCGCTACCACAACAGTGCACCAGTGGCAATACCGCACCAACCGAGACTCTCTGATCCCCATCCATGAGCTGATTCGTCGACTGGAGAGCCAAGGAGTGATCAGCAAGACTCGCTCACCCTTTAACAGTTCCATATGGCCAGTGCGAAAGTCTAATGGAGAGTGGAGACTAACAGTAGACTATCGTGGCCTGAACGAAGTCACGCCGCCACTGAGTGCTGCCGTGCCGGACATGCTAGAACTTCAATACGAACTGGAGTCAAAAGCAGCCAAGTGGTACGCCACAATTGACATTGCTAATGCCTTCTTCTCCATCCCTTTGGCGGCAGAGTGCAGGCCACAGTTTGCTTTCACTTGGAGGGGCGTCCAGTACACCTGGAACCGACTGCCCCAGGGGTGGAAACACAGCCCTACCATTTGCCATGGACTGATCCACACCGCACCGGAACAGGGTGAGGCTCCAGAACACCTGCAGTACATTGATGACGTCATCGTGTGGGGCAACACAGCAGAAGAAGTTTTTGAGAAAGGGAAGAAAATAATTCAAATCCTTCTGAAGTCTGGTTTTGCCATAAAACAAAGTAAGGTCAAGGGACCTGCACAGGAGATCCAGTTTTTAGGAATAAAATGGCAAGATGGACGTCGTCAGATCCCAACAGATGTGATCAACAAAATAACAGCCATGTCCCCACCAACTAGCAAAAAGGAAACACAAGCTTTCTTAGGTGTTGTGGGTTTTTGGAGAATGCATATTCCGAATTACAGTCAGATCGTAAGCCCTCTCTATCAAGTGACCAGGAAGAAGAACAACTTCAAATGGGGCCCTGAGCAACGACAAGCCTTTGAACAAATTAAACAGGAGATGCAGTAGCCCTTGGGCCAGTCCGGGCAGGACAAGATGTGAAGAATGTGCTCTACACCGCAGCTGGGGAGAATGGCCCTACCTGGAGCCTCTGGCAGAAAGCACCAGGGGAGACTCGAGGTCGACCCTTAGGGTTCTGGAGTCGGGGATACAGAGGATCCGAGGCCCGCTACACTCCAACTGAGAAGGAGATATTGGCAGCATATGAAGGGATTCGAGCTGCTTGGGAAGTGGTTGGTACTGAAGCACAGCTCCTCCTGGCACCCCGACTGCCGGTGCTGGGCTGGATGTTCAAGGGGAGGGTCCCCTCTACACATCATGCAACTGATGCTACGTGGAGTAAGTGGGTCGCACTGATCACACAACGGGCCCGAATAGGAAACCCCAGTCGCCCAGGAATCTTGGAGGTGATCACGAACTGGCCAGAAGGCAAAGATTTTGGCATATCCCCAGAGGAGGAGGTGACACGTGCTGAAGAAGCCCCACTGTATAATAAACTACCAGAAAACGAGAAGCAATATGCCCTGTTCACTGATGAGTCCTGTCGCCTTGTGGGAAAGCATCGGAGGTGGAAAGCTGCTGTATGGAGTCCTATACACCAAGTTGCAGAAACTGCTGAAGGAGAAGGTGAATCGAGCCAGTTTGCAGAGGTAAAAGCCATCCAGCTGGCCTTGGACATTGCTGAACGAGAAAAATGGCCAGTACTTTATCTCTATACTGACTCATGGATGGTGGCAAATGCCCTGTGGGGGTGGCTGCAGCAGTGGAAGCAGAACAACTGGCAGCGCAGAGGTAAACCCATCTGGGCTGCCGCATTGTGGCAAGATATTGCTGCCCGGGTAGAGAACGTGACTGTAAATGTACGTCATATAGATGCTCACATGCCCAAGAGTCGGGCCACTGAGGAACATCAAAATAACCAGCAGGTGGACCAGGCTGCTAAGATTGAAGTGGCCCAGGTGGATTTGGACTGGCAACATAAGGGTGAATTATTTATAGCTCAGTGGGCCCATGACGCGTCAGGCCATCAAGGAAGAGATGCAACATATAGATGGGCTTGTGATCGAGGGGTGGACTTAACCATGGACGCTATTGCACAGGTTATCCACGAATGTGAAATGTGCGCTGCAATCAAACAAGCCAAGCGAGTAAAGCCTCTTTGGTATGGAGGACGATGGTTGAAATATAAATATGGGGAAGCCTGGCAGATTGATTATATCACACTCCCACAAACCCGACATGGCAAGCGCTATGTGCTCACCATGGTGGAAGCAACCACCGGATGGCTGGAAACATACCCTGTGCCCCATGCCACTGCCCAGAACACCATCCTGGGCCTAGAAAAGCAAGTCCTGTGGCGACATGGCACCCCAGGAAGAATTGAGTCAGACAACGGGACTCACTTCCGAAACACTCTCATAGACACCTGGGCCAAAGAGCACGGCATTGAGTGGGTCTATCACATCCCCTACCATGCACCAGCCTCTGGGAAAATTGAACGATACAATGGACTGCTAAAGACTACGCTGAGAGCAATGGGTGGTGGGACATTCAAACATTGGGACACACATTTAGCAAAGGCCACCTGGTTAGTCAATACCAGGGGATCTGCCAATCGAGCTGGCCCTGCCCAATCAAGACTCTTACGTACTGTAGATGGAGATAAAGTCCCTGTCGTGCATATGAGAAATATGCTGGGGAAGACAGTCTGGGTTACTCTTGCCTCTGGCAAGGGAAAACCCATCCGTGGGATTGCTTTTGCTCAAGGACCTGGGTGCACTTGGTGGGTGATGCGAAAGGATGGGGAGGTCCGGTGTGTACCTCAAGGGGATTTGATTTTGGGTGAAAATAGCCAATGAACTGAATTTTGATGTCAACTGTTACATGATATTGTATATCATTATTTCTATGATATAGCAGTGGTATAGCAGTGAAAATCACCCAGATTAGTGAAGAATGAACTAACTCCGATGAAACCGAGCGAAGTGCGACGATGATAGAACTGGATGAGCGCAGCAGTACCGAAATGAGAACTGGCTTCAGGATGCAACAGCCCAACACCGCACACCATCTCTTCGGCCCTGAAAGACTGTTATGACAGATGGAGCCCAAAGTCATGGACTAAATGAACTCAGTGGACATTTTAGAGGGATAGTCCATAGACCGAGGGAATGATATCTGTGCGTGCATATATATATATGTGTGTATATATAAAGAAAGATAGTGGTGGTTAATTGAAATGTATTAAAAAAAAAAAGATGTGAGACCTAAGCACGACGTAAATGGTATGGAATAAGGGGTGGATACTGTCCTGGTTTCGGCTGGGATAGGGTTAAATTTCTTCCTAGTGCTGTGTTTTGGATTTAGTATGAGGAGAATGTTGATAACACACTGATGTTTTCAGTTGTTGCTAAGTGCCCTCCTAGTCCAAGGACAGCTCCCATGCCTACTGATTGAGCTAGGTACACAAGATGGGAGGGAACATAATCAGGACAGCCAGCCCAGTTGGCCAATGGGGTATTCCATACCATGTGACGTCATGCTCAGTATATGAAGGGTAGGCGTGATCCAGGAAGTATCGATCGCTACTTGGTTATCGGTCAGCGCGGGTGGTGAGCAATTGCATTGTGCATCACTCATTTTGTATATTTTATCATATTCATTATTATTTTCCCTTTTTTTTTCCCCTGTTCTATTAAACTGTCCTTATCTCAACCCACGAGTTTTTCTCACTCTTACCCTTCCGATTCTCTCCCCGTCCCGCTGGGGGTGGGGGGAGTGAGTGAGCGGCTGCGTGGTATTTGGCTGCCTGCCAGGTTAAACCACGACAGTCTTTTAAGATGAGAGGAAGATCAGCTAGAAATACTTTATTTAGCTAATTTTGGACTTCCAGAACATTATATGAGGCCTTACAGTAAAAATTCATACAGGACTGAGTATTGCAATGGCTCCAGATGGATTGTGCTGTAAAATAACACATGAACATGCTTAAAAATCCTTCTGCTTAGAAGGATGATATGTTGCTTCCTGTGCACCACATCAATCAGTTTTGCATGCCATTATATAACCTTCTTAAAAGTGGAAACTGAATACTTTTTTCTTCAGTACATTAGTGGTTATAATGCCTCTGTTTATAGCTGTCTTGGCTGGCTGCTAAAACACTTTTAATCTGAGGGGTTGCTTTGTATATTTAATCATTATATTTGTATTTTACTCAAATGCTTAGAAATTCATTAATATTTTTCATAAAAAAAAGAGAAAATAACTTCTCTTCTAAGGACTGTTCTACAAAGCTTTAATTTTCACAGTTAATCTAGCTGTTTCTCTGCCAATTCACAGTGCCATTTTAGTTCTCCCCATTTACCTGGCAAGAAGCTGATATACAAATGTTCTCTTTATACTAATTCTAAAATCTCTTTCAGGTTATGCTACTATCCATGGTTAGCAATCAGTGAAAGGATTATTGTTTGAATAAATTTTGTAAAAATGTCATCAAACCTTCATGAATATTTTAAGCTTTTTTTTTTTTTTTGTGAGTCAATAGAGAGACATCTATGCAATCTACAGTTCACCTCATCTGGCTTTAAATCATTTTTTGGTGTTAAGAGAAGAACTATGGCCAGAAAAGAATGCTCTTGCTGCATACTTTAGACAAGTTAAAGTGAAAAAGTGGTCATTTTATCCATCAGCACTGTGAGAGTACAACTCCATTCGTCTCACTTCAGTTGGAAGTTCAGTGACTAGACAAAGCCAGTTGAGGACTTCTTCAAGAGAATGAAGCTCTCACTGGAGAGATTTAGACCTCCAAAGCCTGATTCATTGGAGACACCTATTTTAGGAAAGGTAACTCACCAAACCCCATTATTTTTTGGTAACTGTGGCATTCTGACTAAAATAAAAAATTTTCAGTGTGTTCTCTGCTGTGTAGGAAGACTGAGACATGATGAAACAAAAATATTCTTGAGTGTTCAAGTTTGGAGCAAAATTAAACCTTTTCCTGAATTTCCTAAACAACCCCACTGTCTCACCTCAGGATTGCAATAAAAAGATGCAGAAATTAGAGGATTATGTCCTCTCACAGGAAACAGTCCTGCTACAGCAAGAAAAAGAACGACTCACCATACCCAAATGTCTGTATCTTTCTATAGCGAAAGATAGTACTTGCTAGGCTTTCATAATGAAGGGTGATATTTTTGTGAATTCAGATTTTTGACTGATCATCCTTTGGTGATGCTTTAGAACATGAAAGAGAATGGCACTCTAAGCTTGTTGCTGAGGTGGCCGGTGGTTGATTCAACAGCTTTGAATGATGCATATATAGAAACAGTTAGTGAAGAATTTAATTCATCTCTGCTCATTGATCATGATATTTTAGCTTTACTTTTTACTCTCCACTTAGCTTGGAAAGGAGGTTCCTTTAATTTATATTAAGATAGTATTTTAATACACTTGAAAAGATTTGTTTTATTCAGATGAAGTGCTGTATAATATAAAATATTATAGTTCAGCACAGAAATATTCTGATCACTGAATGTATCTAGTCAGGAACTAGCCTGAAAGATGTGGTCAAAAGGAAAGGTCATTAGATCTCTACTCTGACCAGAATCGTGACTGTTATCTTGGCTATTTAAGACTGTGAAGTTGCTGAAAACAAAAATAGAGAAAGATGGATTAATGACATTTACCCAAAAGTTCATGAGACACTCAAAAATGAAACTGATAAATTTCTCATTGGGGTATAATCTCCTGCTTATAGCAAACCTGATTCAGGGAATGGAGGGAGTTAAATAGGATCTGAAACTTGAAAAGTGTTTGGAAAATTAATTTAGGATTATAGACCAGATTTCCATATCAGGCAGCTTGTTAAAAACTATAATAAAGAACAGGATGAATAAACACATGGAAAAATGTTCCACACTGTGAAACAGGTGACTTGGAAGTAAGATGCATTACACAGGTGCATCAGAAGGAATCAGTGAGTGTGTGGGCAATAGATGCATGTGAGATACTCAAGTTTGGTTTAAACAAACCTCAAAAAACGTAAGAGGGAAGAAAGGTCCTCTTTTAAGGGTTAGAAAATGACTGAAGAATAAGAAACATAAGGTGGGGATAGGTGAATAGTTTTCTCAGTGGTAGAAAAGTTATACCCAAGATTTTGTGCTTAGATCTCTGCTGTTCAGTACCTCATTAAGTAGTCACAAGGGTGAAGAATAATGAAGTGAAAAATTCTCATACCCAATCATAAAAAGCAGCCAAAAAAAACTTACAAGGCATTTGCAGGGTCCAGTCAGAGTCCCCAGTACAGAAAATCATCCTGATTCCTGATAGTTACAGGAAACACTAATCACTCTCCTGACTGACCACCCTCCCCCATCCCAGTTGCCACTCCTCCATCTGCTTTAGGTAGATGAAAATGGGCACACCCTTTTAAGCTTTGGATACTCGGAATAATATCCTGGGAGTCTGAGTTCTGTCATGGGCATATTAGGAAGCTTGTTTGATAGATTTATTTCACTTTTGTGTGAGGAATGCCTTATTGTTACTCACTTACCAGTTGTATTTCACTCTACCAAACATCTAATTCAAACCATGGTAAGTAAAATGCAGAATAAATGATTTTGTTTACAACATGCAAAAGAGGAAAAACAGCTACAAAAATTTACAAAAGAAAGAGGGGGCAGGGAAGAAAGAAAAACTATACTTAACCTGCTTGCTTTAATGTTAAGGTGATAAACAGCTATCTTTTTCTTCCTTTTTCTCATATTTAGGTGATTTGTGATAAGTTGTCCAGACAAGGTTATTGTCAGGGATTTTCTATTTTTGCTTATCATGCTCCTCATGTTTTATTATTAGAGAGCACCCTGTCTTGGTGATGCATGTTAGCTTTTATAGCCACTCTCTCCTTTGAAATCCTCCAAGGTTCCAGACATATAATCTCTTTCTCCGAAACTTTTTTTATGTCTTCTTTCTGTAAGAGACAGACAGCTTGTCATGTCTCTTAATCCAAAGAAGTGGATTAATCCACATCCTTGGAAATGTTAATGTGTCTTGTCAAATCAGATGTCATTTTGTCTACTTTGCTAGCTAATAAACAACTTTTGCCTTAGTGAGAAGTAAATCCTCCCTCCTCACCCCGGCTTTGTTAACTCATTGTGTACATTTCATTATAAAGTGTAATTTGAATAAAAATGGATGTTTTGTGTCAATCTCTATTTTATATCAGTCTAGTCATAAAAATACATATAAAGATCTAAAGTGGATAAATGTATGTACCTTATCATTGGTTCTTGAATACAGGTCAGAAAAGACAATAACTAGCTTCTCTCACAGGACAACAGGTTTGCATGATTGACCCTTGTTATCTGCCTCTGAAACAATATTCTTATAGTAGAAACTACAAATGATTGCCTAGAGAGACAGGACAGTCTTACAATACTGAATGATTAGGTGAAAAAATGACAAATGAAGTTCTGTGTGGGTAAGTGAGAAACAATGCACACAGGGAAAAACATATGCATAATGATAGACTTTAAATTACTTAAAATCACTCAGAAAAAAAGATCTTATTAGATAGTTCTCTGAAAAGCTCATCACATGCTCCACAATGGTCAGAAAAGCAAATAGACTGTTTAGGGTTATTTGGAAAGGAATGAAAAGCAAATAGAGCAATCATTATGCCACTAAGAATCCATGGCATGCCTTTAACTTAAAAACTTCTGCAAGTTCTAGTCTTACTTTATAAAAGAGAAAAAAGAACCAAGAAAGGCACAGAGAACTGTAGCAAAGATTATTAAAGGTTTGAAGCAACCTCCTGTTAAAAAGTGAAGCTTACCTATAAAATGGATCAGAACTCTTCAGGTTAGAAAAGACAATTTAAAGAAAGAAAACATAAGGGTTTGTACCATTGTAAATAGTGTGGAAAAGAAATGTGGGAATTATTTTATTTTGTTTCATCATTTATTTAACTGTGGAACTCATTGCCACAGGGTGCTGTAAAAGCAGAATTGTAAAGGCAGACAAATCAGCCTATGAGTCTTCAGATTGGAAAGAGACAGCTGAAGGGAAAGACAATGGCAGTTCATAAAAGCATATATTGTGTGGAGAAGGTAAACTGGGAACAGTTTGTTGCTATTTCTCCATTATTAAACTGTGGATCTCATTGCCACAGGTCTCACAGAGGTCAAAGTATAAACGGGTTCAAAAAGAAATTCATAAAGTTGAGCTCCATTGGAGAACATTTAACATTATGGTTCAACTACAACCTCTGGCTCAAGGTACTAAATTACTCTTTTCTAAAAATGATCACTTTGTACAGGTCATGCTTCTTGTACTCTTCCCCAGGAATCCTCTTTTAGCCACTGACAGAGGGAGAACATTGAGACAGACTGATATTTTGCTCTTGTGTTCCTATGGTTGTTTTAAATAATTGCAGGGCTTTGGGACCCACAGCTACTCTTCCATACATTTATTTATTCTCAGATCAGGGAGGTGTGGAAGTGAGACCCGCATATACTGTTTCTCCGTGTGTATTCTTTGCCATTCAGCACATCTAGAATATGCAACTGGCCCTTTTCTTCCTGCTGGGTTGCACAGATCATGTTACACTTAATAAGAGGAACAACTTGGCTTATTTCAAAAACTTTGTGATTTTTCTTATGCGGACACACTTATATTTAATCTGACAGATTTTCCAGAAGCTTAGATATTATCTACAGCTTTTGTTAATAAAGTCTTTGTGATTCGATGGACCTTTTTTTTCCCATAATTTTGGAAACGGGAAAAAGCAGAAAATGTCCTTAGGAAAAGAGGAGATTTTATTTCAAGGTATATACCTGTGACCTGATATAGTTTTGAAGTTTAGTCATTGTCACTTTGCCTCAAAAAATCTGTTTAAGGAAACATCACTAGATGTTTTCCTTAAACATAGGATACAAGCAGGTGAGGTGTCAAACCAAGTGAAGTGAAAGAAATGCCTCACATCTATGATGTTAAAAAAACCCCACAACTTTAAAAAGCCTTGTAATGTTAAAGTTGAATTATTATTGTATGGTAATTATTAACATTGGGCACCTTATTTCAGGGCCTTATAGACTGTGCAGTCAGTAAGTATATGTTTTGAGTCACCTCTCTGCAAAGGTCTGTGCTTCTGCAGTATAATGAATTTTAAGAATGATGCAGAAATCTCTACAAAGTGAAAATGGCAAGGCAAGTTCTAGCTCTAATATCACAAAATGCAATGATGTTGTAGGTCACAGTGAAGTAACAAAATATTTCTAGTATCTATCTCCTTTGTTATTAGGCTAATATTACTTTAACTTCAGATAGTCACAGTATTTAAAATTTAGGTGTAAGTTAAACAGATAAAGTGCCAGAAAATATCCGCGATGTGTTGCAGATCATGATTGATATGATGCTCATTTCATTTAAATACATTTGTATGAGAACAGCTATCCAAATATATCTATTATAACACCAGCAGTATGACAGAATCATCATTCCTTAAAATCTCTATTACTAGACTCTAAGTGGACTGTTAAACTTTGGCTCAAGGGCACAATAACCCTCACATCAGCATAATTTAATCATCAACATAAGCTAATGGAAAGTTCAATGTTCAGGACAGTGTAATTCTTTCCTGTTTCATATATTCCACGCCTATAGATTTTCCAAAATGGGTAAATTTTTTATATTGAAATGTCTTTTGAGACATAAATACTTTAATGCATTTTTATACTCTTATTATTTGATGGAAAGGAAATTATCTTATTCCTTTTCTATCTGCCTTGAGAATGATGTTCTTATTCTCTGGAAAATATTTTCTGATATATAACTTGCAAGAAATTGAAGTATATGTTTATCTGTACTGGGTACTTTGACAATAGACTCCTTTAACTGACAAAAGCTTTTTCTGGGATGCTGTTGACAACTGTATAAAATATGCTACTTGGCCTACAAAATGTTGTGGACATTACTTATAAAGGGAAATGACCTAACAGAAGTTCATAAATATCCTTTTGTGTGATGTATGAATCTGCCCCAAAGATTTTCTCTGACATGGTGTAGCCAAGGGGCACAGAGTGAAACCAGGACATGCCACATGGGAAGACAGAGCAAAGACAGCACATCATCCTGCTAATGTAGATTGAGGAAGATCATGGCTGCTCCACACTTTATACGGCATCTCTGGCTGATACTGAAACATTGCTACATTTTCTAGGGACAACTGAAGCGTACAGCAGCTTTCCTGGCACATGTTCCTTCCTGTTTATATTCTAAATGTCAGTAATATTAAAGTAGCTGTGTACAGGCAATAAACAGCCTCCACTTGCGGCTGAATAGATTGTGCCAAGCAGGTTAGCGCTAGAATTCTTTGCTTTACTGACCTGATGTAAACCAAGTTAAATGAAGAGGATGATTGGGGCCAATATCTCTTGTGACACTCTGTGGGGTTCATATGACGAAAGAAATGATGGTTTTGTTACAGTGACCCCATTAGAGGCTTTTCTATACTAGTTGCAAAGTGACTTCATGTCTTTGAATTGTAGCACAGTGTAAACTCAACCTATTTTTTCAAAACGCTCTTTAAAACTGCCTTTTCTGTGTCTGCTACCAGTGATATTACCATAGCTTTCATCATAGACACTAAGTTCATGTTTAATATGTCAAATCAGTAAAGAGATAAAACGCAGATCCTCATCTTTAGCTTTTTTCCAGGCTCTTCTACATTTTTCTTTTCACTGAGTGATTGCTTGACCTCTTGTGATTTCATTTTATCTTTAAAACCAGATGGGCCATTCAGCGCTGATGGAGTGGCCTTGCATGAGTCTGATTTTGATTCTGCGTGTGAGTGTAGAAACCAAGTATAACCTAATGGAGTCAGACCACTGACAATATCTGATTTCTGTTAGATAAGAAGCCAGGCCATCCAAGCTCTTTGCAATTATTTACCTCACTTTAAAAATACAGTTTATTAATTTAAAATATACCTGTTAACCCAAATGCGTCTCCAAAGTTTAAAAGACCTAGTGAATCTTAGAATATTTGGATGGAATGTTGTCACAGTGTTGCCTGATCATAGAGGGCATTTGCGAGGGAATCTTTTTGTTGATACCTAATATTATCTCATTATGTATTGTTCAGATTTATTACTACAGTGATATGAAAAAGAAACAGTCAATTTTTTTTTGGTGCACTATAAATGGGTCTTTAGCCCAAATGTAGTCAATTTTATTGGATCTTTTCTTGTAATATATTCAGATCTTGTAAGTCTTGGAGTTATCTTTCTAATCACAAGACAGAAGGGTCCTGCGTGACTGAGAAAGGAAAAGTCATATTGACTAAACTGTTTGGAGTTTAGTTAACATCTGTTTAGTTCTAGCACACTACACACCCTTGTCTGACATAAAATCTTTGTTCAAAATGTCAACAATGGAGCCTCTTCAGCTAAAGAATGATCCTAAACTTTTACAAGACATTGAATGTGATATTCTTGCAAAGCCAAGGAAGACCAAATTCTACTTTCTTATCATATACAAATAGGGAAAAAAGGCAGGAATTATGTCTTCAGGAAAGAAAAAAACCTTATTGTCACCAGATATGTCCATGAAGAGCGTGGCTTCATTAGTTTGATGTCATAATGTGCCAGGGAATTTACTAAAGCCACTGCAAAATGGAAAATAGGTTAAGAGCAATTAGATTCCCAGGGTAGGAGTGCCAAACTAGCCTTCTATATTTCTTTGATAAAGAACCTGGTCTTGCAGGATTAAAAAAAAAAAATTGTACAGTGTTGTGGAAAAACAGCTAAATTAGAGATGATAGTGGTTGACAGAAAAATTGCTGAATGAGTATGAAATTAGTTAAAGACAAGAAGGTAGCTGGTTGTGATGAAAAGAGGACGTAAAGTGGGGAAATGCGTGCAGTGCATTCCTCAGCTCATGATGTTGGCATGAAAACAGCTTTGCATTACTGACATTTGACAACGACACAAGTTCAAGGATGTTGTCAATATAGAAGGACTGGGAGAAAACTGTATAAGAGAAGTTAGATGTTCTTGAACTAACAGAAATGAACAAAAATTCAACAAGAACAATTACAACCCATGACTCTTCACATTTAGCTGTGAGATCAGTAAATAGAAACAACACAGAGAGACCTAAGTATATTAGATAGTCACAAGATACTTATGAACAACTAATACATTGTGATACTGAAAAAGTTAATTTATCTTGAAGTTGATTTAGGAAGGATATTCTAACATACATGAGGATGATAATAATTCCTTTCTAAAAAACCCTGTTGAAACGTCACTGGTAATAATGTACACATTGTACACATGTTCAAGGCAGATGAATTTGGAATGCAGATGTGAAGAAAGGCTACTAGCTGTATCAGAGAAGGGAATCTAACACACAGGGTGAGATAAATTAGTTTCATCTTGTCTAACAGAACAGCAGCTGTGAAGGGACAAGACTGCTACCTGTAAGTGCACTGGGGAATAAATGTTATGTAAACTGAAGGGAAATGTTAACCCAACAACAAACAAGGATAACTCATCATGAATAAATTTAAGTGGAAATTCAAAAACAAATGTCTAACCATCAGGGAGTTGGTTTCTGAAAAGACTTCCCTATAAAGGAACACAAATCATTATTTTAAGGTAGATGTCAGATCATTTTGTTTAACCCAACTGAACAGGACCCGAATATAAAATTCACAAGGTCTGGTTAGTAAAAGTATTTTAAATAAGTTCAGAATAAGCTACTTTGAATCATCCCAAGTTAATGAGGTATAAAAGCATGGATACTCTCACCGTGATAAGAAGCTTCTCCTTTCCAGTGGTAAATGTAAGCTAACTTGCTGTACTTCCACGGAAGGTAACTGGGCTTTTATAACCCCACGTATACAAGGGGTCACTCACTTACTCACTCACTCACTCACTCACTCACTCACGGTGTCTGCCCACATGTAGGCTCACTCTCTTGGCAGAATCAAGACAAAATGAGGCAACTTTTAATTTAGTGGAAGAGGGGTTAGCTGCCTCACGTTTACTGCAGGGCATCGGTGGATCAGCTTCGAGTGGCCTCTGAGCAGAGGACAGTGGAGCTGCAATTTCCCATTCCAGGATAACTTCCTAATGGGAAAATCTAAAATAACCCCTGGAATTTGCATCCCTAATGGATGCAGAAATGTCATGTTGCATTTAGATAACTATAGTATATGGCATGACATTGTTGCCTGCAGTAGTACATTACTGGACTGAATGATCCAAGAGGTTCATATTCATATATACTCCAGGTACATATAAAATGCAAAATTTATTATAGGGTTCCGAATGTTAAACATTTGAAACTGTGCATCACCCAGCTCTTCCTAGTCTGAATTCAGTCTTTTTAATACAACAAAGTTTTTCGAATGTTTCCTGCCTGTTGTTGTCACTGAGCTTTTTTGAAAATGAGTGTTGAAGGATGTGGTGGTGCATTCCCCACCCCCCATCCTGGGCCACTCCTGGGATCTCAGAAACTCCCCTTAAACCTTGGCCTTGGTGTAATGAGTCAGGCAGTGAAGCGTCCCTTTACCGTATCAGGAACTCTTGCATAGCTGAGGTTGGGGAATGCACCGATTGTACCAGAAACTTCTGCTGCCTGGCCCAAGTGGAGGACGAGAGTGGGGATAATAGTCATCCCCCGTGTTGTGGTTTAACCGAGCAGGCAGCCAAACACCACACAGCCGCTCGCTCACTCCCCATCCCACGGTGGGATGGGGGAGAGAACTCTCGAGTTTGTGATATTCAGAGGACTGTTGCTGACTGGTATGGGACCTGGCCTGAACACTCCTCGGCCGAAACTCCTCAAGGCTCAACTCTTCGCCCATTGAGAAATGCCGAGACATTTGACGTGAGTATTTCACTGAACTCGAGGGGAATTTTTAACAAGTATACTTTTGTATATTTATCTATTTTTTGTGTCTGTGTGTGTGTGTATGTGAATTGATGGAGGTACCCGTTAGCAAATATAGTCTGCTAAAATCTTATGATCTATTTTAAGATTGGGAATGAACCTTAGACTACTGCTAAACACATATAATCCTTTAAACATAAACCATAGACCAAGTCTGGGACTAGCAGTAGATCCAGCCGGGACTACTCTGAATCTCGTGACTCAAAGGGAGGGTTTCTTTACCGTTTTTTAGATTAGATATAAACTGTTGACCAGGTCTGGAACGAGGGGTAAATCCAGCCACACCCAGTCTCCTCTCTGAGAAGGAGTTTAGAAAGCAAGGGGGTCTACTTTGAACCTCGTGACTCAATGGGAGGGTCTCCATACCCTCTCTTTTGTATTAGACATAAATCGTTGTCCAAGTCTGGGACTACAATTGGATCCAGCCGGGTCTTCTCTGAACCTCATGACTCAATGGGAGGGTGTCCCTTAACGTTTTTGTCCTCATCCTCTGCGTACATCATTCCAACTCAATTCTAACATGATGTCCTGGTTTTGGCTGGGATAGAGTTAATTTTCTTCCTAGTAGCTGGTATAGTGCTGTGTTTTGGATTTGGTATAAGAATAAGGTTGATAACACACTGATATTTTAGTTGTTGCTAAGTAGTGTTTACACTTTTCAGCTTCCCATGCTCTTTCCTTTGTGTGCTTCATCCCTGTAGTAAGTGATAGAGTGAACCTTGCCATCGAACTCTGTTAAGTTTTGCTTTTATAAATTTTTGTTAAAATCACTTTCTGCTAGTACTTTCGACAGGGATTCTTTAAGCAGCCTCTAAACCACTCATTCGCGACAAAGGACAGGATGACTCTCTGGCTGAATCTTTGCATATAGTGAACAGATGCATAGAAAATAGAAATTTTTAAATATTAAAGGTCAAGATTTTGTAGTGAAAACCAGGGCTGTAACCTAGCTATTCAGTTCAGAGAACGTCTTGCAATATTTGTTTCCTGTGGGCATAAGCACAATGTCATTCTTAAGGCAAGCTTCCCATCCAGAGGTTATACCCTCTGAGGTCTACCGGAATAGAAAATGATCTCAGCAGGAGCTTAAAGAAATTATATGCCTTAAACAACAAATTATACTTGAATGCATGACTGTTCACCAGCGAATTCAAATAGGACTCTGTGAGTAAAATGCAAAGGCTATGAGCTGCTGAAATTAGATTATACCTGTCAGGGAGCTTATTACAGAATTCATTGCTCTAGTTCATTTGTTTCTTTCAGCTGAAAACTAATGACAGGGACCACCCATGTCAGAGAACATATATATGCAAGTGCCAAGTGATTTAAACAAAATGTGAAAAAATCCAGCCAGAAAATAGCTGTTCTGGCTGTGAGAACAAATGACAAGGATCAGAGACATGAGAATCAACGTCTCCTCTGACAAAATCGGAGAAGACCAAATTACTTAATGCAGACCATTCTGAGGTGATAAAATTAATAAACATTAAGATCTATTGAATATCCCACAGAAATGAAAGAAGGCACAAATCTGGTTAACTGCCCCTTGCCCCCCCCACACATAATTTTTGTAGACAACTTTTTAGTGATATTTCCAGATAAACCATAATTGTGCCTTGACAAGCTTTCAATCTAAAATTTTCAGTATTTTCACCTAAATGATTTAGAAAATCACCTTGCTGAAGAGTATTTCCCTAGTGATTAATGAGATTCTTCCTTCATTAACCAGTTCACTGTGCCACTAAGAAGTCAGTCTGGTTTAGTCTGATAATCCTGCGTGGAGGGGAAACTCAATGAGTATATGCTATATATTTTCTCAGGGATTTTGTAGTAGATGGAGGACACTTGAAGTTTGCTGTAGTGGAGAATATCTAGCAATTTTTTAATTTTCACTTCTTCTCAAATCATCACACCTCCACAGTCAATCTTCTGCTCAATTTTATATTTCTCCTTGTCTGTTTTTTTTTTTTTTTTTTTCTATTTTACTTTCACAGCATGATCCAAAACCTCCACAGCATGGAATATCCTCCTCAGGAATTTTGGACTGTGGACTACTATCAAACCTAAATATTTCCTGAGCAACTTCATGAGTACACTTGGACGTCATGGACCACTGTGTGTCTGCAAAGAACAGTGAAGGAAGAAGGGTCTTAGATGATTTGGTCAGCCCTTGTCCCTAGTCTCTGTTCTTTACTTTTGATTCCAAAGTCTTTTTTTTCAGGGTTCTTTTCCCCTATAGCTTAACAGCAATCTGATATTTTGGATGAGCAATGAAGAGACTTCATTTGAGATGCCCTCTTCCCACTGGAATTTTTATTTCAACTGCGTAGGAGAAAGTATCCCTCTTAGAATAGGAGTTTCCCAGGGAAATACTGAACATTATCTTTGAGATTCCTCTCTGTAAAGTAACATTAATTCAGTAGGGGAATGATCGGATCTGAAAACAACAGATGAGATATAGTGTATTATTTCTGTGAACAATATAATCTATACATCTCCAAATGTTTGACCTGTTTTTTTGAAAAGTGAGCATGAACAGGTTATTTCACATTCCTCTAAATGCAAAAATAAATTCAAGCAAGTAAGTGATAATGATGGACTATTTTCCTAGGCAGAATGATTTGTTGATATTGCTTTGTGCTGGTGAAATGTGATGATAAAGGAAATGCATCTTTCTACTACATGGTCATTTCATAGTAAATCAGATAGTTGTGCCAAGCAAGTATTTAGATTCAACAATATTACCAGTATTACCATACTACCATTGTTGGGCACAGGAAGAAGTGGTACATACTTTCTCATGCTACCCCCATCTCTAGCTTTGGATTAGATCCTTGGAGCTGGTACAGCTAGAATAATTGAGAGCCTCCCTCAGGCAAAAGCTGCCTCAGAAAGTGTGAATGTAAATACTACATATATTTGCACTCCTAGAGATAAGATACATACTATTTGCTTATGGTTGTAGTGTCTGTCCTGTTATCTCTTGATTGTTGAGATATGAAAAAAAAATTCAAATACATTAGAATTCTTGTAATTTTCACAGGAGACAATTTCAGTTTTAAAAAGGAAATGTATCCTTTCATGTTTGGCTTTGTATCCACTTTCTGCTGTCCCAGAAGTATATTTTTGCTATTAGAGCATCTGTAGTTTCAAAACATTATGCCAGCCAAGTACTACAACTCTGGGACTCCATAGAGAGAAGGTGGGCCTACTGGAATAGGAACCATTCTGTCAGATAAATGCTTTCAAAATAAAGATAACTGTACACAGATGTAACATATATTTATAGGCATATGGGCACATGGCACCACAGATTTTTCTTTTTAGAATAGGTCCAAAAAGTGTACTGCCTTATGTTAGTTTTGCATGAGGGTCTTTCTCCTCTCTCAAAGAATTTCATCTGTTCTGTAATCCTGAACATGAGTGGGTTTGTTTGTATTAGATTAACCCTCCCTTCACCAAACATCAAGCACTGAGTCGTAAGCAGTAAATTTCACAACAGGATTGTGTATTACCATTTCTCCTGGTTCTGGCTGGGTGTCGTGGTTTAACCCAGCAGGCAGCCAAACACCATGCAGCCGCTCGCTCACTCCCCTCCCCCCCAGTGGGACAGGGAGAGAATCGGAAGGGTAAGAGTGAGAAAAACTCGTGGGTTGAGATAAAGACAGTTTAATAGAACAGAAAAGGGAAAATAGTAATAATAATAATGATAATGATATGATAACATATACAAAATGAATAATGCACAATGCAATTGCTCACCACCCGTGCTGACTGATAACCAAATAGCAATCGCTACTTCCTGGATCACACCTACCATTCTTATACTGAACATGATGTTATATGGTATGGAATACCCCATTGGCCAGCTGGGCCAGCTGTCCTGGCTATGCTCTCTCTCAGCCTCCTCCAGAGCATGGAAGCTAAATGTCCTGCTAGCCAGGGTACTTAGCAACAACTAAAATATCAGTGTGTTATCAACATTCTTCTCATACTAAATCCAAAACACAGCACTAGGAAGAAATTTAACTCTATCCCAACCAAAACCAGGACACTAGGATAGAGTTAATTTTCTTCCTAGTAGCTGGTATAGTGCTGTGTTTTGGATTTAGTATGAGAATAAGGTTGGTAACACACTGATGTTTTAGTTGTTGTTAAGTAGTGCTTATGCTAAGTCAAGGACTTTTCAGGTTCCCATGCTCTGCACGAGGAGGTGCACAAGAAGCTGGGAGGGGACAGAGCCAGGACAGCTGACCCAAACTGGCCAAAGGGATATTCCATAGCATATGACGTCATACTCGGTATATAAACTGGGGAGAGTTAGCCGCGAGGCGGCAATTGCTGCTCGGGACCGGGCTGGGCATTGGTTGGCCGGTGGTGAGCAATTCCTTTGTGCATCGCTTGTTTTGTATATTCTTTTATCATTATTATTATTATTTTCTCTTCCTTTACTGTCCTAGTAAACTGTCTTGATCTCAACCCACAGGTTTTACCTTTTTTTTTTCCCAAAGTTATCCCCCATCCCACTGGAGGAGGGGGGAGGGTGAGAGGGCGGCTGCATGGTACTTAGTTGCTGACTGAGGTTAAACCAAGACACCATTCCTTCATGCCAGGCTCTGGGTATGGAAGTCACAAGTCAGCATGAAATATGTGATTATCCAGAACAAATGCAGTGGTCCAGAGCGTGTTTACATCCATCCTCATGCTGAAGAAGCAATCCACTGATCCAGCAGGGAGTTCTTTTCTGACGTTTGACAAAACTTCAGGTTCTAAAGCAGTTTTCTCTTCCCATGTATCTCATTCATGTCTTGGAATTTGCACAATACAAAACAGTTTTCTATCCTCAGCAATCTGCTCTTTGTTGTCACTCTAGCATAGATGGTTTCAGACTGTGCCTACTAGATTCCTCACCTCAGGAGATCTAGGTCTCGTGCTGAATTAAAAACAACCTTATGTACAGGTGAGGCACTCAAAAGCCACTGAACCACTCCATGAAGGTGAATCTGAGCACATGCAATAGGCATCAAATTAAGTTTCCTAGTAAAAATGCAGACCTATCGGAGTCTGAGTCATCTGAGCAAATATGTATGCATACAAAGTAGACTCTTATGGTCAGTGAAGTGGGTACCTCTATGGCATAATAGATCTCGTCCTAACGTTAATGCCTAAAATAGAACTGAGTTGTACCTTATGTATTTTTGGTCATTCATTATAAAGGGGTTTGAATGACCAGCTCAGACTTAAATGCTGACACTGTGGGTCCAAATTATGTAAGAGGAAACCCTTATGGACACTGTAGATATCTAGATCATGAATCCTGTATGGGCTTCTGGACATTTAAGCAGTTCTTAGGTTAATCAGGGTTCTTACAGATCTTTGTTTTGGATTTAGGTTTCTAAATTCTACTTAAAACTGTAGATACTGGAATATTTTTTGATAACTTGCCTTTAAGGACTATAAGGGAATTGCTCCTGAGAAACCTTATACTAAGCAATGGAGACCTGTGACACTGTAAGAAAATGGGGTTTGGAAGTCCTCCCATACCCTGATTTAAGTTTCACTTTCCTCATTATACTGAGAGAAGGAATTGAAGTATATTCTATTGGACATGGAGAAAAATATATGTTGCAAATCTCACTGAAAGTAAAACCCAGTCCTTAAATGGCCTGTTTATCACACTGCTTGCATTCTTTAACATAGATTAAACATGAAATAAGAGTAGCTTCTTGAAGGTGGTCTTCCTGCTTAAAATTAGCATTTTAAAAATTAGGTTTTTCCTATATTCAAAGGGAGCTTTAGGTGGTAAAACGCCTTTTATATTTCTAGAAGTTAGATGACACCTATGTATCTAAATCTTTGCCTGCTTCAAGCACCTTGGTGCTTAAGTTACCACATTTTCCTCAAGTTTGTATGGTTTTAGTCTGCCTTGTGAATCTAGTGCCTTCTTCCTGTCCTGGGTTTAACAATCCCAGAAGGCAACCTAAGACTACAGATTTTCCTCATTCTTATTACTTCCTTCACAGTCAGATACACCAATGCCAAAGAAATAAGTAGAAGTGGTAACACATTGTAAAGAAGCACTTCACTGTAATGTTTGCACCTTGTTACGTGACAATTGACACATTTCACATTACTTTAGAGTAATCTGAAATAATTCCAGGCGTACACCAAGAGTTCTTTGGCTGCTCCTGTCAGCATACTGATCCTCTGGAGCTATGTATCCTTTGCTCCAGTTTGCTTTGTAGTATAAAGGCTCTCCAGCTCATCATTCAGTCACAGCACAGGTGACTGGTTGCAGTGTCTCGTTATTGTACACAAGATCAGTGTGACTCAGAAGAGACTGCCTGAAGACAGTATGTAACTCATACAGGTTTCATTGCATTAATGTAAATAGCAGAAAGTTAAATGATAAATTTTTCATAAAGTGACTGTAGGCAACACGTAATACCTTTCACTGGACCAGAAACGTAACTAATTTTGTGGTGCATATGTTGCAAACTGGGGACAGGTCGGTGTTCACTGTAAAGGAAAAGAGCAAAAAGTTCATTTTTGCAGTTCTCCAGTCATAAGACCATTCTGTGCACCATCATTTCCCAGAAAAATTTGCTGATGTTGTTATTGTCATTATCTATATTAACATCAGTCATGCTCACAGGCTAGCATGCCACTGTATTAGAAAAATAACAAATGGTATCTTCTGCAAAGAATCAGTATTCTAAATGCAAGGGATGAAACATAGATAGGTACAAGCACCAGAAGAAGACCATGCACATCAATATGACAGGCAGTCCTGCTACCATACCTGTTGCCTGACTTTTGACATCTTTTTTCCCCCCAGGCAATTTAATAAAAAAGTGATTCACTAAAAGAGGATAAAGACAAATACAAGTTACTTCTCCCAAGTGGCAAAGGGGAGTGTCAAGCACAGAGGTGTTTGCTTGAAAATTTTCCCAGGTGGGTGACAGAGAATATAATTGTGGTCCAGTTAAGGAAAAATTACTGGCAAGACTGAATAAGACTGGATACAGAGAAGAGAAATATATTTAACACAGTACAGAATGGGAAGACTGAGGGCAAATAGACGAAGAGGTGGATAATGGTTAAAATTTGATGGAGTAGAAACAAAATCTTTGTAGCAGCATCTCTACGGTTATTTCTCATCTGGAAGTAAAATCCTTTCAGATGTTGGGATGCAAGGTAGTGAGAGTTTTATCTTTGTGAATGGACAGTACAGACTGTCTCTTGGATCTGCCACTCAGGTTCCAGGTCTTAAGAAAATCGTTTGTATAGAATGAGAGTATGGTTTTAGCTGAAGATGATACACAGGGTGAGGATCCTGACCTGCAGTTCTCAATAAAAGAGCTAGCATGAAATGTTTTTCAATAGAAATGAAAGAAGTAAATTTAGCTATAATGATTAGACATTTCTAAAATAAAGTTGGAGAAATCTCTAATATTTTGGTTTGGACAAAAAAAGAGAAGGTGGAGAAATGAATAATACCCCTCTGCCCCTCCCAAAAAGGCTCCCTTACAGAGTCACTATCCAGACGCGTTCCAGAAGATGGTGTCAGGACAGATGAATGCTTAAAGATTTTTATGTTGACTTTTTGCAATTAAACCACCTCTATGCTTTGTATAGAATTTCTGTTTTTGTTTTGTCATACCAGTTTTAGACTGCAATCTTCAAGTGATCACATTATAATAGAGGACCTAAACACTGTAAAAATAATTCTGACAAATAAATTCCAAATAAAGGAACAAGATTTTATGCATTTATCCCTGAAGTCCATGGCAGCTGGTTCCATAAATTTTAATAAAAATTGGATTATGTCTGAAGAAAAATTAAACTGAGAAACAATACCAGTGTTCATTGTATTTGTTTGTTGAAGTGCTCCCTCATAGATGTTTTCCTGGAAAACAAGGATTTGCTAGTAGGATCTTTATTTAGGAAACATGCAATTTTCACAAGACAACCAATTAAGCCCCACTAAGATCAGTTGCTAAATAACAGCTGCCTGTATGCAGTGACCTAGAACTTGCGATTATATGAATAATAGGGGCTAAACAAAGAAGACAGGCATTTATTTCTGAAGTGGAAGAAAAGAGTAAATTACATTTTAATTTATCTGTACTTTGAATAGCTTTGCCTGAAGAATTTTTGAGTTTGGGATGAAATGGAAATTCATTCACTTACCTACTTTTTTCTACTTTTCTGCATGGTAACAATCAGATCTATTCAGACTGGTTAAAGCTAGCAAATAAAAAATGTGTTAGACAAGGACAAATCCTCTGTGCTATGTAATAACCTGCAAATAATTATGTTGTCTGAAAAATAATACTTTAAAAATTCACGTGTAATTACTTAAGATGCTGACATCTAGTATTATAATAGTCAATTTAATAATTGGGCTTATTAAATGTTTCAGTTCTAAATTGTGTAGTAGCATAAACTGATTTTATTATCCAGGATGCAGGATTTAAGGAAAATGGAGACACTGACTTGAAAGATTAATTCGGTACTATGTTGTTAATTTATCTTAAAACAGCCAGGACTAGTAGTAGGAACAGTCAGGACAGGATTTCCACACATAGGTAAGCCTTGATTGAGAAAATCTGTAAAAATGTGTCAGATAGATACCTGACTAAAATAAATCAATAAAAATATGTTTTCAAGAGAACTGTGGAGAAAATTTACAGCATCAAATGGCATACGACAGTATCAAGGTATGCAAGTATTTGTGCAAGACAGAGAATCAGAGGGAGTGTTATTATCGTCTCTAACGAGTAATACCTGAACCTGCGTGAAGGACAAGAGCCTGAATGTACATGTTTGTGCTCTGCTCTTGAAGGAAATGCATGTTAGAGCCCTGGAACCCAGGGAAACACAGGAGTTATACTGAGCTGCTGTGAAAAGTGCATGTAAATGAGACTGCCAGTGCTGAAGTACATGGAGGTGACGGAGAGATCAGAGCACAGACGGGATAGAGAAAAGGCCACAAGTAGATGCAGGCATGGTCTGACTGCTTCTCCCCATCATTTGGCATGGATAGGAGGAGGGGGATTTGGTGACAGATTTACAGCAGAGTCCCTCTTCAGAGATCCAAAGAGGTACTACAAGCAAAAAGCAGGTGAGACAGGTACGAAGGAAGCAGAGCTGGTTCAGGGTGTAGTTAGAACAGGCACTTGCCTGCATCTTGGATGCTCGTAACAAGATCAGTGTTCAGAAGTCTTTTTAGAATTGAATTACACATATGGCCTTTATGGTTCAGAAAAAGATACTGAAATTGCCACTGGACCATAACTTGGGAAGTGATCTGTGTGTTTGAGTGTATGTGTGTGCATGCATCTCTAGACAGCCTGGTAAAAATAGCTCTGACAGGGTGAGCGGCCCAAGGTGTCTCATTTGGTGGCTTATTCAGGAAATTAAACGGGTGAGGTCACAAGCGTGACCTAACAAATGGCATTCAGTTCTATACCGTAGCTAAAAATGAGAGGAATAGGATAAAATAAATGGAATTTATTAAGAAAACAAATCCTGCGGAGGCTGCTGTGTTTACGATTTTATTAATTTCCATATCTAATTTAACTGAGTCCTTGAGTGTAATTTTATCTTTTTTGAACAAACTGCAGACTGTCCACATGAGGCAGTAATATCCAAGGATTGTGCCTGAGACCTTACATCCAGATCTCACAGACTGCATGAAGGCTCCCCTGTGGGATGCCGGCCATGCACAGACCCAGCGAGGGCACAGCCCAGCACCCTGCAACAGAGTAAATGATATCCCCCACTTGCGCGCACACGCACAAACACACTGCTCTAAACCAATTCCTCTGGGAGTCTGATGGATCCTCACCACTTTATCAGATCAGGCTTAAGCCCTGGTGAGGGCACTGGGGGACCTTAACAAACCGTACTGGTTAAGCTTTTAGGAGAGCGAGATTTCTGTCTCTTGTATCTTGTGATTTTCCTTCAACGAAACACTAAATTTAATAAATGCTTTTTAAAACCCACTGAAGCAATGAAATCCACAGTAAAAGACTCTTTCAACATCTAAGCACGCTACAGGGCACAAGAAGTATTGTCTATGAAGTGTTTCTTTTATAAATTAATTCCCAGCAGCCAAAAAAACCTGGATACATAGCTGACAAAAAAATAGTATACTTAGCCCATAAACCTCAAGGTTGTTATTTATTGAAGACTACAAAATAATACACCAAGGAATAAATTTTCAGCACAGTTATGGGAGTTGTATAGCTAAATTCCCATAAACATCACTGTGAAAATATAAATGCAAGAACACATAAAGCCAAGAATTTAATCACTTTTACAATAAAATTGTAATCAATTTAACAGTAATTCCATTTAAGTTCTAAGTTTATTGTACTGGAATCAAAACTTATTTCCATTGCTAAAAGAGCACCTGCCAATAGACAAATTGCTGGCTTTTTAATGCAAAACATATCTGGTGGCCTTATAAAACACTGGCTATGAAACTATCTGAATGCCTTAGAGTTAACAATAAATAAACAACATCAGGTAATCACTGTGCTTGTGGCCTCGTTTGTATAAAATGGACTTACAAATTTTAACCATCATACTGATATGACAATATCATTAAACATATTATTCCTACATAATTACTGAAACTTGTTGAAGTACTGTCACAGGAAGACTTCTCACTTCAGTATGATAAGACTATTTCATTATGATTTCATCATCTTTCATTTATACTAGGAATCATAGTTTCATTCTGACTGTTCTGAATAATGTTTTACTATTTCATGTATTGTAAGTAATAGCAGATATATCTAAATACTTATAATCTCTTGTAGTTTAATGATTCAACACTGTTAACAAGAAACTTGTATTGAAATTCTGACATTTCCAAAGAAATATTTCCCTGGAACTGTATCTTAGAAAACATTGACATTTGGATTTTTTATTTTAATCAGAATAAAAACAGATTCCAAAATGTCAGAATTTCCTGCAGAACAGGAATTCTCTTTTTGACCACCTCTAATATGCCTACAGAAAATCTGGTAATGGTTCAGTGGCTAATGTTCTGTAATTTCTACTTTTTTTGCTGAGCAGCAGTGCCATATTGTTACCTTGTGATCATTCTGCTGTACTATTTTAAACCCTCTCTTTCTCCTTGTATTGCATTCTTACGGAAAGTTCACAGGGATTTTCATTTGGTTTTTTGGTATATAGCCTTCCACACTGCAGTTATAGCCTTCATCTGCAGTTACTGTGTCTGAGTCAAGTAATGGTGGCAGCATCTTCTTGGGACACCAAATTCTTTTTCTGACATGAGATGTCACTGCTGGTCAGTGACATCTGTTTGGAGCCAGGAGCATCATCTTCCCAAGGCGAGTGCATTCAGTCAAAGTCTATTGTTAATTGTATTTACTCTATAGGCTTCTACTGGCATAAGCACTGTGGTCCACGTAGTAACTATTGACTGGTTTATCTCTAGAAGGAGATGAGAGTGGGGAATGAACCGCCAACAAATAATATAAAGGGCAATATTAAAGGTAGACACAAATCTAGAGTATATGTTCCTGTGATCTTGTGCACTGGGAAAAAATGTCTGAAAATTAAGTCCCTTAAGAGGACTAAGAAATAAAGAATAGATGCCAATCTGCTATCCAAAGATATGCACTAGCAGACCCTTTGATACGGCCTAGCTGCGTAATGTCAATGCATTTCTGCGACACGTGCAGAGGATTCCACATGCACAGGAATCTCTGTGTTTAGTCCCCCCGCTGTTTTCCTCTCACCCTAATGCAGAACTGATGATCATCTTCAGTGACTCAGATCTTACCCTGATCTTGTACAACATGAGTTAATAGCACCTGAAGAGAGCAAGAGCGGAAACCTAAAAAGAGGTCACAAAAGAAAAGACCTCTGCATTACCCACAGCAGTTTTAGATCTCTATCACAGAAAGATAACCCATTCTTAATATGCAGAGCACTTCTCTTTAGTATTATCTTGATAAAATCTGAATAGCTGGGTACTTGCAGAAATGTTAGTCTTCAATCACTGCTTAATTTGACCTACTTCTGTGAAATAAGTAATTTGGAAAGTTATTGAATATCTGTAGAAAATGTTCTCTGTGATCATAGATCTATAATGACTCATCATATATGATGATTTCTTGTGCCAATGATGGTAGGATAAATGTACATGGGACCAGAATATACCATGGGGCCTTTCTGAAGTACTTAGTACAATACTTCATTATTTCAGATGACAATACCATTTGATCCCATTTTCACATTCAGTAACTTGTATCTTTTTTCAAAGCAAAATACTAAATTAACTTCAAGCAGATTTAAAACAGATATCAAAGAAAAAATATCCCAGATTATTAACAAATGGATTCACATGGTGTTGGCCATAAATACACATGATTGTAAGCAAAATCCTATTGATACTGGCAAGATATCCCTTGGTGCCACTGGTTATGTGTTTTACATTGGTTGGTTGAAGGGATACTTAAGTGCAAGAATAACATATCTCCTGGTAATGCTGACCCATAACTTTTAACATCTGGCACAACAGCTGATGAACTATAGCTATAGAAATCATAAATATAGATACTCTACTGAAAATAGTTACTAGAAAGAGAAGTGCTGACTGCCTATTGTATAGCAGAATCTGTCGTAAAACAGATAATTTTCTCTAAACAAACGTGACTGAGGTTTAGGAACAAATATATGTAAATCTCAGGAAGGCTTCAAAAACCTTGACAACAACCAGTCAGTCACAGGTAAACTATGGTACCCAGGAGCGGCATCTGCAAAAGCCAGCAGTCAAAATAAGAAACTACATAAGCTACAAAGGAGGAGGCTAAGGGTGATGTATGCATCCTATTTTGAACTGCCAGGAAAAAAAATTGCTTTGATCAGGATTCACTGGCCTTAACCATTTTCTGGACTTCTGATGCTGAGCTGATCATGCTTTGATTATTAACTGGGTCAAGCACAGCAGCAAGCCACCAGAACTACCTTCCACCAGAGGACGATGGAAAGTTTTTTCTCTCAGTAAACAGTGATTGAAAGAAATGGTAACGTAACACTTGAACTATTTTGAAGGTCGGCACACTCACCAAAGGTATGGAGAAAGCAAGATTTAATTCTTTTATCCTCATATAAATAGAGCACATAAATAAAGCTTCACATCTTAATTTCATGAAAGTGCTTAGCTGCACCCCTGACAGATCTTTGTTATGTTGCATCATATTGGAAGCCCTTCTTCCCCCTTTTCTTACACTTTTTGTATCTCATACAACCTCTTTTTTTCTACTTTTATTGTCTGGGTAATATACTCATTCTGACACAGGAATCAATGCAGGATACTGATTCCTCTCCCTCTAGTGTATATTGAATGCAAGTCTCCAAACCATGCTCTAGCTTCCTTTTCTAGATCACTGTCAGACTTTCAGGCTACTGCACTGTATCAACTGATTTTTTACTGAGTTCCTGTCCTAGCCCTGAGATTCAGAAATTGCAAATACCTCTTAATTCATTCAGAATCAGTAGGAATGCCAACTGCTCACTACCTTCCAGTATCAGGCTGTTTTAATTTAAAAGGCTATTTGTAGGCATAGTAGCTAACTTCTAGTAAGCTAGTTTAGAAAGCTAGGCCAGCCTCTCCAATTCTGCTGTCCTGTTCTCCTTTGCTGGTATCACTGTCTCACAGGTGTATACCTTTGTCCCCTTCAAAATCCTGCTTTCTCTGCCTCAAAACATTCGCATGTTTTCCCTATAACCTTAAATTTGTAATGAAATCCTCATATCCTGCCTTTCTGCCATCTCCTTATTAATAGACTACATGTCCTTCAGGGTGAATATCTTTTTTATCTGTCATTACAACTTATGTCATCCCCATTGTATGGTTTATTCAAGGCCATATATAATTCTGTCCTCATGTGCTTAGGCACACTTTTTTTAACGTTTCCCTCATTGCCCGTTCAGCCAGCACAACCTACCCTAACATGTTCTTCACGTACATTCTAAATAAACATTTCTGTTTTCTCTTTCATATTGTTTTTGAAACTCTTTCTTGACTTTAATTTACTCCTAGTGTGGCAGACCACAATCTTCTATGCCCCAAAATTCTTCTTGATAATGCACTCTTAGCCAGGTAGCTACACACATAATGAGAGGATTATGACAGAATCTGAGGCTATCATCTACATAAACTTATAAAAAACAGGAAGCAGCATATATGAGAACTTCATCATGGTTGCCATGGTGATGCCTTAAAAGTTCGAGGATACTGCAATTAAGGTTGCCTGCAAATATTCACTTGCCTTGTTTTGTTCCCATGCCATGGGAAAGTTAATAATCTTACTTCATATGTTTTTGTTTCTTTTTTTTTTCCTGTAGGACCCCTGCCTCATTCAGGGTACAGGATAGAGTACTAACTAAAAAAGCAAGCCCCCACCACTGTGTTTTTGCCTACACATTTGGACATCTTATTTACAGCAAAACATACAAATTATGGTCTGAAGACAGAACCATTAATTTCCTCTTGAGTTTTTCATGGCATCCATCTGCACAAACTTACTAAATGCTTCAAAAAAATGAACCGAGTAACTGTCAACTCTCAGTTCTCTGCAGAGGGATTATCTGGGTTGCAGATTAAGCATGGCATGGATGTACAGACGTGTAAGCTGACCCTGTGCAGAGCCAGCATGCATCCAGCCGGACCGTGGGGCAGGCAGAGCACCCTGCAGCCGGTGCTGACTCCAAGGCTAGCTCAGGCTCAGCAGCACAGCTGCTCTTGCAGACAGCGAAAGCCACGAAAGCCAACCTCACAGTACACGTGCTAGCGACACGGGCTCTCAGTGCAGGTGCCTCTGCCCTGTTTCCTTGGAAGTGGGAGCACTGGTGGGCGCGAAGGAGAAGTGGCTGACCCGGCTCCACAACTGACTGCTCGGAGCCCAGCAGAGCTAATTGACTTCAGTGCGGATACCAGCCCTGCCAGAGCCAGGCTGTGAGGTGTCACCGCATTGCGCAGTTTCTCCAGTGACTAAACTATTACACCAGTTTGCCTCCCTTCCCAATGCAACCAGTCCTTCCTAGGCCCCGACTGAATTTTTCACACCCTCAGCTGCTTGTGAAGCTGTGCTGTAAGCCAGCTGATGGGAATTAGGAGGCTGAGAAACAAACAGAAAACGCTGAATACCTGCCAAAAAGGTGTTATTATTTTTTATTAGTGATGATATCACTAGTCTGGCTCACTACATGAATCCACATACACAGTTGAATCAGCTTAACTGAGTGGGTAGTAAAATGTGTTATGGGGGAGGTTTCAGACAGTCAGAGAGAGGGTAGGGCAGGGAACTCAATTAACCGGCTTTGCTATTGTGCACAGGGCGACATCAAGCTCTTCTCTAAGCAAGTCATCTTAGATACCAAATTGGACCTGACTCGTCAGAGCTCTTCACGCAAAGTGGGGTTACCTTTGACTTTATCATAGTTGTGAGAGCTGAGCACTTTGGATCCTATTTTCAAGTCAAACCTCAGGAAGAGAGGACTTGATAATTACTATCCACCTGTTAAAAGTTTAGCAAGAACTATCGTGGAGATATCCTTCCTATGGCTACAGGACCATGCCTCTCTAGCTGCACAGTTATAATTTTGTGATAAACAGGTAAAGATCCTACAAATACACATTTATCTCCCTATGTTTAGCTCTGATTCATCTCCAGATTTTTTTTTCTATTATTTTAGAAAAACAAGACGTGCAAGCAAAGTAAAAGTCACCATAGCATTCTAAATATTTTCATATTTGAGTGTTTGCCTTTGTATTCTTAATAACATTATTTCGGTATTCTTCTCTCTCTGTATCTTTGTATGTGTGGGAGGGTGGTATGGGGGGTGAGTGTATATAATGACTTTTGACACATAAGTCGTTACATTATAAATCTGTCATCAAGGTGGGGCCCAATATCTACTGTTCACTTCACTTATTTTCTGTTCGTCTTTTCCATGTTATCCAAGGATCTGTTTTCTTTTTCTTTGTTATTTATGTGCATACTTATTTTAGAATCTGAAGTCTCTGGGATAAGAATTTTTAATTTTGTGATTATGCTTGATACATTCTTGAGGTTTGGGGGAGAAATTACTACCATCACTGTAACAATCTTAAAAATAACTTCAAATGAATGAGATTTTTTTCCCTTTCACAACATGTTGTATTAATAAAGACAATGAAAAGAGCTATGTTATATTGTGTAAGTAGCATAAAATCATAGATTACATTGTGTGTAATCAGTTATACAACTAGAAATTCAGCAAACAAAGATTTGGGAATAAAAAAAGGCAACTGAAAAAATCCCCTTTCCTGGTGATATTGCTCTGAGGCTTTTTTCTTTTAAAATGACTTACTATATGCAGAAGATTCTTACCATTTTCCCCCTGATTCATTTACTGAGTGTCATCATTTCAGGATCACTTTTCTCTCTGCAGAAGTTTGGAAACATGACATTATCATATCACGCATAGGCTGGAATGATGATACTATTTGATTCCACCCCCTAAAGAGCTAGTTCATGGGAAAAAAAAAAATCCATCAATGCATTAATATAAACATACACAGCAACAAAGATACAAGCTTGCACCCAGGAAGTCCCTACGCTTTAAATTGCTGAAAATGAGGACAGTGCACTGGAATTGTCATTTGTTTGTGCTGGTTTAATACTTACTTTGCAAAAGCAGCCATCATTTGTCTACTATTAAAAAACTGGGCTGAACAGATTTTTAGTCTGGCCCAGCATGGCTGTTCTGTTATTTTGGTAAGTGCATTACATTGTCATATACTGTCATTTTCTTTTGCAAAACAAGGCAGTAGAAATGGAATTATTTCACTCTTACAAGATTTACAGTGGAGTCTGGTTCTCTAAAACATGTTTCCTTAGAAGTGATTGCTTTGTTAGAACATTAGCTTGTTTTCTTTATTGCCTTATATGAATACAATTAACTCGTGTACCATAGTAATAGTAGCATCAGTGGACAAAGATATACTTCAGTACAATTGAATAAATTCTCAGTAGCCCCTATATTCAGATTTATCCTGTATTTTCTTTTAGCTGATGTAAGGCCCAACCTAGAAGTTTAATGGCAATAAAACATAGAACAGGAATACAAACTGGAGTTCATTGCTCCACACAGTGGGGGAGTTTGAGTTCTTCTGCGGACAGAAATACATTATACAGTATATATATACAACACAATATAGACTATATATTTTTCACAGGTAATTCTGTACCTACTGCTTGAAGACATTAGGGCTGCAAATAAATGATTAGGCCACTGACTGGGCCTAATGGCTGACGTAACTGAATGGGATGTAGAAAACCACTGGACACAATGCTAGAAACCGCTGGGTGTAGCAGTAGCAGAGTGAAGAGCTGAAAAAATTACAAGCAGTGCCACGAGGCTGTCTGTGTCCACAGGTTTTTAAGGGGGAGTTATGGGAGAGACAGCCAAACTTCGCAGATAATGGGGGACCAGTCATCTTTTGGAGATTAAAATCCTCAAAGGCCAGCAGTGCCTAGTGTAAAGGTGTCAGTGGTAACACATAAGGCAGAGATTACCTAGGTAACAGGCATACCGAAAGTGGGCACAATGGGGATAAATTAATCATCAGTGGGTTGTTTCCTTGGGATTGGGGATGGAAAAAGGGAATTACAAAGGTGGTGAAAAGGAGGGTCAAAAAACAGAAGAGAGAATAACAGTTGGTACTGTTTGACGGTACTTGCTGAGCTGCCCTGCACTTGGCCACTGCAGCCTAAATTAGGAAAATAAATCAGCCTGCTGTTATGACCACACCATGAGTGTCAAACCTGTTTCTGCAGTTGGGAGGATGGGAAGAGTGTCCCTGGCTTGCGGGAGAAAACCTGGACTTGATGGATCACGCGACCTGATATCACTGCATCAGTGCCTGTTCGAGGTCTGGTGGCATCAGTATCTATCTTCCCAATAATTGCCTAATAGAAGTAATTGGTTAAGTATTCAGAAAAAACCTCTTTGACGCCAGTGGGAAGTAGAAAGTGGAGGCAACAGTAGGTCTACTTCCACTTGCTAAATAAATGATCTTGCTAAATTGCCTTTTTATTTACCACTTGCTTAATGATGCCTTCAGCTCATTTTTCTCGCATTGCTCTCTGCAGATTTCATTACAGTAAGTAATATTTTTTTCTGGGCTCTAAGTTATACCCTTGTCACTTTCTAAAATTCACACATCATATGGGTTGAAGTCAGGTAAATTAGTATGCTCATATACCTACAATTTTCGTATGTGTCCATCCTCAGTATGCACACAGAAAACACATGTGAGTATCAACTACAACAGCTTTCAAACAAAGTTCTCAAAAATTGAGATCTTTTAGTATGATGTGCTTGCATATAATGATGTGACTAAGTATAGATTTGCCTATGTATTCCAGCTTTTATTACCTTAAAATAATCTACAGTCTAATCCTTTCAAAGTAAGAAAGTGACAAGCATCTGTATTTTCCCATCTTTGTCTGGACTCTCACTATTTTCTTGATTCATCATTCCCATAACAAAATTTTTACCTCAAACTACCAGAGTTCAGAAGCTACATGGCAATCACCACTTGCAAGATTACTAAAATAGAACCATATATAACCATATCTCTACTGGATATTTGCTACTTTATGTCAATTAACAAATAAAGATTAAAGATATTTGCATAGGTAAGTAGAATAGCTCGCAGCCCTGTGTTACTGAGTAGAGAAATAGTCAGATTCTAAAAAGCATCCGTACACATGAATGCCTTTTTTCCACAGGCAGTTGGCTTTTGTTCTCTGGTTTAATTGAAAAGGCTCAGAGAAAGTTTTGTTGTGTGTGTAAATTGTGGTGGTGACATTTTTACGCTGACCAGCTGCAAGGCATTTTTTTCTCCCGGTGCCATGGAGTGCCTGCAAAGCACAGCTGATAGCCTTTTCAGCTCCATCTGGAATCTGCTCTGACACTACTTTCCTTGTCACACTTTAGGGGCTTTACACAGCAAAACTATGGCCCCAAACGGTCTTATTGTCATTCAATACCTCTTCTTAATGTGCTGTTTCTCCTCTCCCTGCCTTCGCTCTTTACCATGGGAATACTTGACACCCTTTCTGGAGGAGTTGTTCTTTTCATGCCAACAGAGCAAATAGACTTGGCAGGTAGTTTGGCAATAATTGATCATATCCAAACAGTAATTGAATTTTGTTTGCTGTTGACATGGAAGAAGCCAACACCATGCTGTCTCTTCTGTGACAATAAGCACCAAATTACATTACTCATTTCATTGCTCATTCTCTGATCCGCTTCTCTGGATATGGAACTCTACAAGTTACATGGATGGGAAGGGGAGAGAGAAGGAAAAGACTGAGGACCCAGCTTGGCTGTGACTGTACCAAGCAGCTAGGTGCGGTCAGATTAACGAATGGAGCTATGGTCCTCTTTCTCACACCCTCTCCCAAGAAAATCCACTGTGCTTTGATTTCAGCCAAGCGTTTTTTGCTCATTTCACATTATCAACTCCACGATTTTCAGGGCAATAATTTCAGATTACTGTATAGGGACCTATCAGCAATATTTATTTTTCAATGGGCCAGATACTCCACTTTGGCAACTGTGTTAAACACCAGCTGGGGCTTGGGCTCAGTTTTTCTTAATCACAAACAGTCCAATTGGCTCTGTATGTAACAAAAGAGACATTTTTGTGTCGTTACGATACAATACTTCCCACCAGAATTTTGTGTTTTATATACTGACACTTCTTTCAGATGTGTAAGGATAAAGTAAGGAGTTTGGCAGTTGCAGCCTCTCCCCTGCCCACCCCCCCTCCCCAAGTATACTTAATCCTTGTTAGGTGTGCTATTTGTTTCAATATATTAACAGCATCCACCAGAGACACAACTTCTTTTATGGGATTGTTCTGCTAGAGGGAGGAGAGTAGACTGAAGTCAAGACTCAAACACACATTCATTTACTATAAAGGCCCCTTCTGCACAAGCCGGTGTGAATGGGTCCTACTACACCCATGGGTGAGAATAGAACAAACTGAATAGAGAAGTATGTGTTGAGAGGAAATGTGTGAAAGTCTCCCAAATGCTGACAAGCTGACCTGGTTTCGGCTGGGATAGGGTTAAATTTCTTCCTAGTGCTGTGTTTTGGATTTAGTATGAGGAGAATGCTGATAACACACTGATGTTTTCAGTTGTTGCTAAGTGCCCTCCTAGTCCAAGGACAGCTCCCATGCCTACTGACTGAGCTAGGTACACAAGATGGGAGGGAACATAATCAGGACAGCCAGCCCAGCTGGCTAATGGGGTATTCCATACCATGTGACGTCATGCTCAGTATATGAAGGGTAGGCGTGATCCAGGAAGTACCGATCGCTACTTGGTTATCGGTCAGCGCGGGTGGTGAGCAATTGCATTGTGCATCACTCATTTTGTATATTTTATCATTATCATTATTATTTTCCTTTTTTTTTTCCCTGTTCTATTAAACTGTCTTTATCTCAACCCACGAGTTTTTCTCACTCTTACCCTTCCGATTCTCTCCCCGTCCCGCTGAGGGTGGGGGGAGTGAGTGAGCGGCTGTGTGGTATTTGGCTGCCTGCCAGGTTAAACCACGACAGTCCTTTTTGGCGCCCAACATGGGGCACGAAGGGTTGAGATAACGACACATCTGACCCGAACGGGTTAAAACAAATTTGTTATAAGCATTCATTATATCAGTTTAGTACTCGATGTTCACAATGTTGATTTATTTACTCTCAGAGTTTTTGGATCTGTTCTTGCAGTTTTGGTATGTAGCACCTTACTGGCTGTCTATACTGCTGATTATCAGTTTGTATGTGGGGTTGGTCATCTCTGGGAAATGGATTAAGGTCATTGCTTTGCTATACTGTGTGACCTGGCTTTATGTTATGATAAAATTATTGGTCACGAGCCTGTACTCAGCACTGCCATCATTCCTGTTCTTTGGGAGCTATCTTTTGGAAACTATTAATAATTACATTTCTTATGTCTTCACCTCAGAGGATGAATTTAGTGGGGAGACAGGATGGGACACTTTCTCCCACTTGTCACCTTCCCCTCCATATCTTCAGAAACTCCTTTTTCTTCTATCCTCTTCATGAAGACGTCCACAATATTCCCTGAGAATTTTGAATATCCTTGGGATGTTCAAACAAGCATGATCATATTGCTATGTCTCCTGAATGTGGTTCAGGCCTTGTTTAGAGTTAAACAACAATTCAGGAATACTGTCCAGAGATCAACCCCAGCAACAGATACAGTGACTACTCAAACACCCACGACAGGCACTGTAGCTACTTCAACCCGCACGACAACCACCGTGGCTACTTCAACCCCCACAATAACCACTATGGCTACTCAGACCCTGGCAACAGTCACTACAGTTACTCCAACCCCCGCGACAGGCACTGCAGCTACCCAAACCCTCGCGACGGGTACTACAGCTGAACCAGAGGACCAACCGTCGCTGGTATCCATCGCCCCTGTACAGAAGAAGAAATCTTTGAAGCGGAAGTCAGGTCATGTAGAAAAGGATGATGGAAAAGCAGGGCCATCACGAGGAGGGGAGGAGGAAGAGGAAGAACTCATAAATGAGACGGAAACCACCCGATCCTTATCCCTGAATGAGTTGCAAGATATGCGGAAAGATTTCGGCCGTCGTCCAGGCGAGCATATTGTTACCTGGCTGCTCCGATGCTGGGATAATGGGGCCAGTAGCCTGGAATTAGAGGGGAAGGAGGCCAAACAGCTGGGATCCCTTGCTAGGGAAGCGGGTATTGACAAAGCAATCGGAAAAGGGACACAGGTCCTCAGCCTCTGGAGGCGACTGCTGTCAGGCGTAAAGGAAAGGTATCCCTTCAAGGAAGATGTTATATATCGCCTAGGCAAATGGACCACTATGGAGAGAGGTATCCAGTACCTGAGAGAACTAGGCGTGCTGGAGGTGGTTTATGGTGACCTGGATGACGCCCGAACACCCAAAGATCCAGATGACGTCCAGTGCACCCGACCCATGTGGCGGAAGTTGGTACGGAGCGCACCAGCATCATATGCCAGTTCGTTGGCAGTACTGTGCTGGAAAGAGGAAGAAGCACCAACGGTGGATGAGGTGGTTAGCAGACTTCGGGATTTTGAAGAAACTATCTCCTCCTCCCTTGTCTCGGCTGTGGAGAAACTGTCCCGGGAGGTCCAGCAACTCAAAGAGGATATGTCCTATTCTCTACCTGTACGGACCAGTATCTCAGCCATTAGGAGTCAGCGTTTTTCTCCTCAAGAGAGAGGATATCGAAAGTACACACCACGGGGCACCCTGTGGTTTTACCTGCGTGACCACGGAGAGGACATGAGGCAGTGGGATGGAAAACCTACCTTGACCCTAGAGGCACGTGTACGTGAGTTGCAAGGAAAAACAATGACACAAGGGGGTTCTCCCAGGAAAAATGCTGCTCCAGTTGTCAGGAAAAACCTGTCTCACGACGGTCCAGTTTCCAGTGAACAGTTCCCCAGACAGAGTAGAAGGGCTGATCTTACTTTGGATTGTAATTGCAATGAAGAAATTCTTGACTCACGTTTGCAAGAAGTGAGAGATGGATATTATGACCAGAACTAGAGGGGCCCTGCCTCCAGCCAGGTGGAGGAAAGGGACAACCGGGTTTACTGGACTGTGTGGATTCGATGGCCTGGCACATCAGACCCACAGGAGTATAAGGCTCTCGTAGACACCGGTGCACAGTGTACCCTGATGCCATCAAACTATAAAGGGGCAGAACCCATTTGTATTTCTGGAGTGACAGGGGGATCCCAAGAGTTAACTATTGGAGGCCGAAGTGAGCCTGACCGGGAATGAGTGGCAAAAGCACCCCATTGTGACTGGCCCAGAGGCTCCGTGCATCCTTGGCATAGACTATCTCAGGAGAGGGTATTTCAAGGACCCAAAAGGGTACCGGTGGACTTTTGGTATAGCTGCCCTGGAGACGGAGGAAATTAAACAGCTGTCCACCTTGCCTGGTCTCTCGGAGGACCCTTCTGTTGTGGGGTTGCTGAGGGTTGAAGAACAACAAGTACCAATCGCTACCACAACAGTGCACCAGTGGCAATACCGCACCAACCGAGACTCTCTGATCCCCATCCATGAGCTGATTCGTCGACTGGAGAGCCAAGGAGTGATCAGCAAGACTCACTCACCCTTTAACAGTCCCATATGGCCAGTGCGAAAGTCTAATGGAGAGTGGAGACTAACAGTAGACTATCGTGGCCTGAACGAAGTCACGCCGCCACTGAGTGCTGTCGTGCCGGACATGCTAGAACTTCAATATGAACTGGAGTCAAAGGCAGCCAAGTGCTACGCCACAATTGACATTGCTAATGCCTTCTTCTCCATCCCTTTGGCAGCAGAGTGCAGGCCACAGTTTGCTTTCACTTGGAGGGGCGTCCAGTCCACCTGGAACCGACTGCCCCAGGGGTGGAAACACAGCCCTACCATTTGCCATGGACTGATCCACACCGCACTGGAACAGGGTGAGGCTCCAGAACACCTGCAGTACATTGATGACATCATCGTATGGGGCAACACAGCAGAAGAAGTTTTTGAGAAAGGGAAGAAAATAATTCAAATCCTCCTGAAGGCTGGTTTTGCCATAAAACAAAGTAAGGTCAAGGGACCTGCACAGGAGATCCAGTTTTTAGGAATAAAATGGCAAGATGGACGTCGTCAGATCCCAACAGATGTGATCAACAAAATAACAGCCATGTCCCCACCAACTAGCAAAAAGGAAACACAAGCTTTCTTAGGTGTTGTGGGTTTTTGGAGAATGCATATTCCGAATTACAGTCAGATCGTAAGCCCTCTCTATCAAGTGACCAGGAAGAAGAACGACTTCAAATGGGGCCCTGAGCAACGACAAGCCTTTGAACAAATTAAACAGGAGATAGTTCATGCAGTAGCCCTTGGGCCAGTCCGGGCGGGACAAGATGTGAAGAATGTGCTCTTCACCGCAGCCGGGGAGAATGGCCCTACCTGGAGCCTCTGGCAGAAAGCACCAGGGGAGACTCAAGGTCGACCCTTAGGGTTCTGGAGTCGGGGATACAGAGGATCCGAGGCCCGCTACACTCCAACTGAGAAGGAGATATTGGCAGCATATGAAGGGATCCGAGCTGCTTGGGAAGTGGTTGGTACTGAAGCACAGCTCCTCCTGGCACCCCGACTGCCGGTGCTGGGCTGGATGTTCAAGGGGAGGGTCCCCTCTACACATCATGCAACCGATGCTACGTGGAGTAAGTGGGTCGCACTGATCACACAACGGGCCCGAATAGGAAACCCCAGTCACCCAGGAATCTTGGAGGTGATCACGAACTGGCCAGAAGGCAAAGATTTTGGCATATCCCCAGAGGAGGAGGTGACACGTGCTGAAGAACCCCCACTGTATAATAAACTACCAGAAAACGAGAAGCAATATGCCCTGATCACTGATGGGTCCTGTCGCCTTGTGGGAAAACATCGGAGGTGGAAAGCTGCTGTATGGAGTACTATACGCCAAGTTGCAGAAACTGCTGAAGGAGAAGGTGAATCGAGGCAGTTTGCAAAGGTGAAAGCCATCCAGCTGGCCTTGGACATTGCTGAACGAGAAAAATGGCCAGTACTTTATCTCTATACTGACTCATGGATGGTGGCAAATGCCCTGTGGGGGTGGCTGCAGCAGTGGAAGCAGAACAACTGGCAGCGCAGAGGTAAACCCATCTGGGCTGCCGCATTGTGGCAAGATATTGCTGCCCGGGTAGAGAACCTGACTGTAAAAGTACGTCATGTAGATGCTCACATGCCCAAGAGTCGGGCCACTGAGGAACATCAAAATAACCAGCAGGTGGACCAGGCTGCTAAGATTGAAGTGGCCCAGGTGGATTTGGACTGGCAACATAAGGGTGAATTATTTATAGCTCGGTGGGCCCATGACGCATCAGGCCATCAAGGAGGAGATGCAACATATAGATGGGCTTGTGATCGAGGGGTGGACTTAACCATGGACGCTATTGCACAGGTTATCCACGAATGTGAAACGTGCGCTGCAATCAAACAAGCCAAGCGAGTAAAGCCTCTTTGGTATGGGGGACGATGGTTGAAGTATAAATATGGGGAGGCCTGGCAGATTGATTATATCACACTCCCACAAACGCGACACGGTAAGCGCTATGTGCTCACCATGGTGGAAGCAACCACCGCATGGCTGGAAACGTATCCTGTGCCCCATGCCACTGCCCGGAACACCATCCTGGGCCTTGAAAAGCAAGTCCTGTGGCGACATGGCACCCCAGGAAGAATTGAGTCAGACAACGGGACTCACTTCCGAAACACTCTCATAGACACCTGGGCCAAAGGGCATGGCATTGAGTGGGTCTATCACATCCCCTACCATGCACCAGCCTCTGGGAAAATCGAACGATACAATGGACTGCTAAAGACTACGCCGAGAGCAATGGGTGGTGGGACATTCAAACATTGGGACACACATTTAGCAAAGGCCACCTGGTTAGTCAATACCAGGGGATCTGCCAATCGAGCTGGCCCTGCCCAATCAAGACTCTTACGTACTGTAGATGGAGATAAAGTCCCTGTCGTGCACATAAGGAATATGCTGGGGAAGACAGTCTGGGTTACTCCTGCCTCTGTCAAGGGAAAACCCATTCGTGGTATTGCTTTTCTCAAGGACCTGGGTACACTTGGTGGGTGATGCGAAAGGATGGGGAGGTCCGGTGTGTACCTCAAGGGGATTTGATTTTGGGTGAAAATAGCCAATGAACTGAATTTTGATGTCAACTGTTACATGATATTGTATATCATTATTTCTATGATATAGCAGTGGTATCACAGTGAAAATCACCCAGATTAGTGAAGAATGAACTAACTCCGATGAAACCGAGCAAAGTGCAACGATGATAGAACTGGACGAGCGCAGCAGTACCGAAATGAGAACTGGCTTCAGGATGCAACGGCGCAACACCGCACACCATCTCTTCGGCCCTGAAAGACTGTTATAACAGATGGAGCCCAAAGTCATGGACTAAATGAACTCAGTGGACATTTTAGAGGGATAGTCCATAGACCGAGGGAATGATATCTGTGCGTGCATATATATATATGTGTGTATATATATAGAAAGATAGTGGTGGTTAATTGAAATGTATTAAAAAAAGATGTGAGACCTAAGCACGACGTAAATGGTATGGAATAAGGGGTGGATACTGACCTGGTTTCGGCTGGGATAGGGTTAAATTTCTTCCTAGTGCTGTGTTTTGGATTTAGTATGAGGAGAATGCTGATAACACACTGATGTTTTCAGTTGTTGCTAAGTGCCCTCCTAGTCCAAGGACAGCTCCCGTGTCTACTGACTGAGATAGGTACACAAGATGGGAGGGAACATAATCAGGACAGCCAGCCCAGCCAGCCCAGTCCATACCATGTGACGTCATGCTCAGTATATGAATGGTAGGCGTGATCCAGGAAGTACCGATCGCTACTTGGTTATCGGTCAGCGCGGGTGGTGAGCAATTGCATTGTGCATCACTCATTTTGTATATTTTATCATTATTATTTTCCTTTTTTTTTTCCCTGTTCTATTAAACTGTCTTTATCTCAACCCACGAGTTTTTCTCACTCTTACCCTTCCGATTCTCTCCCCGTCCCGCTGAGGGTGGGGGGAGTGAGTGAGCGGCTGTGTGGTATTTGGCTGCCTGCCAGGTTAAACCACGACACAAGCTCTGGAGATTTATCATCCTCTTGCATTTTCAAGAAATGAAGGAAGACCCAAAGTCTGCCGAGCACATGTAAGGCCACCAGGACATGCTGGCACCAAGGAAGGGCTGTGCAACTTGGACTACGTCCGAGGTGGCAGCGGCAGCTATGCGCCGTCAGAGGCACCAGGACTGCATGTGCTGCTGAGGAAACACGGGACCCGGTGAGGGACTCTGCACACCTGCCTAGAAGCCACTGTCACGCCAGCGCAGCTCTGCCCTGTGAGAAAACAGCTGGGCTGGCCTCCACCCGGGTGACTGTGAGTGACTGCATGTGTGGCAATGTCTGTGTGATAGTGTGTACCTGTGGGTGTGAGAACAGTGGGAGGGAATAAGCAATCGTACCGTGCAAATAATTATCTGCTTTTAATAATACTGGCTTGATTCCCTTAATAATGACAACCTAATAAAATATATTCCAATAAATATTACTGTGATCTGTATCTCCCCCCAACTCATTTCCCTATGAAGAAAAGGGGAACTTAATGCATACACACACAGAGAATATATGTATAAAAGGGTCAAGAGTCATTTGCTGCAGTTCATACAGCTGCCAGAAAAGATCTTAGGAGTTTTTGGAGAGCTTTCCAGTGCTTTGGAGAATCAATTGCACTATTGAAAGCAAGAGTCTCAGGTTAGCATTATAACTGACTTAATGTTGTGAGTTAGAATTTAACAGACTTCACTGAGATTGAAAGGAAGTAATTTAGGACAGGAATTGCTGGTAAATGTAATGGATACATTACAAGCTGGTTTCAATTTCCTTTATTGAAGAAGTTGTAAAAGTAATGCCATTTCAAAGCAGACCTTTTGCATTTGGACCAAATGAAGAGGCCATCCTGTGTTTTCTACCAACACGAGTGCTTGGTCGCTTTTGAAATCATTTGGCCTTGCGATTGCCGATAATAAAAAGGGCAGTTACTAGTGAATAAAGCAGTGGACTTATTTTGGAAAGTATGGTATGCCAAACCTATCTTTCTTTTGGAAGAAAATGACCTAGTTATGTCTGAACATGAAACTGTGATTTCTGTGTGACACCACAGGATTAAAGAGTGCTGTTTTTCTTTTTCCTGTTATCTTCAGTCTTCAGGGTTCCTAAACTGTGGGTGAGAATGAAGTTGACCTGTGAGGCCAATCTATTATCCCTGTCAAGACAAAAAACCCTTGGTACTCCTGATTCTCTTTGAGAGGCAGAAGATAGAAAGGTCTCAAAAACACAGAAAGCCTTTTTTGTTTTTTAAATCTGTAAGGCAGTAATTTACCAGAATCCTGGAGAAGATGGGTGCAAAATTAAAAACCATAAATTTAAGAGAATTTGCCAAAATGCTTCAGATGAATCAGAGTGCCTTGTGACTGTAGAAACTTCTGAATGATTTGTGAAGTTTTGTAAAGTATGCAAATAATTTTATGAATTTATCTTGCCTTGCTTCTTTCTCTCTTGAGGTTTTCTCTTTGCTTTTTTCTTAGACAAGCTGTGTTTGATCTTATTCTGGAGGGGGTCAGAGGGACTCACCTTTTCCCTTGAAGCCTGCTGCTCTGGCAGCTCCAGAGGTGAGGAACTATTCCAGAAGTCTTCTGAAAAGGAAACATAAATGCTGGATGATGGAATCATCCCTACAACTTGAAATTAACAAACAGACAGGGCAATTGAGAATAGGTAGGAATACAACATCTCAAAAACCTGTAGATCTAAGATGGTCTGAAAGGGTGCTAGAAATTTAAAGGCAAAAAACCAGAGTGTATCCTGTTATTCTTTCCATTAAGATTAGACTCATGCAGAGTTGTAGGTCTTATCCTCCTGTTGCCTGAGATGCGATCTTCTTTGGTGGGAGTATGCTCTTGCCCTTCTCCCAAGTTCTTCCCTTCTCTCTCCCCAGCAGTAGCTACTGGCCTGATCTCTGTGGCCCGTAAGTCTTCTCCCTTCCTGAGTCCACAGTGCCATGCAGCTACTCAATTCCTGGGTAGCATCTCACCTTCATTTCCTTTAGCTAGTTTTTTAAATTGGGCAAAATTAGTTCATTTGATAGTGATTTTTGACACATTGTTACCAAATTGGGAAAAAAATATGTATTTCAAGAAAACTGTGCCATTCGGCCTTTTGAAAAAATCAAAAGCAGAACAGCTGTGCTGTGACCTTGGGCAAATCAGTCGCTCTTTCTGTCTCCATTACAGGTGTTAGAAAAGGTATTAGGAGCATTACATAATTGATGTTGCAGCAACCCTTGAAAGCATGGCTATATTTGGACTTGGTAAATATGAATGCTTTGCTTCATTTAATGCAAACTTATCAGTGAATCTAATCATGCACAGGAAAATTATAAACTGCAAAATGGCTAACATTTTCTTGTTTTCAATTCATTTCAGTTAGATAAGTAAGGCATTACTAATTATTATGTTGCTTTTCTGCTGAACATGTCTAAAAAATACTTTGGTCCTGGATCCACAAAGGAAGTTATGGCGGATTTCAGGATGAATTATCCATCTGAATACCTCTGAGGAGCTGGGCTTGAATGCTTTTTCAGATTGGACTCTTATTATAATGAAAATATAGCAAAAAAGAAAATTATTTGTTTTGTCATCCTCTTAAAGACCATTCAAATTACTGAAGGTTAAAAGGGCTTTTAATTTCAATTTAGGAAAAGCAAACAGACTTATCAATAGAGAATGACTTGTTACTATCTCTGTCTCTGCTCAGCAGTGGAGTTTTTCTTGCTTTTTTGCTCTCTTTACAATATTTATACTCACAAGTTTCTTGAAAGGTAGAGAAATGCATTGTCACTATTTTACAGATCAGAAACTGAGGAGTAAGAGACAAAGAGGCAGATCTAGGCATTTTAGCAGCAATGTTTTAATACCTGCCTTTATGATACAGAGCTAATTTGTCATCCTCAGCCCTACATTCATCATCTTTGTTGCCTGTCTTTGCAGTTAGCTTGGCACTAAAGAATAATGCCTTCAACATCTGGCATGTTGAATGGAAAGCCACTTAAAGTGGCCAGTAAAAACATTAAGAGATTTTAGTGCTTGTAACTTAACTGTTTACCAGGGCTTGTTGACCCTAGTTAGTTAAGCATCCTATGGTAGTCACTGGAGGGAAATAGACACTTCCAAAACATGTTTCACTGGACAAAAAGAAGATGTCTACTTCACTCTGTTTCTCTCCAGTGATTGTAAAGGGGCCTGAGAATGACTAGCTCAGATGTGGACAACTACTGTGTATGTACCTAGGTGTAGTCTTACGAAGTCCACACCAGTTAAGCTGGGCTGTTAAGGATATCAAGGTTTGAACTGATGGGCCTACAGGGAAAGATAGGCAGGGTTTGAGAACCTGCATTGTTTTGTGCACTTACCTCAACTGAAATGGCTAAAGCTTTGCAGAGCATGTAGTTGAGCAAGGTTTTAAGACTGGATTTCCTGAGTCCTTGTGCTAAATAACAAGTTAGCGGCTACATATTTTCTACAACAATTAAGGGAGACACTGTCAATTAAGCAACATGTAATCCATCGTAGTGTTGAATTGGGCCCCCCGTGACTCCTTAGTCTTCGTTTCAGTCTCCTATGAACAATAGACTGGGATTTTCTTCCAGTGTCTTGGCTCCGGGTCTCTGCTGACTCAGGGGCAAAAAAGCTCTCCTAAGTATTTTGTGGACTGAGTCATTGACTCCAGAAGTTGCAGACCTCATCTGTGTTTTACCTGCTCTTCAGCTATGAAATACTTTTCTGGATATCATGGACAGATTGGCATTGTGGCGGCTTAAACAGAATCACAGCAGTCACTGACACACAACCTAAAGTTGATTTGCTTGGCAAGACAAACACAGCAGGTGGACAGTGATGCCTGTCCTGCAAACACAGACCTCACACAAATCCCAGCTCAGCCCTGCTCATGCAGTTTACGCCAGCCAATACAGATGACCCCTGCGAACGGAAGGCTCACTGTGACCATGGCTGACAGCTCAGCTCCTCCATGTGGCAATTCCTCTCCTCAGACTGAGCTTCTACATGGTGTTGGATGCCTAAGCACCATGTTCCTCCTGAGGGGGTACTATTTATTGCTTTCTGAATTAAGTGTTACCTTATTATCTAGCTCCTAATGGATTCAGGTAGTCAGTTCCAGCTGGGAACATGCAGTGAGGCCTCCTTTGTCCAGGTGAGTAGGCTTTTGGGTACTGTCACGGGGATTCATTCAGGGCCTGTGTGATGGCTGCCGTTCCTCAGCCGGGAAAAAAAATCTGTAGGTGGATGCATCATTAGTGGCTTTCCTGGATGACACGCTGTCCTGGTTAGGGCTGGGATAGGGTTAAATTTCTTCCTAGTGCTGTGTTTTGGATTTAGTATGAGGAGAATGTTGATAACACACTGATGTTTTCAGTTGTTGCTAAGTACCCTCGTAGTCCAAGGACAGCTCCCGTGTCTACTGACTGAGATAGGTGCACAAGATGGGAGGGAACATAATCAGGACAGCCAGCCCAGCTGGCTAATGGGGTATTCCATACCATGTGACATCATGCTCAGTATATGAATGGTAGGCGTGTTCCAGGAAGTAGCGATCGCTACTTGGTTATCGGTCAGCGCGGGTGGTGAGCAATTGCATTATGCATCACTTATTTTGTATATGCTATCATTATTATCATTATTTTCCCTTTTCGGTTCTATTAAACTGTCTTTATCTCAACCCATGAGTTTTTCTCACTCTCATCCTTCCGATTCTCTTCCCGCCCCACCGGGGGGGGGGAGTGAGTGAGCAGCTGCGTGGTATTTGGTTGCCTGCCAGGTTAAACCACGACATATGCTTTTGCAATTCAGCACTGTCTGTTCACTACATATATATAGGTTGAATGGTATAGAGTGATTGGCATAACAATAAAAGATTGAGATCTAGATTTCCTTTATGAGTGTTGAGAATTACAAACTTTGATTTTTATAATAGAATCCTGAAAGTCTTCCCATGAATATTTCACCCAGTACAATTTATTTATTCAGACCTTGAATAGGAAACATACATAGATCTTCAAAGAGTTTCTAACCTACAACAAACTTCATTGTTAGAATATTAATGGGAACCATCCTTGAAAAGGATATAAAAATATGTGGATTAATTTTAAAAATCAATTAATATGCAGAGATAACTTTTTGCATACTTAATGAACCCTACTCCTGACTTTGTGATAGTTACTGTATTCCTTTTTGTCACACAGATTGACATAATATGGTATAATACTTATGTTTACAATAACTCTCCTGACTTTGGTTTACAATTTTTTTTTTGCCAGCTACAATTGTTAGTTTGAAATATAGAAGGCAAAGTGATTAATATCAAGAAGCAGTAGGATGTCACAGCTTGCTACTGTCAAATTCATTGGGATTTAGACAATCTTTTCTTGAATCCTTATTAAACTCCCTAACACCACCGAAGATTAAAAAAGAGAATCCTATCGGATCTATACAAGGTGATACTCAGAAATAGAACTTACACAAGAGTGTAAATAATACTACTTTAACCAAACACATCTTTACCTCTTTTAAATTTACAAGATAGCTTTAAGTATAGGAAGAATTTTCAGAAATCAGAAGTTGTGAACACAATTCCCTGCAAGGCTTGGTTTCTTCTAAGCCTTTAGAAACAATTAGAGTGCTGTTGGAAGGGCTGTACTGTAACTGTCAGTCTTGGGGGAGCTTCTATGTATTAATAGAAAATGCATTTTAAGTGCAGATAGATAATAATGACATCATCTTTGTCTATGTGACAGGCATAGATGCTTGTCACTCTGTGTGTGTATGTTCTTGTGCATGAGTGCACATGCTGATATATTTACATAAAAGCAATCGTTAAATCAGTGGTTTGCTGGTTTTGTTCCTCTCTTTTTCTTCTTACGCAGAAGAGGTGAAATCCCGCTTAGGTATTGACAGTATAAAGGATGCATACAAGCTTCCTTTAGGAGGGTTAATTTTAATTCTTGACAGTTTGATTTAACCTTAGTTTTGTTTGCTATCACAAATGAAGCTATATAATATTTATTTCTTGCATGTCCCTGCACACACTATATATTAATAGATTTATTTTCATCCAGCTTCATTTCAGATAGCCTTTTTTTTTTTTCAGGAATGTAATTTATTACTATAGAATGGTTTAAGGTATTTTTTAATGGAAGATTGGCTTAGTGAGAAAATTATGGTTTCTCACACATGTTGTAAGAGATCTAGGTTTAGAACAGAGATTCCTGTCATACAGGAATGCTCATGTTATGCTGAATAATCCTTGTTTCATGGTTTCTTGACAGGAAACCAGGATATCTATGGATAATAAGGATCTTTCATAAGCATCAAAAATAAGGATAGAACAGCCTTAGTCAGTGGTTTTCACAGCAGCCGTTCTCGGCAGTTTCTGGTGGGAGTGGAGCCACTACCTTGTTTCTTCTTCTAAACCAGCTCCTGTAGAAAACTAGCCATGGGAAAAAGGAAAAAAAAAACTGTGCCAAAGAGAAAGGATGAGAAAAGATGTGATCCATGTGTGGAGACAAAGTTAGGCTCTACCTAACTTCTGCATTAGATATCTAATTTGAAAAGGTGATTCTCAAAAATTCTGCACAGCTCCCTAAAGAATCTAAATTCCACAGAAACACATTTTTTGCTGTTTACCTGAAGATATATATTTGGTTTGCTCAAAACCACCCATGCAGAGAAATAAATGTCACCTTTATCCCACAACACATAAGAATTTTGTAACGTGTATTCTCTTCTGCCTCTAATGTCCATGATGTTTAATCTTGCATTTTATCTTATTCACATGAAATGCAGACATCACCATTGAATCATTGAATTGAGACTAGACTACAGGTTTATCTACCCCAAAGTAATTGTCCTAACCACCAGGAAATAGTCGTGCTCCAATGGATTTTTTGCCTTGGCAGCAGGGCTGCAGAAAAGCTGTTCTGTACCTGAAACAATATCCTTTGTCCCCTATATAAATATATATATATATGTATATATCCATCTTCTATTCTCCTCTCCCTCATGTTTCCCCTACTTGCACCAGCAGGAGTAACCACCTTCAGCAGTGGTGACTGAGAAAACCCCAAGCACACTTAGAAGTATTTACATGGAAATGCTGAAGACTGAAATACCTTCAGTCCTAAAAGAAAGCAGAAATGAGATTTTTCCTGAAGGACTGCTCTAAACTCAGACCAGTTATTTAAAATAGTGTATCAATCAGACATCAGGGACATCTTTTCTGTCCTTTTGAAAGTCAGAAGCAAGATCTGCTCGTGTTTTGAAAAAAAAGGGTCATGTGGAACAGAGCTTTCTTTTCTAGAGGCTTTGGGATGGAAAATGTTGAGGGGAAGGGAAATGACTTTCACTATCTAAGCTTTAGAGATGGGTGGGATTTAAGCCACGCCAATGTTATTGGCATTGTGACATGTTAATTTAGGCCCCTCTGTATCCAAGATACAGGTCTTTTTTAACCCTTTTCTGAGATACACAACTCATATATGGACCCTGTATGCTCCACTGCAGCATTGAGTGCCTAAAGCTTAGGGGCTGAATTCTGAGCATTACAGCACTGACATCTCTCTGGATACCTGGGATTACCAGGACATAAAATGAAGGAATAGAAAACAAGAATGGAACAGACTGCAAAGATAGAGTTGCAGGTTAACAAAGAGAATAAAGGTAAGAAAAAAAAAAAAGATGGTCATTTTTGTTGAAAGAAGAAGAAATTATGTGTTGTTTTCCTAGAGTTGCTTTGTAATTCTGAATAGCTAGAGAAATGTGTACGTTTGGAGGACCGAGTGTGTAATGTCTCTAGTTTGCCGTTAGGGAGGCCTTGACACGTGTTTGGTTGATTTGTTTTTCCCCTCATGGCTAGCTGTTCCATCAAATTTTGGCTGCTGAGTGGCTCTAGTGCCTCTTAGCAGCTAATATGGACTGAAACACCTGGCTGCTTTCTCCCTTTCCAAGTGAGCACAGGCTGCATCAGCATTTCAGCTCCCTGATCGGTTATGCTCAGACTGCAAGGAGAATGAAAACTGAAGGTGGGAACACCTCCAGTTCACATTATTAATTCCTGGGGGAATGTGCCTGGGGAGGTGGCAGCAGGAAGAGAGAGGGGAACATAGAAAAAGTAAAAAAGTCCATAAAAATAAGAGAAGATGTCGTCTTGTGCCTAAAAGGAAGGAATGGCTTTCTCATAGCAGCAAAATCTTTAGGACTCCAGTCCTTGGGATCCTGGGGAATCCAGGGAAAGGGTATGTACAGCCGCCAGCATTGGCAAGAATATGTGTCCTGGCCATTTGCCTGGGTTTCCTAGACGTCTGGAAATCTGCTGGATTTCTGCTAACTGTGACGATCTGCCAGCAGAAGTGGTGGTATTAGCAGAAATAGGAAGGAGTTGATGATTGCTGGAGCAAGGGACAATGCCCAAAGGCTTGGCACAGTTTGGGACCCAAAAGGAGATGGAAATGCTGTACACAATGTGAGAAAAGCTAAGATGACATTTTCCTGATATTGCCAAGTATCTACTGTCTGTAGAAATTCTCTCCTGTGCAAGGTTATGGTCTAACATCCTTCTTGAGCAGATGTAAATGCACTGGCAGTGCAGGACAACAAATTAAACATGCAGAGCCTATGCACATGTAGAAGAAATTACTGACTGTCATTTTTCAGCAGCAAAATATTTCTTTTTCATGTATTCCTTTAGGTACACATGTGCTTCCTGTAAACTTCAGGTAGATTTTTTTCACTTTTAGAAAAACAAAGCTTCACTCTAACATTTTTTTTTAAATCTGAGACAGGGGCAAGAAATCTATTTTTTAAAAAAAACAGAATGGTTGGTAATGCATTTTTATAATTTAATTTTGGTCTGTTTTGTATTTTTTAACAAAAAACATCAGCAATGTTCCCAATGTTTATCTGGTAGTCTTACTTATGAATGTTAGGTCTGCTGCATCTCTCAGACAAAAACTAGACTTTACATTATTTTCAGTGAAGGACCACGGAAGCATGAGAGTCCATAACAGCAAAGTCCAAAATTAAAGGCATCACTGAAATTTGTTATCTGTACAACCCATTATATTTTTTTATAAACTAAAAAAGTTTTGCTGATGGGAATATGTCCAGGTACATTCATGTTACAGTTTAATGAAATACTTAACTGAAAAAGCTTTCCTGAAGTACTTCTATTGAAATACTTCAGCAAGTAGCAGATGGCAACACCCAGTAGACTACAGCTTGGAAAGTCTTGCAGGACTTAATTATGTTGCATTGTGAGGAAAACTGAAACTTGAAAAAATTTTGTGTTTCATGTTTTGAACAGTATGTCATGGGCCACCCTTCAGTCTCAGTTCCCACTCTTACTCTGAATAGCTTGCTTTGACTATATCATGTCTAAATATGCTTTTAGAAACATTGAATTAATCTCTTTTTCTATTCAGAAAAAATAATTTTGCAAAAGGTTACATTATTTTTCAAAACAAATATTTGTTTTCATATTTCAGTAAAAGCATGTAGTAGGGTAAGTGGCCCCATTAGGATGAGGATCAAAAATCTTTATTGAAAATTATTCTACATGTCAGAGTCATCAGACTTAGTCAAAGGATGGCTTATATCTCCCAGCTGTAGGGTAAATTCTAAAGCTCTGCAGTCCTTCCTAGCCCCTTATACAAGATTGAGTCTAGGCTTCTGTTATCTTCCTGAGAAATGAAATTTTTTCTTCTCTTTTAATTCATGCATATTTGCATCCACTGGATATTTTTTATTTTCAGTTTCAATTTTCACAAAAATTTCAGGGATGTATTTGTATTCCACTGAATCTATTAGACGTTAGCACTGATTTGAATGATTGTAGAGAGAGGCCTCCAAGTGGGAACATTTTATGCCTATTTAGGAGGCAGTTTCACATTGTTAGAACAGTGATCATTAAGGGACCTAAGCTAGGCAGCACACAATGCTCCTAAGCTTGGCATGAAATAACAGGACAGTCAACATTTACATTCTAGCATGTCCCTTACAGGCATTTATCCTTATAATCTTTGATTCCAGTAGTATGATAAATATGATAAGTATTCCCTGTAGTGTAGACACATTAAAGAGAGACAAAGATAAGTTTCAAAACAGAATTATCAGTATAAAACAGAGAACAATAAGGGGACAATAAGTAAAGACTGGGAAATCTAGGCAAATGTTGATTTAGAAGCTGGAATTACCTCCACCTGGGACTGAAAATCTGTAACATCTGTATTCAGAACACAACAGAAACAAGAGCATAGAAAAATGCACTTTTGAATGTCCAGGATGCTTCAGGAAATGCATTTTGAAAAATTGTCCATAATTTAAAAAATGTGTTAATTCTATACGCTTTTAATTAATAATTCATGTGATTGATCCATATTAGGTGAGACTGGTTCCACCTTGACTAATTACCTAATGCTCGAGGGTGACTAGTAATTAAAGATTATGAAGAGACACTAAGATTCACGTTTTCTACAAAAGGAATCTTTCCCTTGTACCCTTCTGCTTTGCAATAACCAGAAATCACTATCGCCTACTTTACTGGGAATCTGGATCTCATATAAGTCTGATTATCCCATAAGACTCATCCCCGCTAGCCAGTAGAAATGTGCATTTGCTCGAGATTTTTAGAGCAAAGCAAAAGACTTCCAGTTTGCACACGCTTACACTTAAAAGTTGTCTGATTTGCTACATTTTCCTCTGTCTTTATTGATTGCTGTATTAAGTCTTCTCATGAAAAGTCTGTTTGAAGGGCTTTTGCTTTCCCTTGCTACCAGAAAATTATTAGTCTACCATTGGCTGTGCTAACAAGTTGCTACCTCTGATGTATGGACAATTATACAAAGCCAGCACTTTAAAAGTATATCTCTTAAAAAAAAGTCTCTCTTCATTTGATGAAATGTTAAGTAACTGGAATTGCTTGTTGCTTCTCAAAAATGCCATGAAGATTATAAGCTGCAGAGATTTACTCTGATTGAGGGAGGGCAAGAGGTGCTTTAGCTGTGTCCATTATTACTGATTATCTGAGTACAGCTTGCCACCAGTACTTTTCTTCTCCATAGCAGTGATGGTGCCAGGTAAGCTTTCTGACTGCAGTAAGAGCGGCTGTTCGCACTGTGGCATCTTCCAGACTCTGTGAAATGCCTTTTCCTTTCATAGAATCATAGAATCATAGAATCATACAGGTTGGAAAAGACCTCTAAGATCATCGTGTCCAACCGTCAACCCAACACACCATGCCCACTAAACCATGTCCCTAAGCGCCTCATCTACACGTCTTTTAAATACCTCCAGGGATGGTGACTCCACCACTTCCCTGGGCAGCCTGTTCCAAGGCCTGACCACTCTTTCAGTAAAGAAATTTCTCCTAATGTTCAATCTAAACCTCCCTTGGTGCAACTTGAGGCCATTTCCTCTCGTCCTATCACTAGTTACTTGGCAGAAGAGACCAACACCCACCTCGCTACAACCTCCTTTCAGGTAGTTGTAGAGCACAATGAGATCTCCCCTCAGCCTCCTCTTCTCCAGGCTAAACAACCCCAGTTCCCTCAGCCGCTCCTCATAAGACTTGTGCTCCAGGCCCTTCACCAGCTTCGTTGCCCTCCTCTGGACACGCTCCAGCACCTCCATGTCCTTCTTGTAGTGAGGGGCCCAAAACTGAACACAGGATTCGAGGTGCGGCCTCAGCAGTGCCGAGTACAGGGGCACGATCACCTCCCTACTTCTGCTGGCCACACTATTCCTGATACAGGCCAGGATGCCATTGGCCTTCTTGGTCACCTGAGCACACTGCCGGCTCATGTTCAGCCGGCTGTCAATCAGCACCCCCAGGTCCTTTTCCTCTGGGCAGCTTTCCAGCCACTCTTCCCCCTTCTTTGGGTCAATGGAACATGAGGTAGAGGATTAAATTAAGATTGCCAAAAGCAGTCTTCTAGTATCAGAGCATTTTAATGACTTAGTCATAAACTCCATCTTAAAATCCAGCAGGGTTTTTTTTTTTTGTTCCCATTGCTACTACTGTCAGGTTGTTTCAGAAGAAAACCTCTTTCCTCTAAGGTTTAGAACCTTTCTTTAATAATTGCATATGGTCATTCTGTTCCCAGCTTTCCACACTGTTGTTTAATTTACATGGTGATTGCACGCTAATGTGTGTAACATACTTTATGTGTCTCCATATTTGGCTAAGCTAAACAAACCCATTATTTTGTCTTCCTTCAGAGGGCTTTTTGGTCCCTTGATCATCCTAATAACTCTACTTCATGTCTGTTCCAGTTTGGATTTCTCTTTCTGGTTGACCAGAATTTTACATAGCTTTTACTGAGGCAGCTGATATCCCTTAGCTGACGCACAGGGGTAGCCATGGGGTCGCAGAACAGACATCAGAAAGGAATGCAAAAAGAGGGAGTGCTCTGGTAGTGTTAGAGGGAAAAAATGGGCAGCTGTCTGCAAGATTTGATCTCTGACATCTAACTAGTTAGTCCAGTCCCTCTTCTCACCTTCTTTTAGGCCATTTGGATGTGCAAAGAAGCGAAATGGCAATACGGGCTCTGTGCAATGTCTTTCATGCAGCTCAAGGAGCTGATGTAGAAAAATTCTTCTGGAACACCCCTCCCTGTCATGGTGTTTGCAGTAGCAGGACCTGGTTCAAGTTCAACCTTGTAGAAAAATAGTACTACAAGCAAAAACCTCAATTTTGCACTTTGTCATGGAGCCGCAGCACTGAAAATTCATAGGCTTTGAAACAAAACCAAATTATGACTCCAGACTTTCCATAGCTTTGGGCAGGACCCTGAGAAAGAGTAGCAATATTTTTCTTTACTTTCTCTTCTCTAATTATAGATTTTAGACACACTTCAGTCCTTTCCTCCTGAAACAGATTATATCTGCTTCTTTCATTTAGTGTTATTATACTATTCACCAGGGCTTGTATGCCAATAACCTTAACAAAAGAAGGGGCTCCAGGCTTTTTTCTCTAAAAGATCAAATTCTTCATCACATATGTATGTTCAGCAAAGAGCAATAGAAGACTTCCTCAGTCTAAAATGCTCCTGTAATTTAGATGCAAAATTTAAGATTTAAGTCACAAAGAGCTTCAGACATCATCAAGAAATTACTACATGGTGTCTGAATGAACCTTGCTGGGAAGCAGCCAACACAAGGACTGAGAGGTTCGAGCATCTTTTCCATTAAACTTATTGCGTTATCTCAGCCATCACACAGAAATACTCCCCAAAAGAGGAATTATTTAGCAATTCTAAGGAAGGAGCACCAGGATCCAGTCCTTTGCTAAGTTCCTGTGAAAGTAGTCTGTAAAGCCCTGTCAAATTGCCTCCTTTTTTTTTTTTTTATTCCTTTGACACAAGCACATTAACTTAAAACCAAAGTGGGAATATTGCCAGCAAGTCTGTTAAGGTGAAATGAGCTTGGAACTTAAAGCTAAAACTATTAGAAGTGTGGGGTTTAATGCAAATTATACACATTAGTTTGAATATCTGATGAACCACTAAATGTTTTACATAATCGTTTTGTTTCACCTGTACTGTTTAATTATGAATAGCCTGCTCAGAGTATACATTTAGCTGCTTGCCAGGCAAGGTCCTTTGATCCAGAAATACTTTAAGACAAGGATTTCCAGATGTGCCTAAGGGAACCGGACATCTGGCTTTGAATGGTCATGAATCTTGAAGAACTTAAAGGATTGGAGAATATTCCCTTCACTTTCATTTTTATTCTGGTAGTACTTGGAAACCTCACCTATTGTGCTGGCTATTAAGCACATAATACTAAAAAGTTCAAATTTAGCATGTAAAGAAAGAAGCCAAAAGATGGAAGACAACATAATGTGATGAATAAATAGTGACTAGACCTTAACTTATGTGTGTGGGTACGAGGAGTTTCACTGACAAGAGCAGAAATTGCGAGGACACATAGTAGTTAGTCTGCTCAGGGAAGTGCAGATCTACCCTTGGAATAGGTACTGTGGGAGCTGTAACTAGTACAGTTTTACCAGATGGTACTACTGGAAAGAGTAGACTTCCCCAAAGAGCGGAGATGTCATCGAGTGAGCAGCTCAGCACCGTCCCAGATCTGTGCATTAAAGTCCCAAATGGGTCCAAGGGCTATAAAAACAATTGGTCTTAACTACAGCTGCAATTAAATGCTGTTTTTTTCTTTACAAAGAGATACACGACCAGACTGTACCTCTAGTTCAGAAGTGGTTTTATCTCTCAGGTAAGAGTGAAGTATTTTATGAATGCTTCATGAATCACAACTAATTATGCATGCAATAGGGAGCAACACAAAGGCCGTGCTAAGGAAGGGAGAGACTAATCGAGGAGGTGAAGGAGGAAGTGGTACATGGTAGGAAAGCAGTGGAAGGAAACTAATTTGCAGATTCTGTTGCCAACAGCAAGCTACTGCTTTAGTTTGTGGGTGGCAGCTGTGGAGGGAGTGTAGGATCCCAGATGAGCCTGGATCGTCCCTGCAGCTCCTGCTAGTTTCAGCTACTGTTGGAGATCATCTCCAACTCCTAAGTGCTGGCTTCACCTGTGCTGGCTTCTGCCTTTCCTACCCCACGTGGCTGGAGGAAAATGTGAAGGGGGAATTTTTATTTTGCATCTTTCTGCCTTTTGAAGAGGAATCTTGTCTTCTTCCCAGGAGTCAACATACACTGGAAGAGATTACCGTTTTATACAGGTCATGTTAATTGTTTTAACATAGATTTTGAATAATTAAATAAATATCTTGCAATTCAGAAGGCAGGAACCACAGACAGAAAGGATTAATGCATGCTGTGAGTTCTACATCTTGGAGGAAATAGTCTTCTATAAGTTCAATATATATATTCAATTAAAAACAAATTCTTAAATGTTTCTTTCAAAAGCCTTTGTAATCTTGGATACATTATGTAAAGGTAATTTTGTAATTTCTAGAGAAGTGCCCATGAAAGATTAGTATTTTCAAACCAACATGGATAAAATTGTGTGATGTAGAAGTAATTTACAGTTTTTAATAAGTACATTGTTCTTGTTGAAAGAGATTATTATATTCACTGACAGCCAATTTTCTAGTGATGGATTGTCTAAAAACCCTTCCCTCTGATATTTTTAGTAAGTAGTTGAATAAGTGGTAAGCTAATTTTTGTTTTTCTTTAGAGATCAAAGCATTCTTTTAATTATATTTCACACCAGCATTACAGATAAACTTATGACTGTAAGAAACGGTAGCCACATTATATTGTTAGAACTGTAAGCCTGTGTCTTGTCATTTAGATTGATTCCTCTCTATTTTTTTAACTCTGTTATTTGTTCATCCAGGGCCTGAACCAATGACCAGGGGAATCAATGAGAAAATCCCTGCCCATTTCATAGATTTTTGGATAAAACTTAATACCAAAATTGTTTCCTGTGTATAAATGTCTTTTTTAAAATTAATTTTCAAATACTTTCTGTTACCCCTCTCCCTCTAGTATAAAGCAACTGTAAAAGCCTTGTTGACAGGGAAATGGTTTCTTTCACAAAAAAGATCTTAATTTAGTCTGTGGACCTCATCTTACATTCTGCTGATATATTCTGTGCACGTTAACTCCTATTTCAGTAAAATCCTGTAAGTAACTGCAACAATGATACAGAAGAAGTAACAAGTATGTATGACATTGGCTTGTGTCCTGAACGAGATAAATTTAAAGTGTAATGGGAAAACGTATGTTTTGATTTTTTTCTGTCTTTTTCTCCTAGAAGTACAGTAATTATGAATGCATAAAATCCACTGCAAACCTTGTCTTTTGAAAGGACAAAACATCCTTTTCTCAGCCTCTGCATACTTGCTGTAATGTAAAGGAGCACCCTCTCCATAACTCTGCTTGAAATGCTTGGTTTGATTGTGCACCCATTGGCACGACAGTCGCTGGCTGAGGCGTGCTCAGGTGCTGACCCCTTCCGGCACTCGCACTTCTGCGCATCTGCACATCAGTTCTGCTGTTCCTTTTCTTCCAAACTTTTCTGGGCAAGGTGGGGAGCCCCCTTTGACCTTCCTGCTCTAGCTGGTGTGCTGAAAGTAGTCCGTATCCTGTTGGGCAAAGACGAGAGAAAGTGTGCGGGTAGCAAACCTGACTCCATTACTTGCTACTCTAGAAAAATGTCTTATTCTCTGGTAGTCTTGAACACTTTTCAAACAACATGGCGCTGGAAGGACAGAAAGAATAGCCTACAATCCAGAAGATGGAACAGCAACTGTAAAGAGAAGATGATGACGGAGTCCCCTTGGGATGTAATACAACAGAATCTGAGGCACACAGCAGCTAGGAGGTTCTCAGGCTCATAACGTGAATGGAGTTATTTGGGTTTTGTAGGAGTCCCATCTTTATCCCCAATCTTTTTCTTTTGGATCTGGCCAATGTGGCTTCAGACTGGCCTGTGCAAAGCTGTGATTACATAGGAAATTAATAATAGAGATTCTGGCCCCTTTTTTATTTCTCCTCTTTAAATGAAATAAGAGATGAAATAATAAAAGGGCACCTGTGTTGAAAAAATGAAGTGATTTACCTGATTAGAGTATGAAGGGCTACATTTAGCATAACATCACAATGTTGAAGATTATAAGCAAACAGCTATAGAGTGGTAATATTAGGATTGTATTAATAGGCATTATACCACAGTATTAAGCACTTTTGAAAGTAACAGACTGTCTACATGCCTAAAATTTCAATTAGGGACACTGTGTGAAAATGCAGTCAACTTCATATCATAATATGTAGATATGTAGATATTGCAATATCTATGTACATGTTATTAGATCACACATCCTGATATACATCTAAAATATAAGACCTCAAATATTGGTTTCATTCAGAAGCTTGTCAGCAACACATATTACTACCTCATGGAGCCACCTAAACTCCCTCATTAAAGACAGCTTAAGTATCAAATCATTCTGTGGGTAATAAGGAGTTATTAGTGGGGTTTTAGCTTCAAAGGACTCTCTGTTCCACAAATAAATCTGTCTGGAGTTAATTCTATACCAGAGCCAAAGCACCTCGTAACCTCTAGGGTATTTCAACACTCCCTTGCACTGTGCAGTTTAGATACATTTCAAATATACTGTTTTTTTTAAAGATGCTTATTTAGAGTGTTCTTATTTATTTAGAGTGTTACAGCATTCATTGGCCAACAGACCAGTATGTGGCTTTGAAAAAGGCTTACGTCAACAACCATCTTTTATAAAATGTCAAGTAGGCAGAATTTGCTGTATAAAAAGCTGTACTGGGAAACTACCACTGTTCCAAGCAAAGACAAATCAGGAGTACTTCCACAGTTTTCACCTATTCTGGTATCTGCATTTTTTTACTTGATCTTAATATTCTTGACTGTAGTTCAGGGGAAAAATTGAACCTTCCCATAACCAGTCTCTGCTCTCCTGCGTGCTGAACACCACAGTGATGACTTTGCCTATTATACCATGGCTTTGACTGTTGTGTGTCAGCCTAAGCCAAAGACTATTGGAACCATCCACTCTAGAAATAAAAATGTTCTCAATCATAATGCCTGGATCTACATGCGAAAGGAAAATGCATAATTATTTTGCCATGTGGAGATAAAAAAAAATATATTTATGATCACTGCTGCCACCTAATTGCTCAGGAGAGACATTGATTTGAAGAGCTCTCCATGGCTGTGCCATCACTCAATGCAATCCCTCAGTGAAATAATAATATTTCACATGAACAGTTTATTGCACACTTTCAAGGACTGTAACACACCACACACATGTCAATTAGTTAATTCCCCAAACTATGCTCTGAAGCACTATGCCCTGGGAACTATTGTTATAATGCTTTAGGGGTAGATAAGCTGAACTAAAGCAAAAAACATCTCATACAAAGTCAGTGACCTAGCCAGGAACTGAAGCTTGGAGTCTAGATTTTTAATCACCTTACTAAACATTACATAATAATGCCAGTTACTGGTCTTGTTTACCTGTATGTTTAATTAGTTATTTACCTTTTCAGAAATACAGAAAGAGTTGAGAAACCACTTGTAGAGCATAAACCACTTTTTTTTTAATGTTTCAGTTATATTTGTTTCTACGGCTGTGTAATGTTAGTTGTCCTAAAGTGCACGCTAAAAAGCTTTGCTTCAGTCTGTAATCACTGGGAACTTCAGGTTTCCACTATATTTGTCAGCATCTTGTATTCTTCAAATATGTCCTCCAGCCTATGTTTCAGCTAAAAACTTCGACAATATTATTCAAACTATTTTTTGAACATGTGTGTTTAGTATGAATTCATATGCAGTAGTGTTTAAGGTTTATGAGACATACTCTTTAATGTGAACAGTCACTTTGCGATATAGTTCTTAAACTGAAAGAAAGAATACATACACAATGAAGACACTTAGGTGTCAAGAGATTTATTTTTACATAGTCTCTGAAACAAAACAAATTCAAAGAAAGGAAAATAATTTAAATAAAAGAAAATAATCGTTATTGAAGTTATTGGCACATGCATAAACCTTTAGTAAAGGTCTTTTCCAAGGAGGAGATTTTTATCTTTCATCATTAGAGACTCATTCATGTTTACTCCAATCACGTCTTATTTTCTGGGCCTGATCCAGAGTCTATAGTGGTTAGTAAGAGTGTGAAACTTTGGAGAATTGGAGTAAGGTTTGGAAATTTGAGGAACTGTCAGTTCCTCAACTGCTTATGGATTCCAGTTGATGTTATAAAATTTCTGAAGGTATTGAAGTCAACTGAAAGTCACATGGAGAATCTGAGACAGAAAGGAAGAACCTAGAGAAACCATATATAATAACCTCAGTTTTGTAAAAACTAGCGTCTTACCTGAGCATACCATGTGGAATTCTTCTGTGTTGATTGGGAAGTGATGAGCTTTTTCAGAGAGCACTTTTTCCCAAAGGCAGGGAGAACAAATCATAGTCTGAAGGCACTTCTTCACATTGAATACAGAGGGACAATAAATGACCTAGCTGTCATGACACATCTGATGTCTAGACTCCTAAATGGAGGAGATAAGTTTGATTTAGTCTTATCATTGACTTCAATGACTTGTAGGTTCCAAAAGACAACTAATTATACAGTAAAAGAAGAATTTTTCTTTTTTTGGTCCTAAAAGCCAGAATTGTGGATTGCCAAAGTGTTTGTATTAGCATAAAACAATGTATACCTGGGTGCCTGTACATTTCTATGAAAGACCATATGTTTATTCTATCATTTAGAAAGTTGGAATAAGCATAGTTTTACTATAGTTCAGAGTCTGTCTAAATGCGTGCCTGTTTTAGAGATATTTAGAAATTTCCTCATTCACAGGAAGGGGATGGTGGCAGGTCACAGAAACAGGTCATGGAAGTCAAAAGCTGTGTTTTCATGAGCAGCGAAAACAACCTAATGCCTCTGCCACCAAAGAGGGAAGATTTTGCATCTTCTTCCTTCACAAGCCTTACCTTCCTGCACCCAAACAAGTCCCATTCACACTGTCCTGGCAGCTCCCTGAATTCAGCTTTGAAAAGTATTAGAAACCTCCATGACTTTATTAATCTCTGGCCACTCCCTTCTTCCCTTTTTCACTAGATTAGCTTTTAGGGGAGTCTGACAAGCACCAGACTCATAAAATAGAAGCAGAAGTATGGGACAGAGAGAAGAAAAGTGAGGAGAAAAGGGAGGAGAAGGAGTGAAATTTCCTGGTTTCGGTAGTGGCAAGCTGTTAAATCAGCTTGCTGTCCAAATGCTGCTGCTGGGAATCATGGACTTCTACTTGCAGATGAAAAAGCTGGGAAACTGGAGGATGAGAGGAATATGGTTACAGAGTATTGGAAAGAATTCCAACTTGAAAAACCAATTCTTTACATGAGGAGTTGCGGGCAGATCTTTATTTTAAACACTGCAAAAAATCTGTCATACTGAGTTGGGGAAAGCCCACACTTAACTAGTAAAAATGAATAACGTTAACAGAAGTGCTATTACTTTCAGGCTACTATTTGAAAGATATTAGACATTTCGCTTCTCAGCATTCTGGCACTATTTGACCAGGGGCAATAACACTCAAACTGTTTTCAATCTCTGGTTGTACTTTAATAGTAGACTCTTGCAATCAGTAGAACATAACCATGGTGAACACTTATCTTCAAAGAGCTTTGCAGACATTAAAAGCCGAATCCTGCCACATCTAATTGTGTTCTGTAATCACTTACTTATGCTGGGGCAAAATCATAGCCTGGGTCCAATGCCATTACCCATGTTGAACAGCCCTGTTCTCCGCCTATTGACAGTGCACTACGGCTAGGAACTGGGCACAAAGTGCAGTAGAAGTGCTCTGAACTATTTTCTTACACTGTTCTTTTGTTGTGATGTTGAAGATGGTTTAAAGGCATCTATCTCAAAAGAAACTATAAGAATTCAAAATGTTTTGGATCTTTCTGGACTGCAACTAACAAATAAGGGCAGGAGCTTTCAGCTGCTCACCTTTTTGTAAGTGAAAACATATAAATCCAGTATGAAATGAGGATGAGGGAGGTACAATTAAAGAAATTAGTTTAATACACCATACAATTCAGGACAGTGTGTATAAAAAAGACCCCAATATAACCCCCATAGCCATTCTCAGTAAAGCTTATGACAGATTGCTGGATTTAAACTTCAGTACTGTTCTAACAGTCCATTTATAATGTTCAAAGTAAATGCAATAAGACGTATTGCTCTCATCATCTTATGTTCAAAATTAGTAGATTTTATTCCCAGCAAAACCTGAGTCTCCTGTTTGAAGCAGGCTTGTATCGTCTAGTTGAAGAAAGAGTTTGGGGAGACAGTGAGATAAGTGCATTGTCTGCATGCATATATATATATAACCTTCTAATAAGTCCAGAAAAACATTTTTGGAGTTCAGAGAGCTTATTTCTATTCTTATTTGTTAGAGGTATTTATTTATTTATTTAATGAGCATTTGTGTAGTGTGCTGCTGCGGATAGGATAAAGTTTTGGTTTCTTATATATGATTGCATTTTTCTATGCTGAGTTAACAAGTTGTAGGGTAGTATCTGCTGCCTTATCATTAATATGTTTATTTATATTATTGAAAATAAGGTCGTTATGAAATCTGTTAAAAATTTCATACATGTGTATATAGTTGGCATGAAGAAAAGGATTTATCTGAAGGCAACGTGTAACTGAAAAAGGGCATAAAAGGAAGAGAATTCATAGTCTAATGTTATTCCATATTTTTTGAATTTTGCAATGAGAAAAGAGAGACAATGAAGCTAGTGCATCAGTTTTCCTCCATTTATTGTGTGCTTTTGGGGAGAAAAAAAAAAGCTATCTGTGAAAAGAGAGCGAGAAAAAGAGTGACTTCACTGTGGTAGTTTCACATATTTATCATAAAAACTACCATGGAAATATCTAAGAAAAAGAGGGATTTGCTCAACTGACCAAAAGATGCTATGAAAGCAGAACCATTAACTTGGAAAGCCAGAGGCACAAAAAAGCTATAATTTATTGTCTTGGGTGGTAGTTGGTACGGTAATTATTTGGTTTTCAGTAATGAATAGGTTATAGAAAGGCTTCAAAGCTTATCATATGTGCTTATCTCAGCTTCTAATCAATATTTATATTGAAAAATCCTGAGGCTCTCCTACTAAATTAACTAAAATATGAGCAGTATCACAACAGTTACCAATTGCTGTGAGTAGAAAGAGGACTGGATACCTGAGTATGACTGAAAATGCATTAGAGAGAAATAGAAGACTGAGTTTTCTAGCTCTCATCCTCATCTTTTTCTCAAACCCTTGGGTATTTGAATTTCACAGGAATAATCAGATCTCATTATATCTAGTTTTTGATATCTGGGCATCCAGTTAGGGGAATAAATGTATCCTGGATTAGGCAAGGGCCATCAACGTAGTGTATAGGTGGAACTGCTAATTGCCCCCTGGGTTCCCTTTCAGCAGTACTAAGGAGCGTCATATCGCTTCACTCAGCAGCTTTAGGAGGCTTCTGTACTTAGCAAAGCCAAGGTATATTATGCTGAACTGCTGAGAAAGTACCTTTACTCAGTGAGTATAAGTATCCTTTTGTATTGTAACTACAGCAGGAACCTATCTTTCTTTGTAGGAGTTGATATTTATTTTATTAATGCCCACTTGTAACAGCTTTAACACATGGTAGTTATACATCTATCTCTTTAAGCCTATGAACAGTTGTGTGCACAGTGGAAAAGTTACCTGGAGCAGTTTTTCACTAGAGCTTTCTTGTTGGCTTTGCTGCTATAAATATTGAAGATGTTTTGGCACTACATCTTCCCTATAAAACCTAAAAGTCCTACTTTTTTATTAGAGCCTCAACACCTTCAGTACTCTAGAACTATAGCAAAAAAGAAAGTATTTTTCCCAGAATGTTAAAAATATGCTTCCTTTTTCTGGTGATGGTTCTCTGTACATTTCACTGGGTTTCAGATTGCTCTGGACATAATAGTGCTGCCTTTCTCCCCACATTGTTCTCTCTGTTGATTTCTAGTGAGTTGGGTGCAACTCCTGTTTAATCAGTTGAATAGCATACAGCTGCTGCTCTGAGTTCACTGCATCTAACATTAAGTTGCTAGCTTGGCACATGCTCAGTATTCAAAGAATCAAATCCTCACCTTCTCAGCATTTGCTAACAGAAAAATGGGTCGTATATAGGTGTCTGGTGAAGAGGAGACATCTAAACAGCATATTTACCTAAATGCACACACAAAATTAAATGCATTATAATACACACAGAACCAGTACAAAGCAAAAATTATTATACATTTTAATGCAGAAATCCTCAATTAAATGGACTCATTTGGCTTGACAATTTTAGCTCAAGGTAGGTTTGTGGTTCAGACAAGTTGATACATCCGTATTTATGATAGAAAGGAAAAGGTGTAAAATTGGAAAATTTTCTAGAATATTTGAGAAAAATTTACTGCATCATTTAGTATGAACCAGATACATTACCTAGATGTATTAGTAGAAAATAGAGGGTATATATTTGTAACCACAGAGACAGACAGAAATAATCTTCTGCCTGATATAAAAGCTCTCTTCAACCCCTTCTGAGGAGATATCTCACTCCCATACATCCAATTTATTAAACATACATAGGATCATAGAATATCACAGGGAATGTGAGAATAAAATGGATGAGATGGGTTGACAGGTTTCTAACAGGAAGATGAGATAGAGAGGAAACCATGGAAGCAAAAATGAAAGCATTAGAGAAACCACATAAATCTCTATTAAAGAAATCTCTATGTCTAGCTTATACCACTAGCCATAGAGTTAAAAAAAAAAACATGTTGCATGGGAAAGAATTATGACCTATCCTGAGAAATTTTTGTCTATTATGGCCAATTTTTTAGAACACTTGCCAAGATTTAGATTAGCAAGTATGGCATACCCTCGTGCTAGAACCTGATACAATTTTATTAAGTCTTTTATACACAGCTGTGCGTGTTAATACCATGCTCTCCTTTGATCTGGTTAGTCATCAGGCAGGAAGCTAGCAGAACACAGTTACTTTATAACAGGAAGCACAGGTAGCAAAATTACTGGCTTCTTTGTAGGACCCGAAAAAAGTTTTAACCTGCTACCTAGCATAACCGTGCAAGGCTTGAGTCATTATCCCTGCCAGAAAGACACTACGCAACTTAAATGTTGAAGTCCTCCTCCTAATGGGCCAAGAGAGGTCTTTCACATCTCTGAGTGTCTTAGATGAAACTAGAGTTTGTTTGCCTATTTAGTGTTTGGATTGGTTGGGTTTTTTGGGTTGTTTTGGGAGGAGGTTTGTACTGATGGAAGCCATCAGTGAGACAGATCAGGAGTTTGATGGATTTTGATTCAGACACAGACTGTCTGGGGACAAACAAAAAATACTAATGTTGTCTGGCTGACTGACCTAGGAAGCATACTAAGAGAAGAGCAGATGAAGCCTGCACTCACAATGTTTCATCATAGCATTTCATCTTAATAAATTGTGCCAGGGGACAGTACCTCCCAATAAACTATAGTACAGTGAGGATATGCTAATTAAGTGGAAGTGGATTTCTTGTTTGATCAAACTGTATCTGGTTGATCTGTGATGATGATGACAGCAACGATAATCTCATCCACCCACCCATCTGGTATTTCTAATGTGTTTATTGTACTGTTGTATCTACATCATCAGTCATGGACGTAAAATATGTAAAGACTGCAAACATAAATAAGGAATGACATATTAATTGAGCAACATGCAAATTGCTGCATTTACAGTGCTGGGAAGTGGATACTCTAGGGAACTTCTCATTACAGATCAGCTGCTGATATGCTGCTATTAACACCCAGCTGCTTGCTTCTGCCACATAGAGGTTTGTGGTGATACCTACTGCCACTTAGTACTCACAAGGAATGGCTTAGTACTGCACAATGAATGCAATGAAAAAATCTTTGCTGGGCACTTAAATGTGATTCCGTAAAACAGTCATGAGGAGGGGGAGAAAAAAGCGCACAGCAGTATTTCATACACATTAAATTTATTTACTATCTTGAAACTTGCTTACACAGACAACCCTCTTCTACAAAGGTGGCCAGTGCGTCACTACCTTCTCTCGCTTTCTTCTTTGTTGCTGCATGCTTTGGGGTGTCTGCATACTCACTTGGTCTTTCTTTTCAGAAAATTAATCTTCCAAATAAACATTGTACTGTCCCTCAGGCATTAACTCTTAAGTTCTAGTTTCTGCTTTTCAGTCACTACTATGTCTTATTCGGCTTTATTCACTTATCTCCCTGCTCCAGCCTTATCAGGCAATCCTTTTGTGACAAGAATTCAGGGAAGGCTCTATAGCAGTGTCTATTTTCAGCCTCTACATAATGTCATCAACAGTTTGAACTCAGTTTTGGTTGGACTGCAGATTTCAATTCTTTTTTCTGGTGTTTAGCTATTTTATATACACTTCTATTTCTTCAGCTTCCTAATTGAAAGTGGTTGTTTTGCATCTTGCTTCAACTTACATTTTTAGTTTAAGTGTATTGCATTCCCTGTCAAACACTCTGACCTGGTCAGAAGTTTTATTTTGTACCTCCTTTAAATTTTAAAGCTTAAATGAGCAGATTAAAGCTATCTGATACATGTACATATTTGAGCATGAAGAACCTACAGTAAAACTCAGAAATATACTTTTGCTTAAAGGAGCAATATCGAACACACAGTCTGCTAACTGTTGCAATAAGAACTGGACCAAAAGGGATAGAAGATCATGTTTTCTGCAACGTAAGATAAGGAACTAATCTCAGCACTCTACTAATTTAATACACATAAGATCCAAACTGTACTATACTCACTGCTTCCTTAAAAAAATAAATTGATTACCATAACAACTGTGGGGAACTTAATGGATTGAATATCTGAAAAATTCCAATAGGTGTAAAGTTTTAAAACAGAATTCCTACACAAAATTTTTTTAGCAGAAAAATTACTCAATATGCAAAACATTACATTTAATTAGATTATTTAAAAACAGTTCATATGAAAAAATAATTAAGAGAAGTCCTGAAAGAGGCATAAATTAGATATTTTTTAAAACATGTCAATAGCATATTTTACCTGCTCTGCACATCTGTAAAAATGGAGCATTCGCTTTGGAGATTTGGTAGCTATCAGGGAAAATTATTGTACCACAGGGAATTTGTATGAAATATTCATTCAATTAAGTATTCAAAACCCTCTGAGCCATTCAACAACTCATCAAAATGAGCATATTCTAGGAGCAGAGGCATTGTTTTTATGATAATGCACGCAAACTGATTTCTTAAGCAAATGCACTTTTTGGTTTGGAGATTGATCTAACAACAGTATGATGATAAAGGCTGGTTCCTCATTCAGGAATTTCAGAAAATGTTTTGCTGGCTCTGCTGTGCTATAAATGCAATTTGTTGTGCTCTCAGTAAAGTTATTAAGATGTTACAAGGCCAGAGCTACTGCTCTGAGTTAGGGTGCTTTGGTTTGCTGGGTGCTTAAACTGGTGCTGGTATACACAGCCTTCCAATTTGGCTGTTTCTCACTCTGATTAGCATATCTTTTTTTTTTTTTTTTTTTTAACTAAGCCTATTAACATTGAGATACTCTATTCAGAGGTTTCTGTCTGCTTGCTTTGTTTTTCTTGATTCAAATGAGAAATAGAGATGTAGCTTTTCTTCTGGCGCAGATTTTTCAAGCTGTGTTAAGAACTTTGCCCCATATTGATATAATCCAGCTCTAAGATTCAAAAACTACCACAATAGGCCTGACTGAAGATCCATTTAGTCTAATTTTTCTGTACACAAGAATGGCCATTTATAAATACTTCAGACAAGAAAAAAAGAAATAGAGGACATATAGATGATTTTTCCTTAGGATCTCTTTTTACCTCTTAATCATTTTATTTTAAAAGTGTATTTTATTTAAAAAATGTACTGGGTAGCCTTTTGCTTTTAGTTGCTTCTCAAAGATTTTTTGACACACTTTAGTATTTCATTTGCCTTAGTTTGCACAGCAATTTCTATTTTTCTTGTTTGAATGGGAAAAGGTTTTTTAAGTGTTTTTTTTTTTTTACTCTATTTTTTTAACTGTGCTGGATTTTTTGTTTAACCTTTGCAAATCTTTGTGTAATTGTACATCTTTGTCCTTGTCCTCCAACTTGAAATGTGTCCTCCATCTTGAAATGTTTAAGCAGTCTCTGTTGACATTTACTCTGTGATTATTCTGTTATAAAGTGACTATTGGAAAAATGAAATGTGAGCTACTGAGGACTAAATAAAAAAACTTTTTCTTTTTGGAAATCTCCACTTGCTCCAAGAACAAAAGAAAAAGAAAATGTTAAAAGACAGAGAAATCAATGTTAAATATTAAGACAAAGACCTTAATGTTAAATTATGCATATATCTCTGTTTGAAAAATTAACAATAAATTCATAGGCCATTAGTATTTATACTTCACCACAGTGCAGCAAGAAGAGGGTCTTGTGGTTGACTCAGTGCATCCATCTGTGTTAGTGATCAGTTTGATTGTAAAGAAGAAAGAACTGAGGTTTAATTTCTGTGCTCCTGTGTGGTCCCAGGACCGTGGTTGTACATTGCATATTTGCTAACAAGCAAGCTCACGTATGTTGCTGGCACTAAGCATGCACTGCACATGCACTGGGGGGTAACTGCTGAGAGCCTGACACAGGGACTGTGTCTGGGGCTGTCTGGGTGGCTTCTCGGTGTGTAACTTCCACCATGGACCTGCCAGGAATGAACACATTTTGAGACCACCAGTGCTGACCCTGTATGTGCATTGCTATTCCGTTCTGGATTGATCAGGACAAACCACAAACAACCTGTAAAAGTTCAAAATGGTTTAAAACAGATTGCAGTCTTCTAGTTAGCCTTCCTTTTAGTGAAAATTCATCCAGCTTGCTCTCCACCCATCTTTTGCAATATCAGGCCAACCTGAACATAATCTTTCTTCTTTATTTTTTGCAAAATTGGATCTGAACATCCTGAAGTGTTTTGTCTTGTGTCAAAATGTTTAGTGAGCTAGACTTTCCATAGCAAATTTTTAGCATCTTTTTTCTACCTGTGCTTCTCTAAAGAGGTATCAAAATAAATCTAAAGAAAACCCAATATCTGGAAACATTTTGTTACCGATTCCAAACGGACTACGAGTAGTGATGCAATAAATGTAATAATTACAGACAGGTAGGGCTTGTGCAACAGTATGTACTTCCTTCAGCAACTTTCCTCAGGTATGAAAATTCTTCATTGTTCATTCTGCCGTTGCAGCACAACTGCTACATTTTTTATAATATTTTATGCATGACTAGTTCAATATTGTTTAATGTAAAACTATTTTTTTTTCTGAGCAAAGTGTTCCACAAATCTATTCGAGCTGTATACAGGGTTGATTCAGAAGATGATATTCTTGCCATATTTTGAACCTTACTTGAACTGTGTCATGGTATATCTTAAATAAATACCACAAAAGATAGTGATGTTAAATGTAACTAGTTAAATTTCATATGTATCATCTAAACACTGACCATCTGACTGCAAAAGTACTAACATCAATGGTACAGAAATCTAGTTTACATATAATTCTATCTTATCTGTATTTTGGGTAGGTTATATGTTCAAACTAATACTTTAAAATGTCTAAAATGAATAAAATACTTTTGGCAGCTGGAGTCACTATCTGTATTTGCTTTTTATCTGTCTAAAATCTGTGGTCTTAGACCTGGATTGATGCCACATAAGCTTACATACTTAACCATAGTAACTAAATTAAGAACATACTCTCTCTAGTGTCCTTACACAGTGAACAAAAAAGGCTTACCACCTTCAGAAAGGTATTCAGCCTGCTTAAGATGTTAATTTCCTTAGAAGTTGGCACTTGGTCTCTATTGATCACAGAGGAAACTGTGGCTTGCAGAGGAGACCATACTCTGCTCTAGGCACCACAGTAAAATGCCTGTGTTTAAACAGGAAGAATGGAACATTAAAGTCTAAAATAATATGAAAAGGCTTGTTGCTAAAACCCTGCATTTTAAAAGGCTTTGAATCATTTACATGCATTTCTCCAATACAGTATATTTTCAAACTGAACATTTCAGAGAACCAAAAGAGAATCAACCATGGTGTTAGTCCTAATGCAGATGTATTCACTCTCAAAATCCTTACAGGAGGGAACAACTCTTACTATACCTTTGAACTGTAGAAAATGGGAACTACACAAAAATGAGGATGCTAGTTAAAAGGAAATGTAAAGGGTAAGTTGAATTGGCAACATACGTGCACTGGAGACCATTTAAAATAACAGTAATATTAGCAAACAGAAATAATCAAATGAAAAAGGCTCCAAAAGGGACAAATAAAGAGAATGATTAAATGTCTCAGTAAAAGGGGTTAATAGAGGCAAAAAGAGATCCCTCAACAATTGGAAGTTGTGCTCAAATGAAGAAAACATGATAGAGCAGGTATTCTGGCAAAGTAATCATAAAACTAGTATAAATCCAGAAAGAGAAAAAAAAAAGATTTGGAGAAAAGCATGCTAAAGGCTGAAAATATAAAAATATTTCAAATACATCTGACTGCAGTAAATGCAGAGAGAAAGGTGCCTCTGAAGAGCAATCCAGAAAAGACACATTTTCTGAGATGTGCTTTGAGAATGAGAGAGAGAGAACAGGAGCATCCTTCTCTGGGACTGACATGCCTGATTTGGGACTACACATTAGAAATCCTGTCTATGAAGAATAACAGCAGGTGATTGACTCACCTTAGAAGTGACAGCTGGTATAGAGTGTCCCACTGTCTATAAGAAGAAAAAGAAGTGGTTTTGCTGTTACTCCTTTCTGAGGAAAAAGTCATCATTATTGCACCTGCCTAGGAATGAAGTTTGAACTCCAGACTGGAGACTGAAATCCATGAAGGGTTTTCTCTGCTGGCTTGTGGTCAGGGCATTTGGAGATCAGGGGAAAGACAGTGGTTTCCAACAACTTTCCTGGGTGCCTCCTGCTTCTCATCTTCTCCAGGTCAGCAACCCCATTTGCCATCCTGGGACCCGGAGTGACCCACAGGGACTAAATCTTCCTCCTATTGGGGCAGTGAGAAGGAAAAGAGAAGGGAAGAAGCATGAGGTGGGGGAAGAACTGGAAGATCCTTTCAGAGACAAAGGCTTTCTAGTGAAGCAGCTGTGAGGGCAAGATTGTAGGGGTAGATGCCATTTACTGTTCCTGAGAGAGACATGCCTACTGCACACTTGAGCATCCTTTCTGTCTCATGGTTGTAGCAACTGGCACAGCCACTGGGTAAGCAAAATAAGTGATCTGGCACTATGATACTTTGCTGCTCTATATTTCTGTGCACTGTCTGTAGTAAAGTGCTCAGCGTCTCAATTACTGCCTTTTTTTGGCTGCCAACCAAGATTTTAGATGTTCACATGAGTATAATTATTTTTTTCATCATATGTATAGTAAATTGTATGTTCTAGTTCTTGCTAGAATTAGCAATTTGAAGTTTTTCAATTACTAGACTACTTGTGTGAGAATATTTGTTCAGATTGGTAGGAGATACTACAATTAGTCTTATATTAAATAGCCTTAAATCAAGCTAAAAGTGGCTGCCACAACTGTTTTCAAACAGACGTCAGCTAGTAGATTGTTGTTGCAATAGCTTTACAACTCTTGGAAAGTAAATCTCCCAATTAATGTAATTATGAACTTCTTTATTAAAAATAGAATTTTGCACCTATCTGAAAGCACTTGTATATCAAACATGGAGTTGGGTACATACACTGTAAATATTTGATTTTTAATTTTTTTTCCTGGCACTCAGATGTCTATTTTTACTTCTTTTTTTTCTCACGCAGTTGAAAGCATGAAAGATTCTTCTTTGATGTTCATGTTTCTATATTTAGGAATGTTAATTTCTCAGAAGTTATTGGAAGCTACAGAAATTAATCTTCATCATGGTATCACTGTCTCCCTGGGCCTCTCTATATACACACTCACAGAAATTAGAAAAATCCTTTTTGATCTAATGTGTCACGAGTTTTTTATTATCTCCTTTCCACTGAGCCTAAACTTTGCAGTATTTTTCTTTTCCTGAAATTGGGCTCAAAAGGGGCACTCAGCTACTATAGAAATTTAAGTCACTATGTGTGCCTGCACATCCTGACTAAGATTTACTTTGGATAATGAGTGTGTTAGTGATAAAAAAGGGAGATATTTAGAAAAGTGGGCTTGCCACATCCGTACGCTCCAAGAATTCATAGTTTACAGTTTCTGGATCACATGGTTTCCTTTTCTCATTTAAGGTAGTCCTAGGAAAGGCAAGGCCTTATCTGAAGAATCAATGCCTCTTCAGCTCTGGGTGTGACTTATGATATATAATATCAGACTCTGAGTACTATTCATACCGCTTCTCTTCCACGTCCAGACTTGATGACTGTTATCCACCCACTGTTAGTTTCTTCCATGACAATGCTCTGAATGGAAGAAACATCATAATTTGGTGAAGTTAATTGCAGTGTCATAGCTGAATTTAAACATACTCAAGGTGTTTTGAAAGATATTTTCTGTTCTCCTAGTAACTGTCAGGGCTGCAAGAAAATGTCCAGGCCAATGACTAGGACATGGCCTGAGGTTAAGCTAACTGAAAAGGATGTGAAAAACTACTGGGGTGATTAAGAGGTAGTTATATGACAAATGATTGAACTTCACGGATGATTGGGAATACTGGGTGCTTTTTGAAGAGTAAAATCTTGCAAGACCAACTCAACCAAGATAACAGTATCAGTGATATCATCTCACATTATAGAGGGTAACGGGAACAGAAATATCAAATTTTGGAACAGATGTAAAAATGGGAACCAACAGAGAGAAGAAAAGAAGAGTGAAAAGGAGGGTCAAGAAACTGTAAAAGAGATGGTAAGGTATCTAAATCATGTGACTGGTGCTCTTTGGAGGACCTGCTGGGCAGCCCTTCCCTTGATCACTGAAGCCTAAACCAGGGGAAAAAAACAGCCTGTTTTTCTGATTATACCACATGAGATTAACTCATTTCTGTAGTCAAGAAGACAGGAATGGTGGGATGGTGGGACCCTGGATTGATGCATTGAGCACCCTGGTGTCACCATCTTGTAGGCCTGATGGCATTAGCATCTATCCAACACTTCCTGATACTAATTAAGTCAGGCTTTGTTTTTTTGTAATTCTTTCGTTTTGTTTTTTTTAATGTCTCGTTCTTACTACCAATTCCCAGTCTCTTTTTTCCATTTTGTTCACATTACTCATTCATTAATTATATGTTATCTGATACCTAGATCATAAGCTTTCTAGTATTTGCTTAATATTTCTTATTCAATCACACCTTGATTTAGATTCAATTGTGTAACAAAAATAGCCCATACTTTCCCATGTCAGACTGATTCACACACATTTATTTTCTGTAGGAAGGAATGAGATATCGCTATGCTTCTTTTCCGATTTGTGAAAAGAGTGATATTTTAAATATTTTGCATTTTTAAAGATTTTAAGAGCACTGTGATAGTGCAAACCATGTATAAATGATGAACACTGCAATTTTTTTCTAAGGAGAAGGGAAATGGCAAATAAGTTTTATGAAAGCTTGTATTTTAAAATTTGTAGCTATACAGCAGTTCACAACAATCCATGTAAGTCTATACTGAGAAAACTACCCCTTTTTAGAAAATTTTTCTGTTTGTGAAAATGTAAAAAAAAGTATACATACAAAAGTGAAAATAGAAAATACATTTTTGTTCTAATTTTCCTTGCCTCATGGGAAACAATATTAGAATCTGAAACTTAAATATACCCAGTAACTTATGATGCAATAATTTTAAATTTTAAATGAAATATGTTATAATTGAAATATTTCTGAGATTCTTTATAGCCAAAAGAATATCAGCATTCAATATTGCATGTTCTCAGAGAAAAGTCTGAAGAGATCAATTAGCTGGCCAGATTTTCAAAATGTCTCAATCACTGTAGCTCTCTTCAATTTTATAGAGTTATACTGAATTACACCGGCTGAAGATCCAACATAATGTTTTTTATCAGAAAAGTATCACATGGTTTAACTGTGCTAATACAGAGTGCTGAGTTGAAACTTTTACATGTTTTCTTACCAGGGAAAAATGTGAACCCAATGTACAATTATACTGGGAGGAAATATAAATGTAATAGTAGCAAATGAGGACATATTGAGGACAAACAGCAATGGCAAGTAGTATACATGGATAGTATACATTAAATACTGTCCAATTCCCATTAGATTACAGTGGGATTTTGGTATCGCAGAACTCTAGCTAGAATATAACTTCTCCGTTGCACTGGCAACAGCTGTACAAGTACATTGAAGGAAAAAACCAGATCTTTTAAGGTAAGGTTAGGGAAAATTGCTAGCCTCATCACTATTTCAGACATCCCAGATGGGACATCTACAAAGAGATGGAATATCGTTTAGCTATTTCGTAAGGACTGAATATATTATGCATATGATTGCCTAATATGGGAATGGCAGTGCAGCTCTTGGTCAGACAAAGCTGTCTAAGATGACAAGCAGGATATCCGATAGTCTTCTCTAGGAAGGATTAGGACACTGGCTCTGGTATGAAATGTTTCCCTCTAGGCTGAATGAGAGGCACTATGCAATGTTAAGAGTGCAGTGTGGGTACAACTCACTGATTAAAGCCCAGGCCCCTCTCTTTCTCTTCCCATCCTCCCATTTAATCTCTTGAACTGGAAGCTGTCTTGCAGAGTTGCCTCAGGAGGACAGAGTAGCTTCCTTGGGAGGTCTGTAAAGCTTTCTTTATCCTGTTTTTTTTTTTCAAATAAGAACATCTATTATGGGACTTGAACCAATCTCACAAGAAAGTAAAAATTAATGAGGGGTGGTATTCATGGGCAGGGTTGTGGGCCTATAGTGGTATTCCATTATTTTACATCTTCAGTATTTACATAATTGTCTCTTTGGCCTAGTCTGTAAAAAGCCAATATAGGATTATTCATTACCATTTTTATCCTCAGCATACTCAGTTAATGATGACGCTGTCCCACAGAAAAGTTTCGTGTATTACTGCTGGGGCTATAGCTATGGTTAAGACATGTTGGTTAGGTCATGGTTGATAAAATATGATCTCAAAGCAGCTTTCTATTTGATGTCAGTATTTACCAGTTATATTAACTTAATATTAGTAGTTGCTTCTGAGAAGTTATAGAGAGAAAGAAAAGACTATTGAGTAGTCAGGGTTATGATAAGAGGTCTCCATGGATCCACGGAACCAAATAAAATAATAAAAACCAGTGTGCTTTTTGTAAAATGTTTGATAATTGTCCATGAAAACTGTTTAATTTTGACAATAATTTTGAACGAAAACTCTTCCTGAAACATAGATGTTTACTAGCATCCAGAAGGATCATTGGACAGTTCAAATCAGCATAATTCTGTTGACAGATAGTTGTTCCTCAGTGAGAAACCGGCTTCTTCAGCTAGAAAAGAAAACTAAAAAATCTCAGTAACAACAGCACAGTACTTGGCTAAGAAAAAATTCTTCTGTCTTAAAAACTTGTTTTTCTCCTATATTGCAAGAGCTGCCTTAAAACAGCTTCTCAGTATGCCATTGCTAGATTAGTTTAAAAATAATGAGACTCCAGGTTCAGAGTTATATTTTTACCATCTTACATTTATTACCATTTGTCATGTTTGCTTCTGCGATGTTGTTTGCAAACCAGAAATTTATCATTTAAAGAAAGAACAGTTCTGTTTATCCATCATATGTTATACTTCTCAGCGAGACAATCAATTGTGCCTCTATATTGGCACTAGGTTAGGGGCAGAGCAAATAATCACTTATATCATCAGAAGTATGAATTTCTGCTCTTTTAAGGTAGGCCTCCTAGAAAACAGATGTTGCATGTGAATAAGCAGAAAACTAATGGTGAGGTTCATCTTGTACAAGTTAGGCATACAGGCTTTCTCTATAGTGAATGAGACAATGTCCAGTGAGACAGTGCCCTTGAGGAAGGAAACCATCTTCTCTGGAGAGAGGGAGTTAATATGAGGGTGTCCCAGAGGGCACACTTTCTCTTCCTGTCCATATTGCTGCATATCCAGACATACATATGCAACTATATATACACATTATGTACAATGCAAGATACAGAATATATAAAACATAGCATGTTGTATATTTTTATTTGTTATATATCTTACACATTATACAAACTGATAAATAATTAAATTAATTAACAATTTATTTTCTTCCTATCTCCTGCAGATTGAGCCGTTCTGACTATTTAGACTAGATGCCTAATTACATGACGGAGGTTATGTAAGATAACTCCAGCAAAACCTATTATCTTGAACAGGACAAGAGTTAGTTAAACACAGGGGGAAAATATCTTACATGTGCTATGTATTAATAAAAAGCATATATATTTAGATTCAAATTTTTTGCATGACCATTATTACTAATAAATAATTCAAAATAATGCATTATCTCATCATATTTTCAGATCATTAGATAAAAGTATAACACATTCAGATGCTGAATACTGCTGCATGATATTAGAGCAATCAGCGTACAGGAAAAGTGGTCATATGAAAGTTTATCCACAGCGTGCATGTCACTGACACATATTTAAAATGGATATATTTTACCAACAACACGAGTTGTATTTTAACTCTGAGTAACATAAAATAAAACAGTAAGTTTTGTAGATAAATAAAATATATTATTACCTTGTGGTGGGTTGACCTTGGCTGGATGCCAGGTGCCCACCAAGCCGCTCTATCACTTCCCTCCTCAGCAGAACCAGGGAGGGGAGAAAATAAGATGGAAAAAACTTATGGGTCAAGATAAAGGCAGTTTAATAAAGCAAAAGCAAAGGCCATGTGCGGAAGCAAAGGAAAACAGAAGATTTATTCTCTGCTTCCCATCAGCAGGTGATGTCCAGCCACCTCCCAGGAAGTAGGGCTTCAGTACATGTATGTCCCGGTTTCGGCTGGGATAGGGTTAAATTTCTTCCTAGTGCTGTGTTTTGGATTTAGTATGAGAAGAATGTTGATAACACACTGATGTTTTCAGTTGTTGCTAAGTGCCCTCCTAGTCCAAGGACAGCTCCCTGCCTACTGACTGAGCTAGGTACACAAGATGGGAGGGAACATAATCAGGACAGCCAGCCCAGCTGGCCAATGGGGTATTCCATACCATGTGACGTCATGCTCAGTATATGAACGGTAGGCGTGATCCAGGAAGTACCGATCGCTACTTGGTTATCGGTCAGCACGGGTGGTGAGCAATTGCATTGTGCATCACTCATTTTGTATATTTTATCATTATCATTATTATTTTCCTTTTTTTTTCCCTGTTCTATTAAACTGTCTTTATCTCAACCCACGAGTTTTTCTCACTCTTACCCTTCCGATTCTCTCCCCGTCCCGCTGGGGGTGGGGGGAGTGAGTGAGCGACTGCGTGGTATTTGGCTGCCTGCCAGATTAAACCACAACAATGTAGCTGTTGGTCCAGAAGACAAATGTCATAATGACGAATGCCCCCCTCCTGTCCCTTTTCTTTTAGCTTTTATTGCTGAGCAGATGTCATATGGTATGGAATAGCCCTTTGGACAGTTTGGGTCAGTTGTCCTGGCTACGTCCCCTCCCAAGATCTTGCCCACCTCCAGCCTATTGGTGAGGGGGGAATTTTGGAGAGACAGTCTTGATGCTGTGTGAGCACTGCTCAACAGTAACCAAAACACTGGTGTTATCAACACCTTTCTAGTTATCAATAGTTATCTAGTTATCAGCACTATGAGGGCTGCCATGGGGAAAATCAACTCCATCCCAGCCAGACCCAATACATACCTTATCCAGCAGAAAGCTTTGTCCTACAGGCTGCTTATGACTTAAGGAAGGAAGACTATGTTTTAGGCATGCAAGCAGTGTATATGTCATTGAGGTGAGGAAGCAAGAACACAGAGCATAATACTGCCAGGGTCTGTCAGATTCATTAGGTCCAGTTCCCCTGTAATCACAAGCAATCAGGTTATATAGTCCCACTGATACATGTATTAAGCTTCTCTTCATCTCCTGTATTGCACTAAAAGAAAGCTGCATTATCAGTAAAAAGAAAATGTATAATACGTCACTGCAGATAGAAAAAGTTAAGTTAAATACTCAGAGGACCTTACACAAACAGTGAAAGGCAAGACAAATGGTCTGTTTGGGTACATGAAGGAGAATAACAAGCTCTGATGCACAGTTTCATTCCTGGCAAGACTAGTAAGCTAATGGGTGTGTGTATTGAAGCAGTGAAACTACAAGAAAACTTCTACCTTTCACTCTCAGTTTCAGGAAAACAGCATGTTCTCCCCGCTAACTATACTCCTGGCATAAGCAATCTCATAGGTGTTTTCTAAAGGAACAGTTGATTGGTAATAATTCCCTTGCACAATTGCAGGAGCAGAAAGAGGACTCAAGGCCCCTGTAGTTCAGCCCTATGAATATAAAGGAGTGAAAAATATTGTAAGTCAATATACGTCTGTTAAGATGTGGTAGAATCTGGTGACATTGAGTTCCTTGCAGTGGATCTACCCGTGATTCCTTGAAATGATCACACCAAAAGCATCAAAAGGGTGTTCAGTCTCTAATGGTAAATTTTACTGTAACATAAACTAGGGGGAAAACGAAAGTTTTTAAAGAGAAAACTCGGGTTTAATAAGTAAGAGAGGTTAAAAGAAGAGGTATCTCCCTTCCAATCCATTGAGCTCTTGCTGGTCATTTTACTTTTCCACACAGAAACTTTCAATGACTCCTTGAGTTGTGACAGTCTCTACAGAATAACAAGTTCACCAGATAATTCAGGCTGGAAAGGGCCTCAGGAGGTCTCAAGTCCAACTTCCTCCTCAGAACAGGGTTAGTTACCAGGTTGCTCAGAGTTTTATCCAGTCAGGTCTTGGCAATCCCCAAGGACAGAGACTGCATAACCTCTCTAGGCAGCCTGTTCCACTGCCTGACTGTCCTCATGGGGAAACTGTTCCTCCTTACATCCAATCTGAACCTCTCATTTCAAAATATGTCCCTTACCTCTCATCATCCCTCCATGCACCAGACCCCTGTCTTCTTGCTAACCTCCCCATAGGTACTGGGGAGGCAGCTGCCAGGTCACTCCCCAAAGCCACCTCTTTTCAAGGCTGAATAAGGCCAGCTCCTTCAGCATCTTCTCAAAGAGCAGGTGCTCCAGCCCCAACCAGCTTGGAGGTCCTCTGCTGAACTCACTCCAGGTTATCTATGTCTTTCTTGTACTGGGGGACACAAAACCGGGCATAGAACTCTAGATGCAGTTTAACAAGTGCTGAGTAAAAGGGGATAATCATCTCCCCCAGACTACTGGCTGTACTCCCCTTCATACAGCCCAGGAGGCCGTTTGCCTTCTCTGCTGCCAGGGCATACTGCTGGCTCACGTTCAGTTTGCTGCCCACCAGGATCCCCACGTCCTTTTCAGAAGAGCTGCTCCTCAGTCAGTCAGTCCCCATCCTGTACTGTTGTGGGGGATTAGTCCATATTGGATGTAGGACTTCAAATTTGTCTTTTTCGATTTTCAAAATGGGTCTCTGTTGGACAACTCCTCTAGCTCTGAATATCAGCCCTGACCTCAAGCATATTAACTGCACTCTACAATTGGTTGTCATCTGCAGACCTGACGAGTGTGCACTCTCTTACCTCCTCCAGATCATTGACAAAGACATTAAACAGGACAGGTCCCAGGATAGACACTTGCGATACACTGCTTGTCTCCAGGTAGAGTAGACTTCATTAATCAGTAACTTCTGAGCTCAAGCACCTAACCAGTTTTTCACCCGTCTACTTATCCACCCATCTATACTGTAACACTCCAACTTGAATGCAAGAATATAAGTAGATCATGTCAAAAGCCTTGCTAAAATCAAGAGAGTCAAATATCCTCTGCCTTTCCCAATTCTCAAATTCAATCAAGGCAATCGAGTTGGTCAGGCATGATGTGCCCAATGTAAATTTGTGCTAACGTTTCCAAAGTAGCCATTGCTCAGAGACTGGGTGGACATCAGTCTGCTTGTGGGAAGTGTTGAGTGATTGTCTTTGTATCTCTTTTTTTCTTTTTTTCCCCTTTACTTATTAAACTGTTTTGAGTTTAAACCCATGAGTTTTTCTTGGTTTTGTCCTTCCAATTCTCCCCTCATCCCACCAGAAGAGCGTGAGCGGGTGACTGAGTGGGGGCTTAGCTACCAGCCAGGGTCAACCCATCACACTCTATCCATCACACAGGATGCACAGGAAGCATTATGTTGTGTGGCTTACTTGTAATAGCCTGTACTATCATCCTCATTCAGAGTGGCAGATCTTATATTTTATATATGAACTAAATTTTGCTATTTCCTGGCTAATGTGTGCTTAGCTACTCTGCTTTAGGGTTATTTATAAAAAGTGTGTATCTGAGTACATGCTGACTTTAAAATCATTTTGAAAGCAATCTCTCTCTGTGGTTTTCTGTTTAATACATTTACTGCTGGATATGTAATCATGATTAAAATATTTTAAGAACTTAATGATTAGAAAGATTATTTCAGAGTTTATGCTATTGACTTTGAGAACACTTGCAAAGCAGTTGTGTATTTCTTCCTGCATCTCTGCTGTGCTAATCTGGGCATGGTATCCAGTTCTTACAGTGGAGCAGGAGGGGAGAGGATCTTAACATACGGCAAACTGTTGCCAGGTACCGCTGTTATTATTCATTTCTATGAGTGTACAGAGTTTAGCACAATTGATACCTTATTAAAAATATGGGTCTCTAGGTGCTAAAGCAATACAACTGTTAAATAATATTTCTGTGTACAGATGTGCAGACAAAGAAGAAAAACAGTTTAATTAAAGCATCCTGTTAAGGAACACAAAGCTCTTTCTGTGGTCTCATGCCTGCCAGTCTTTGGAACTTTTGTTCCATTTTTCATCTTATTAACATACCACACAGCCAAATATTCCCTGAATGCAGCCCATGTTTATAAATACTGTCAGCGTTATTGACATTTCATTACTTTCAAAGTTTCATGATATGATGAATAGGTACACCAATTTCTATCATAGGAAGCAAAATGATTCCAGACCACTCCAGAGCTCTACAGGCTGTACAGAGAAACAGATTCATCTGGATAGTCAAGAGCACTAGGTGAGTTATACAGACCTGTTGGTCAGGTTCTGGAGATCTGTTTAATAGCAGCTGGCAACATAGGGATATTCTTAGAACACAAAGTTGTTTTTTTTAGCTAAGCCAATGTAACAGAAGTTGGAACCCTGCTTTCTGACCACATCTCTGATTTAAAAAAAAAAAAAAAAAAAAAAAAAAAAGGAATAGTATGCCAATACTTTCAGATAGAAGATAATTCAAAGCAAATTTTATTCAGTAGGGCAATGAATTGGAGCAAGCCTGAAGCAGCCAAACTGCAGGTACTGCATATGGCAGACCCATCAGCAATTTCTGAGCCACCAGCACAGCTGCCTGAGGAACCTGCCAAGAGGCCAGATGTCACTTTTGGAAAGCTACATAACACAGCTTGAAGTGTGAATCCTTTGATGGCAAACCATTTTCACTGGGTCACATTCTGATCTCATTTACATTGTTTCAAAGCTGAGATTTCGCACAAAATAAATGAGAACAGAATTTCTTAAGTGAAAATATAAATGGAAAACCAGCTGAATTTCATAAAAGAGAAATAGTGAGAGAGAAAAAGTGTTTAGAATTGGATTCTCAGTTTGCAGAAATATAGTTTTCCAACAAAAACAAACATTTATATGTGTAATTTAAATAATGAAAGCAATGAAAGGAATTAAAATGATTGCACACATTTTGCTAAGAAGGTTTTAAAAATAATTCTTATTGCAGATTCATATAAGTTAACTTTTATCATCATTTGATATGCTAGCAAATAGGTGTGTTACTAAAAATCTAATGAGTATGAGGTGCTTAGATATGAATACATTTTAAGTATTTTTTTAAATAGTCCATTTATTAGAAGACTATCAAGATGCTGTTAAAGGAAAAGTATAAAACGATAGGCCTAATAAAAACAAATTCAGACTATCGGCAACAAAGTTTAACCCCTGTGTGTAAGCCTTACGATGTCTCTCATATGTGCAATAAAACATGCAGTAAATTTAACAAATAAATGACACATCAGTGTCATTACAGTAATACTCTAGACCTGCTGAAGAGTTAATGAGACAAGTTGTGATGTTTTACCTCTAGGGACATAAAGGACCTGTAAAATTTTTAAAGACTATTTAAAGATTATTTGTTTTTAGAGAAATTAAGCTTTTTATTGGGGAACATTTCTTTCATTTTTTCTGGTTTTGTGTGGAAGCATGAACAGCCTGATCTGCAACGTTGCCTTAACCTCCCCAATGTCCTCTATGATAATCAAAACATCACCTTTAGCATTCTCTTTAAGCATTCTCTTAAGCTTTGCCCATAGATACTCATAAGATTTCAAAGCTCATATGAAAAACACTACAGCCCAGTTTTGATTACGTAGCGCTAACAGGCTTTGCTTCTCTACTTCTCTTCATGTCTGTCAACCAAAGGCCTCTAACAAGATGACATTACATTTTCTGGAATGGCAAGATTCACAGAGCATGGGAAAGATTCACTGGGGCTGATCCATGATTGACATTATTTTCTTCAAGAGAAAAACATTTTATGTATTGGGTTTTTTTAAGACCAATGGGACAGTCTAAATGTTATTGTCAAATCTACATTATGCCAGCTAAGACCAATTCTTTCCTGGATAAATTATTAATAGAAGGTTTTTCCTGCTCAGCTACATACTTTAATATTTTAATATTTTCTGCACTTCCTAAGACAAAAAAAGTAGTATGATCATTCTACTATTGCCAATAGCCTGTTCTAAATCCATTAATATAATTGATTAAAGTTATTATAATGGCATATGTCAGAATTCATTGCATGTATTGTATGTAAAACCTGCAGTTTAGCACTAAAAGAACATGGAAAAACGAGAAAAAGAGTTCTAGTGTCATATATCTTGTTCAGCAATTGACAATATGCAACCTCAGATGCACAACAATTGCTATTGCAAACCCACATGCAGGAAATACAAGCTGAATAAGTTATTTTTATATGTGAAACCGGTCCTTTGCTTCCATCCAGCTTGTAGGTGGCAATTTAAAGGACTTTTTGAAATTTGATAATAACTCTTTTTTCTTGATGAAATAGAAGCTTTATTTGAAGTTCAGGTTTTTTTAGGATAAAGAAATTTTTAAACAGAAATTTATGGAAAAATTAGAAGGGAATGTTTAATATCTGTAAAAAAAATCTTTTTGAAATGATACGTGATTTTCTGCCAACTTATTATAAAATCGTATCTCAAACTGAGGTTATTTTCTGCAGAATGCAAAGCTGGATGATTGTCCAAAAAAATCTAATTTTCAGTTATGTTTTACGCTTTTGATTAAAAGATAGGCACTTGTGTGCCATTTACACCATTTTGCTGCTCTATAACACTCTAGTTTTCTTAATCACATCCCAGTAAACAGATTATTTACGTCCCAGTTAAGAGATTGTTTGGATTGCAGTAAGGAGAACATGCATGAAATTTAAACAATAGGAAGAATCATACAGGTCATGACTCTATTTCATGATGTTTAAAAGGGTTTCAAGCAGCTCATCCATCTTCTCAAACCCTCTGCCCCATGAGAGGTTTCACTGTAAGATAGGCTATCCCTAACAAATATTTATCCAACATGATTGGCCTTTTCAGGCTGAAGGGATGACTAAGAGAAGATGTTTGAGAGGACTGAGAGTGGTACTGGGATGGTGAATAGGGAAAGATAGTTCACTGCCTTTTTTAGGAGAAGAACCTATAGGCATTAAGTGGAGGTGCCAGGTGGAAGGCTTAAAACCATTATTAGGAGACAGTTCACATAAAGCTGTGAAAAGCATTTCACTGGATGTTGTGCAAGCTAAAAACTTTAAATGGGTTCATGAGAAAAATCCATCCATGACTATTAAACACAAGCAAAATGGTCCTGGCGTATGATTCCCTGAGTCAAAAATTACTGGAGGCTCAGTGTATATTCTAGGGGAGACACTTATATCCACTGCCACACACTCACTTCCCCTCACCCCTGCAAGACAGTATGAAAACATTGCCCCATTCACCCCAGAAAAACCATCTAAGTGGTCATGCTGTCTCCCCTGAAGTCCTGGATAGCTGTAGCTGTGGAGTAACCTATTTCAGCCATTCTTATGCTCTTATATCACTTAAACATCTGCTAAAAATCTCCAAGGAAGTAAATTTCCAAAATTTCCCCTAGTTTGACAATTTCAGTGCTTGTCACAGTATTAGAAAGTTTTTTGTGACATCCAGCAATGTCTTTTTACTATTAATCAAAGAGATTAACCTTTTGTACTTGCCCAAGTAGACACGGAAAATCCTTGATCATAATCTTGTTTATAACATATAACAAAACAAAAGGCAATTATCAAGTTCTCTACACAGTCTCTTATTTTAGAATTTAAAAATCTGTACAAAACAAATCTTAGATCATATCTTCTAAATATCTTTTTCTGCTTTATATTGTCTTTGGTCATCTGCTTCAGTGTCATTCCCAAAATTGGATATATTACTGCAGATGAAGCTTTTTCTAGTACTGAGGGGAATAATTTCTTGAGTTTTATACAGAATACTTCTCGGAGAATCATTCTGAAACTGTATGATAGCCTTGACTCCACTTAGCTTTGTCGTACAGAACCTTTGCCTGCCATACAACAGCCTATAGCCACTTTGTCTCTATGCTACATTAAAGACAATGATTTTTTTCTTCCTGCGAATGGTACTTTGTACTTTTCTTGACTGAATTGCCTCTTGATGATTTTTGCTATAGCTCCAATTTGCAAAGATCATCTTGAAGTCTGATCTTCACCACAAGGGTATTTTTGATTTCTCCTATTTTGGGGTGACTCACAATTTTCATGCACGTACTCTTTATTCCCTTATATAAGTTAGTGTAAGTAAGTATGGTATAAATCTGTGCTGAAACAGCCTCATATAAGATTCCTTTTGGATTAACCTGCTTTTAGTAAAGAATTGAGAAAAAGCCCTGCTTTTTTTCAGAAATAGTTTCTTTTCATTTAAACTGTATTTTCCTCTTTTTCTTACGAGAATATCCTGTATGACGTATATGTAAAACATCATGTACTATTAACCATTGTCCACCAGAGCAGCCATTCTGATAGAGAAGGAAATTATATAGTTATTGACATAACTATACTCGCTGTTTGTTTCAGATCTTATTATCTCCTAGGAGCTTACAAAATATTTGGTTTAAAAAAAATTCAGACTCTTTCCATGTGCTGAAATCAGACTGATGTCTATAACTTTTAAGAATAAATACTATGTGTGGCCTTCTTCAATACCCTGGGACTTTCCCCATGCTCAGTAGTTTGTCAAAGAGAATGACTAATGATTACAAGATTGTATTAGCTAGTTCCTTAAGTACTTTGGGGAGAATTTTATCTGAGCCTGTGGATTTGAATGCATCTGATCTATGTACACTTTTAAAGCTATTTTTTTACACATTCTGGCTATGCCTGTCTCCACATTAAAATTAATGTTCCTTGGAGTCTAGTCACAATCAATCTTTTTTTTTTTCTTTTTTTTTCTTTTTGGGAAGAGTGAAGTGAGAACAGCATTGGCTACTTCAGCTTTCCCTGCAACATCCATTATGTTTACTTTTCCCTCAAACAAATAATAGCACTCAACTATTTTAGCCTTCCTCTTAGTTCTAATGTGGATGTGGAACTAACTTGTTGCTTTCTTTGGTCTCATAGTAGTTTTAACTTGTTTTCATTTCTGGCCTCTTTTGATTTTATCTTTTCAGTCTGCACTCTTTTCTAATGCGTTCTCTACTTCTATCTACTTTTATATGACTCCTTACTGATTTAAAAGCCTTTTGAGACTCTGGAGGTCATCCAAGGGCATAGTCCTAGGTGGGTGCTATGACAAATATTGTGTGTGTTTATCTATATTGTACATATACACAGCAGCATATCTACACAGATTTATATTCTTGTACCAAATATTTATTCAAAACATATGTATCTATTCCCAGTAGATGTAGGTCACTGAAGTAGTGCACATTTCAAGTACTTCATCCTTGATTTTCTCTCCTACTGAAAAGCTGTGCAGGTGTTGGAGACCGTTATGTAGGATAGGGATCAACCTCTGAAGTGATATAAATGATGACCCATTATGTGGGTGATAACGTCAAAACACAGAGGAAACAACCTAACATACACATACCTTTGTAATAGGATATGATGTAATCCACTAAACTGTGATTTTCTTTGCATTCCTAGGCACAATAAAACATTCTTTAATGTTTCTTAGAATAAAAAATTACTTGCAGTCTTGCACAAAAGGACCCACCCTCCCACTCACCCACCCAACCAATCAAAAAACGACTTTAATGTAACTTTAGAAAGTGAAGAGGTTAGTATTGAAGTGGCTAACATTTTGACTGTAGCAATTACAACATGCATCTGCTCTGAAGGAAAAGAACCCCTCTGAAATAGGCAGCTATAAAATTATCTTCCAGAAAGTCAGCTAGAAAAATGTCCTGATTATACTAAAATACCACTGGCCAAAGAAGTTGAGGAAGATGACATTCAAATGCAATTGAATGTGCATTTGGGACAGTGATAGGATCCAAAGTTTTCTTTGCCCACATTCTTGCTGAAAAAGACAATCTTCAATTCTCAAATTCAGGACATTCAGGCATGAATATTTCTGTCATGAAAACCTTTTCCTTCTTTTTGTCTCTTTCTTCTCTCATGAATCATCAGCTGAAGGAAGGAGGTCTCACTCAATACAAATAGATGTGTTTTGAATATTCTATTATTCACTGTTTATTTAATCAATACATGTTAACATATTAAGTTCACAATTATCGTGTAAAATTACCTGCTCAGAAGTGAATTAACAAATCTCTGTAAGTTGGATTATCTGAAGACGTTGTAACTCTGAGAAAACATCAAAAAAACCCCACCTAGAAATGCTATAAATCATTGTTTTCTAACTTTTTATTTCCATTCTTTTTCCTAGTGACATGCATTTTATTTCATTTTTTGACAGGTATGCACATAATCAAGTTGCAAACCACGGATGGGAACCTGCCCGTTACAGGCTTTCATGTATAATAAAAAAATTGCATACTATATTGTAATAAATTGCTTAAAGTAGTGACAACTTAATTATCTAGACTGACCAATGGGCTAGAATTGAAATACCTCATACCTGTGGATAATGACACAGTTAATCTGATCAGAATAATATCTGGAAGACAGCAGTTTGTTTTTTGACACCCAAATTAATCACGCAAAAATAACTGCCTGAAAATGCAAAAAAAAAGTTGATATACCATTAAGAATGCAGGAACATGGCCACAGCCTGGAACAGTAATATAGTTGTAGCATAGCAGATATATATAAAATGAAGAACAAGGGAAGTGATAAATGATATCTTAATATACATTTTGTAGACTCAGCTCCCTCCAGCTTTTTATACGATGCTCTTCTAGATCATGTCTGAGTTTGTTGGAAATATTTTTTTTATACTGAATCTGCTAAAATTTCCATAAAATGAATGATCAGGAGTGACAAATCACTACATACATCATATATAGGAGACAAAATGGTTTACCTGTATCTACATAAACAGACCTTGTTCCAAGGGAGGGACAGAAGGAATAATATTAATCTCCCTATAACTAGTAATGAAGGAATGAAGGAATGAAGGAAAATACAGAGGTATTTTCAGTTAAGAATCCTCAACCTCAAACTTGTATCTGCTAACATTTGAAATTGAGTATGAGATTTGACATGTATCGATAAACCTACTTTCTACAACTGTAAAGAAACAGTAATTTCTTCGGGCCAGACTATGTCTGAAATAATGTTGTTTATGTATGTATTTTGCTTAAATGACTAGGACATGTATTGCACTTTCTCTCTTTCTTTCTTATTCTGCAGTAGCAATACAAAGAGATGTATTGCTCAGATCAATTGTCAATTGGTGTGAGACAGTGTAAGGCAAAGGCATAACTGATACTATGGAAAATGAGGCAAAAGCATGGCAGATGCAAAATTTCTTGGGTAATAAGTTAAAAAGTAAACAGGTACTAGGTTTATTCAGTTTATTGTATGACAGGACAGTTAAACACAGTCAATTTCATGTAAATGGATACATAAAACAGAGGTGGAGAGCAGGCAAAGTGGGAGCTAGACTGTTTTGTAACCTACAGAACCCCCCCCCCGCTTTGCAGCAGGAAACCTGGCCAGTGAAGTGACGGACAAGAACCTGCTCATTCCACCTCTAATGGATATAGTTTTGTTACTGTGGCTTTTTTTAGTTTGGCAATAAATCAATATATCCTGTACAAGTGGAATAGTTTGGGGTCTTATGTACTGTATTGCTATTACAGTTCTTTGTGAAACTTCTGGTGTAAATATGTGCCTGAGGAAAGACTCCTGACTTGTCTGGGAACTCAGACAACCCATCCTAAAATGTGACAGGACCCTGACAACCTACGTTTGATAGCTGTAGTGCAATGTAAATGATTATCTGGGGCTATTGAAGACAAATCCATTCTGGCAGAGCCTAAGGAGTGGTAGTGATTACCAGGTAAAATGGTATTTGCACATGATAGTGGTGTCTCTCTGACTTCAGTATGGCTTTTCACACAGCGGGGGCAAGGCCCTTTAAAAGCTCCAGAATGTACAACAAGAAGTGGATGGGACATACAGAGGTAAAGGTGAGGGGAAGCCTGGGAGTGAGTATCATATGATTTTGGTACCCCAACTGCCAAATTAATCTTCAGAAAATCAAATGAATATTTGAAAAACTAATAGGACAACATTTCAATCTTAAAAAGCATAGCCTACAGCCAAAAGCAGTAGGACTGGTAAGTATGCAAAAACTTACTCTCTTCACATGAAGCTGCAAAACTAGATTATCTGTTGTGCAAGAACTGGATTTGTTATTATTTTGACACTTTGACTTCAACTACCAGGACTTCAAGACAATATGAACTGAATCAAGTTAGTCAAAATATATGAAATACTTCCCTGAAAGTCTGGAATATTGAAACGTTGTTGTTGTTCTGAGAACCTGGTGATTTTAGAGTTCTGTATTATTTTTAATGTGTTACAGTTTTGGACAATATTTGATACTCGCTTCTTTCTGTCACAAATTTAAATAAAATGAATATAAACACGTGCTGTGCTACCACACACAGTTTAAATATTTCTTCTATCTGAGAAGGGGATTCAGGATAACCTAAATAGCTTTGCTTTGCTTTGCTTTGCTTTGCTTTGCTTTGCTTTGCTTTGCTTTGCTTTGCTTTGCTTTCCTTTCCTTTCTTTTCTTTTTCTTTCCTCTCCTTTCTCTTCTTTTCTTTTCCTTTCTTTTCCTTTCTTTTCCTTTCTTTTCCTTTCTTTTCCTTTCTTTTCCTTTCTCTTATTTTCTCCTTTTCTTTTCTTTTCTACTCTTTTCTTCTCTTTTCTCACAAAACATTTTTTATCAGACCAGGACTTCTCATATTCATGTCAAATTGTGATTAGCTAACTGTTTCATTAGTGCACCTATGGCTGAATCTGTACCTGAGATACCTGAACATTGCAGAAGGAATCCTTTTTCAATGACACTTAAACAGCTTATAGAGTGTAATGTGAAAATGTTAAGAACTTCTATTCTTTTAAAAGAGTAAAGAATCATTTTCTGAAATGCTTAATGTGCTTGTGTACTTCAACATAATGAAAAGTTTATATTGTTTGCAGCTCTTAATCATTAACCATTCTGAATTAGTTGAAAGTAAAATAGATTTTTTACAGTTTCCACATAAAACCTGACACTGTGTGTCCTCTGTAGAGGCTGTGCTTATTCAAAGCAATGAAAATTTTGCTCAATAAGTTTAGAAATTAGTCCTTTAATTGTGAATATCACTAAAATATGTATCAGGGAAATTCTCATAGTTTGCAGCTACAATTCTTAAAAAAAATTCTTTGAGGCAGAAGCCTACTTTCTAATAAACAGTAAGGTTGCCTAGTAAATGCTCAAACATATTTCACAGAGACAGGACTGATCCTGCTGCTGGTGAGCACAGTAGAGTACCTGATGTGTTAATAATAATTTATGTTATGACTCTTCTTCCTTAGCTATGAGTGAACCTCTGTCACAGGTTCTGTATTTAAGGCATGAGCTGGCCAGTGGGCAATTACAGGGGGGTAGAGAACAAAAATAAGATTATAATATAAAATTAGAACTTTAAAGCCCAGCTCCACAGTGTGGAATCACACCAAGAAATTGCAAATTTCACAGCATTCATAGTTAGAAATTGTCTGGCTTATTTCCCCCCACCTCATGGGAAACATCACACACAGCTTCTTATACCTAATTTATTTCAGTTAACAGCATGTCAGGGCATTTCCAATTTCAAAGGAAACTTCATTTCCGTAGTAGGCAGCTTTGCATCAGCCAGAGCACTAAGGTAGTGAGCATGCAGTAGCTTACATCTCTCCAGCACTCACCTTGATTAAGATAATTCAGTTTGCTTTTTCTGACAATACACTTACCAGAAACTGTACGTCTCAAATGCCTATAGAAGCCTTTATGTATGACATCCAGTGACATCATTACGTAAGTATTCGAAATAGCAGTCAATTAACCAACGTCATCTGGTTGACAAGATTCCTCTGTAGACAAGATTTCAAAATAAAAATGCTAATAAAGAACTGATAAACTCTTACTAGTCTGAACTACTTGAGCTTTTCAAACTGATTTCTTTCTTTCTTTTTGTGTCCGTGTCAGTAAAACAGAATTCTGTACAAAAGCGAAAGTCAGAGAAGAGTTAGATCACCCTTTTCTTCCCACTATCTGACTTTCATTTCCCTCTTTCTCACTGTTAGACTTTTGACTAGAAATACATAACATAACTGGCACAACCATAAACATTGCCTTTCCTTTTTATTTCCCAGAGAGATGGCTGATCAAGATATTGCCAATGATCATATTACAGAACTAGTTCTTATTACAGACTTTATTGCAAAATTATTTATGACACATTGTACCCATGGACTACATTTGTTACAAAAGGCACAGGACTGCATTTGAAGAGGAAGAAGAAAATGTGTATACAGAGACCTTGGTAGCTGTATCAAGTATTTTTAGTAAACAATGCATTTTGTTATAACTGTGGAACACTGTGGATTGAAAATGGAATTCCTCAGCATCTTCAAAGAATTTCAGATTAACATATTTCAAGTTCAGAATGAAAAAATTTACTTATCTAGTCTATGACTACATATAACTGTTTTGGTTCTCTAGATTATGATTTCTTGAATAACACAGGCCATATGCCCTAATGCCAGAATTGTTCCCTTTGGAGTCTCATTAGTTTAAGGACTATCTTCTAGAAGATATCAAGCCCTGATTTAAAAACTCAGAGAATGTGGGAAACACTGAAGGTGATAGCAGAAGTGTCTAGGTACTGAGCAATTCAGTGGTTAAGTCTTTACCTGTTTGAGTTAGAAATAATTTACTGACTTCTGTTACACTAAGTCAGCAGGAACTGTGGGAGAGTCTTCTGCAATTCAGTATCAATTTAAACAAGTCATGTTACTCCAATTAATTTTTTTGTTGTTGTTGTTTTTTAAGCATGAACTACCAGTAATACTACCTGATAAGAACCAATTTTCATGTAGATGGACAGGTTCTGTAAAATGGTAAAATGAGGTTGACATGATTACAGAATGACATTTTGAAAGACAGGAACATGAGACAAAGGAAAACCTTACATTTCTTAGTTTAAAGTGCTGGATGTAATATCATGATTGTGAAGTCTCATTCTAAAACATGAAAGCAGTTGTATATTACTTTTCCATTAAAGTAATTTGAGCCAACCCATTTGAAAACTTTTTCTCAGTTATCTTTTTTGTTAACACTCCAACAAATTGCATTAAGAAATAGTCTAATGCTGTTGCAGAATACATGTTGATACTAAATAATTATAAGTCTTATTATTGAAATCTGCCTGAACAGGTTAAAACAACCTTAGAATAGTCATGCAATTTGGGAGAAATGTTATAAGAGGATCATATAACATTAGAATGTTAAACTCCAAATCCACAGCAGAAAGATCACAAGAAACATTCCACATCTTTTGGGGAAAAAAAGCAACCAAAGAAGAAAATTTTTATAACACTTTGGAAGGTCAAAAATAACATCTGACTTATGCTGACTATGAATATGATGAAGCTTGCTGTTAAACCTAACTTATTATTATTTAATTATTGCCATTATATATCACATCACAAGTTTACAAAATTATGACTGAACTATAAATTTATGACTGCAGCATTTGGTTTCAAAACTCTCAGGGTGCTTAATAAGAGCTCAGTTCTCATAGAAATACAATAACTGGTAGTGATGTCAACATTAGTAGCTACTTGTGATTATACTTGTCCCAGCTGGGATAGAGTTAATTTTCTTTCTGGTAGCTGGTATACTGCTGTGTTTTGGATTTAGGGTGAGAATAATGTTGATAACACACTGATGTTTTAGTTGTTGCTGAGCAGTGCTTACACGGAGTCAAGGCCTTTTCCTGCTTCTCACACTGCCTCACCAGCGAGTAGGCTGCGGGTGCACAAGAAGAGGGGACACAGCCAGGACAGCTGATCCTGATTGACCAAAGGGATATTCCATACCATATGACATCATGCTCAGTATAAACTAGGGGAAAATCTGGCCAGGGGTCCGCTGCTCAGGAACTGGCAGGGCGTTGGTCAGCGGGTGGTGAGGAATTGCATTATGCATCACTTGTTTTGTATATTCTTTTATCATTATTATTACTTTCCCTTTCTTTTCTATCTTACTTATCTCAAGTAATGAGTTTTATCTTTTTTTCTGATTCTCTTCTCCATCCCACTGCAGGCGGAGTGAGCGAACAGCTGTGGTGTTCAGCTGCCTGCTGGGTTAAACCACAATCCCTACTACATAGATAAATTCAGGGTTCATATATCTCAGAGCAGAATCAAATCCAGAAAGCAAATTTTTCTTTTAGTTTAGCAATGGAGCCACATGTCACATGGAACTATGACTGAAGAAATATCAAAAGCTCATTTAAAATATCCCAAGTTCCATGATTCCCTTTTGCACAGAAAAGCTTTTGGGTCTTGGCTAAAACTATGTAGTTCAGATATCCAGTAATTACTTCTAGCTACCACAGTTATTTCTGCCAACTGGGCAAATAATTTCCTGTGAATATTCACTTTTAAATGAATCCTTTCGGTTGTACTCACTGCTTTATGTTCGCCTTTTTGTGAATATTCTAGCAAATGAGTTGTTGGAAGGAAGATGTGCCAATGAGAATAATTTTCCATAGCAATCACAGAATATTCAAATAAAATGAATAATGAATTGAGCAACTTAAATATTTATACTTTCAATTCAGGGCTTCTCTGGCCCTGGAAATTCTTTATGTTTCAGAGAATTCCTACTGTGTCCCAATTGCTTTAGTTGCTTTAGTCTTCTACTCACTGATGTAAGAAGATTTATTTCTGTAGATTTGTACCAACGGAAATTAGAACAGAATTGTGATTTTATCTTTAAAATATGCTCACAATAAATATTTTGTAAACATGCTATTCACTACTGTCTGCAGAAAATAGTCTTTGAATAATCACTATATTTAAGCAATATGATTGTGAATAATTCATACAGAAGAAGGAAGAAAAATTAGCCCATATTCCTATTACAAATAATTAATCCCAGACTCAGAGTTTTCTGCCTGATTAAAAAAAATTATCTAAGGCAGCATGATAGTAATTTTTGGTCAATAAGAACCATTTAAGGAGATTCACAGCAGGTGTGAACCGTCTGGCTGTATTTGCATATGTATATTTTAATGTGTTTTTTATTATCTCAACCTTTCTAAAAGAATTAATGGACCTTTTACCATTATCTTAAGTTTCTCTGCTTTTTGAGCATCTCTTTTTAAAACAGAGTTTTTGTTTTTTTACAGTAACACTACTAATAATAAACTTACAATTGTTAGGTTGAGTTTAAGAAAAATGTTAATCACTTATTAAGGTCACCTTTTTGAAAAATTGCTTGTGGTGATTACAAGATTAAAGAAAAAGAAGAAATTAAGCAGGGAATATGCAAATTAAATTTACATTAATTACATTTCTCTGCATGACAAGGACTAATGATATTATTTTAAAATGTGAGAGTTACTCCTGAACTGGTGTTTCACAGCTGACTTTAATTGTCATGGTAATTTCATAATGAATCTTAATAATATTATATTCACAATAACAGCATGTCTTTCAAGTATGAGTGCAAAAATAATTTGCTATTAGTTTCAAGATTATGTTACTTTTTTGCATCCAGCTACTACAGAAAACAAAACAGAAAACAAAAAGCCCTCATTTTTCTCAAAAACCAGAACACAAGTCAATAGCTAAATCAAATTATGTAGTGACACTATTTTATTTAGTTAAGGAACCTTTCATAAAACAGAGGCACTTTTTAGATAAGAGTTTTTCAAATGTTATATGCTGTCTCTGTTAGAATCTTGCATGTTTTTCTATCTCACACTCACAATAAGGATGCTTTCACAAAACCCTCCCTCAAGATGATGTAAAATTGTTATCTGATTTTTCCTTTATTTCTTCTGATTTGAATAATGGCATAGCCAAAATTAGAAAAATAACCCATGGCACCAGACTTATATATAAAACCAGCTTTAAAAATACTAAAACAATCGTAAAAGAAGTCCTGCAACAGAAATTTACCAATCAGAAATTTACCAATCAGAAATAAACTCTTAATTTAAATGATAGGCGAGCTATCAGTGACTGTACATGTAAGTTTTTACCTTACATTTTAACACAAACTCTGGTATTTGCAGACTTTTGCAAGAGAGAAGTTGTTAGTTTGTCTTTTGGTGATATTTACATATGAAAGCACTGCTCAGTATTGGAAATCCAGTCTTATAATTCAGGTAGGTAAGTATGATCTTTAGAAAGTTAACCTTTAAAATATTTAGATAACACAAAAGGATCTATCACAAAAGTTTAAAAACATGACATTCAAATAATTTTCCCCTTAATCAATACCTAAACATATATAAATATATATATATAAATTGTTCAGGTGAGCTAAAGCTTCCTTTACATTTTAATTGTCATGTTGCTCTTTATACTACTTTTTTTTCCCCTTGAACATTGTATTCTGACTTTTGCAGAATAAATGTGATTGACAGACATGCTAAACACTGTCAAATTGATGGATTAGGGTTAAAGGCATCCACAAACTCTCCCTGTTCTTATTAACTTTATCTTTAGAAATGTTCTATCTTTAGAAATATCGATCAGTGACAGGAAGAAAACCTCATACAGTTAAGGTTTCATTATGATATAAGTATAGGAGGGCTTCTCTTTTTTGTTTCTTTAATTTACATCTAACAATTTTGTTTCCAGTCTTTGGGCTGAACGAACATCTCTTTGAAGAGATCATGAAGTTACCATATTCATGTTCCCTTTTCATATATTTGTCCTGTTGAAACAAGATGAGAACTTGCCATAATAAAAGAAAGCTGTTTACCATAACAGATGAATGTAGACTGAACCCTTGAGACTACCTCCCCTGCAAGCATCAGTATTATCTATGGAACTTTGAATGTAGGGTGGTCCGTATGTTTGAGACACTGCTGGCAACACTCTTCTGACTTAAAGCAGTGCATCCTCCTGTGATCATAAGAAATATATGGGAACGCAAAAGTACACTAATTTTTACTTTGGAACAATTTTAGCAGAAAAGGTAAGCAAGCTTCAGTGATATAAAAGTTCCTCAGTCACTTATGTTCGCTCTAAAGCAGCCCAGTTATCTATGAACACATGAGAATTACTATCTAGAGAGAAGTAATAAATCCTAAATTCTACTTCTGAGAAGTCTTGTTTCTTAAAAGCACTAGTTCATCATGTCAGGATCATTCCCAGTTCACCTATTTAATCCATTTTCACAGTAGTCAGGTTGATACAGATACCAAATGTAAGGCAGCAACAAGAACACAGTTGCTCCACCCATGGGGACAAGCCACAAATCAAGGGTGACCCCAGCATAGGTGGTGCCCTCATCAAAAGGCACAGTCCCACAGGGTCTGAACCCTGTGGTGGTAATGGAGTCCATTAACAGTCAAAGACACAACAACGGATGAACCATGTCCAGGGCTCGTCCAGGGACTCCACAGAGGAGCAGAAAGGAGATGATGCCTGAGATAGGACCACAATATCTGATGTCCAAGGAAGATACAATGCCAGAGAGAGGCCTTCTGCTGACTTGTAAAAAAGCTTCCTGGCATGGTTGACTGAGGACATGCTCCATTCAGAAAATTCCCAGTTGTGGCTTGGGAGTGACTATGACTGGGTTAATTTCAATAGGCAACCTGGATGTAGACCACCCTTTTTCGGAGGATAAGATAATTCAGCTGTATGGCTGTGGCCAGAGAGTTCCCAAATCTTCCAGGCCATACAAAAGGCTGCAGCAACCTTAAGTGGTATAGCTAACGGCTAGCAGAAAAATGCTTTTGTGTTCCTGTGTGGAACCAGAAACAGACTAGTCATTAACAGTGACTCAGGAAAGCGTCTTGTGTTTGGAGATAAATATTGAAGTTGTGCAACTGAACCTGAAATTCAAGACAAATCAGATCTAGAATTTGGCCTTTCAGAAAGAAGTGTCTTTTGACAGAATTTATTTACCTGTCTATTTTTAGGCAACTAGAAATCCCCAGGTTCCCTCTTGCTATTAAATAGAGAGAAAGAAACACCTACAAATGTGATCTATTTATCTTCTGAGATATTTGTCTAATTTTGATGAATCACTTTCTAGAGGTGTCTACTTTTGTTGATTGGTTAGGAGTAGGAGTAGAAGGTGGAAGTAATTAACTTAGGCTTCCATACCTATGTTTTGGCCCTTTGAAATTAAGCATAAATTGTACTCCTTGCATACCAGCCCTTTCATGAAATAATATTCTGAGGCCCAACAGCACAAAAACATGAACTGTTTTCGAAAGCACCACTGAGAGCTGCAGAACTTGTGTTGCCATCATTCCACCTTTTTGGCTACCAAACCTTCAAGTTCTATTTCTCATGGCAAGTGTGTTAAGGAATGTCTACATTCAGGAAGTAAATTTATAAATTAAAATTCTTTATCCATAGAAAAAAATAGAGACTTATAGATCCAAATAAAAAAGAAAAAGAAAAAAAATTCCCAATATACCTCTGGAGCATAATTATTCAGAGCTTTATTAGATCTCTTAGGGCCTCTAAAGCTTCTTCTCTGCTTACCTATTTGGCTCTCTCTCCTTAGAACTGCAACCAGCTCAATTTAGATTATTCAAACCTGGAATTGAAGAGATTCTCTTGAGCACAGACAGCAGATATTTAACAGTTTCTACCATGTTTTTCTTTTCCCCTTTTTCTTTTGGGGAATTTGTGTTGTCCTTGAAGTTTGACAGTGTTAAATTTCCTATTGTTTTTCATCATATCCACCAAGGAAATGTTTTCCAATGTTAATTAATTTTGATCGTCTAGTACAGCCAAAGGTGTGTAATGCCTGCCATGGTCCCTAATAATGGATTGTTGATCCATTACATGCTAATGGTAACGCCAACAAAATTAACCAGAAATCACATTTAACATGAACATGTTCCACTAAGTACTGCATTTATAAACAATGTATTCAAGATGACATCATGGTCAAAAGTTGCATGTCACTGTGCACTTTTTTTTTGAAGGGCAGTACAGTATTTTATCATCATTGCTTATGTGAACATGTTTCTGATCCTTTTAGTAATGCTTAGCTATTTTAATAACTCCTTTGTCCTCTTCCTATCACATTTTTCGTGCATTCAAAAGACAAAACTGTGTATGTTGACACATTAGTAAATGCATAATAACACAATCTGGTGTTTCTGATGTGCCAAACTATACTGCATCATTAATGTTTTCATAGAAGGATATGTTTCTGGTAAAATTTTATGGTTTTTTGTTTGTTAATCTTTTGTATAACTGAAATATACTGTCTTACAGCCTAGAAATATATTTTTACTTCTATATTTCTTCAGGAACGTATTTCAAAATTGTTTCCTAAACTCCAGCAATACTTTCTTTTTTCTCAGTGCATTTTATAGTTACATATTTTACTAGACTTATTCCGATTCCATGTCTCCCTTGGGCCTATTTCAAATTTCTCTTTTATCTGAGAGGTCTTTAAACCTTTCAACAGTGTAATCATGTCCAAAGAGGACATAAGACCTTTGCATTGCCTTTACAGCCTAAGGAGTCAGCTTGAATTTGCTTTTGGCCATAGTACACAAAATAAACCCAGGCATCTCTCCACCTGCTATGTAAATATGTCCCTAGGACTACAATTGGCAGCCATCAGCATAATATTTAAGAGCCTTAGAACTGGTAATGGGTTTACTATTATATCCAAGTAGAAACAAAAATTAAATGTGAGTTTTATAGGGAACTGCATTAGCTGCTCAGGGACTATGGCCAATTATATATGAAGGTTCTAGAAACTGGAAGAAAAATCCGAGACAATTATTTTATAATATCCTAAAATCAAAATTGATATAATGAGGAGATTACTAATTGAACTAAATGTCATAACATATTCCTCTAAGACATCCCAGCTCCAAAGAAAAAGGAACTTTGAAATTGATAATAAACACACAAAGCTCTGGAAGCATTTGTAGCCCCATAACCCAGTAAATATGGCCTTGCAACTGCTACTTACAGGCCACAGTCTTTGTATGAACAGCAAAAGCCTCAGGACCTATCAATCAGGCTTTCTCTGCACTTCCTTGATCCACTTGGAGAATGTCCAGAGCGTCATTAGGTATTTAATTTAGGTTTAGATCACCTTTGCCCAACGGTGTAGGGTGATGTGTACTGTTACCATAGTGTTGATATTACTCGCTGACAGGGCAGTGTGAGGAGCAGAAAAGGCCTTGACGCCGTGTAAGCATTGCTCAGCAATAACTAAAACATCCCTGTATTATCAACATGGTTTTGGTCACAAATCCAAAACATAGCCCCATACAGGCTACTATGAAGAAAATTAACTCTATCCCAGCCAAAACTAGAACATAGCTAAAAACAACTAGTAGCTATGGTGTGCAGCAGAAAGAGCTATCTATGACACTAGAAAAGGATTGTAGCATAGAGGAGTGGAGCCATGAGGTAACCACAGGGGCATTCAAAGTGCAGGCCCAGGCTCTTGACTATAGATGCTAATCACAAATGGTCAACCGCCTGTCATTTATCAGCGGGTAAAAACAGCTTTAGGGGATCAAAGAGAACAAAGAAGAAATTTCCAATATATAATAAATAATAATTATAGGATATAATTGAGGACAAGTAAAGAAAAAGCAAGTAAGCTGATGGTTTTGGCAAGCATATAAAAATAATTGTATGTAGACCCAAAAGCAAGGAGGAATCCAAATCTACCATTACCACCATACCCTTTTTGGACTTAGGACACTGGCATCTGGCTTTATCAACACACTGGAAGGGTGAGAATAAAATCAATTTTAACAATTACTTGTATTATTAATGTGAATTAGCTGTAATAAATGTATAATTTGGATTATTGGTATTAACATCAGTTTAATTGGACTAATAATTTAAATTAGATTATCAATAATTTCTTTGCTCTTCTTATGCACCTTTAGAGTCTGTGAACTGCAAGAGGTGGAGTGCCACATGCCAAAGAAGTATTTTTCAGGAAACAAAAACCCAACCCTGTGGAAAAAAAAAAAGAAAGGAACATAAATTATGTACTAAACAAAAAGAGGAAAAAGAAAACGCAGAAGTATAGGAATAAATCTGCTTTCAAAGTCATAATTGTGATATTCCTACTTAGGACTGTAAGAAGTGGGTTAGCTGGACTTAATAGAATTTAATAAATTTACCTGTTGTCAAAAGAGGATGTCGTGGTTTAACCCCAGCCAGCAACTAAACACCATGCAGCCGCTTGCTCACCCCCCCACCTCTGGTAGGATGGGTGAGAGAATCAGGAGGGCACAAGTAGGAAAACTTGCGGGTTGAGATAAAAACAGTTTAATAATTGAAATAAAACAAAGTAGAACAGTAATAATAACGAGAACAACAACAATAATAAAATATACAAAGCAGGCGATGCACAATGCAACTGCTCACCACTCGCCGACCAACGCCCTGTGTGTCCCAAACCGCGAGACCCCCCTTTTTCCCCAGCCATGCCTCCTAATTATATACTGAGCATGACGTCACATGGTATGGAATACCCCATTGGCCAGCTGGGTCAGCTGCCCCGGTAGAGCATGGGAAGCCAAAAAGTCTCTGACGCAAACACCACCCAGCAACAACCAAAACATCAATGGGCCATCAACGTTCCTCTCATACCAAACCCAAAACACAGCACACCCCCCAGCTTCTGGGAAGAAAGTTATCTCTGTCCCAGCTGGAACCAGGACAGAAAACAACTATTACATATATAGACACAGATATATGTGAAACATTCAGGTATGAAAAAACACCAACAACTAAGTAGAATAAAAACAGTTAAGGGAAACTATATTACTTCTTTGACTGAATATTTAATTGGGACTTCTAACGTGATGATCCTTTGCATTTTTCAAACAATAAAGATAGGAATATGAATTTTAAAGAAAAAACATTAGAGAAGTCCTATTTTGCCAGGGAACTTAAATATATAGATAATACTATTTTTATTAAGCATTTACTTAACTCCCATGGACCTCAGTGATAGTGTTTGTGCTTAAAATTTGGCTGAATGAATTGGCATTTTCTGATATGTGGTTTCATCAGAAAAATTCTGACCATATATAAATGGAATAAATGCTGAAATAAATGCATTGTAACCTCTGAGGAGAAAGAAATGAGTGTCATTTAGTTAGCACAATGAAAATGTCTGCTTAATGCACAGCGTCAGTCGAAAAGAAGAAAGACAATACCAGGATTTATAGGGAAATGAATAGAAAGCAATGTTGACAATATTATACTGTCATTATGGAAATTAAAAGGCATATTTTCTTTTTGCAGCTTCTCAGGCAGCATGTGCAATAACAACATAATATATCTTTTCTAGCCCTAACTCATATATAGGATGGTACATCGTAATAACACTACAGCAAAAGAAGTATATGTTATGTCTTACGTGTATGTTAGAGTAGGCACTCCCTTGTTACATCACCAGCTATGGTATAGCTGTTCTGAAAACTAAGCTAAAAATATTTTTATTTTGTCATTTTTATTTCTGTAATTTCTCAAGTTCGTAACACAGCAAACCCAATCTCTAGTTCTCAATGGCATAAAAATGAAAGTATACACCAGTTTTTTATATTTAAAAACTTTTAAAAATTGGTAAATTATGTAATACTGTTGGTCACAGACTTCCTTATGGTATCTCTGCATGCTGTTATGGTTCAGGAGCCAAATCTGAGTACGACAGGCCTGAGAACCTATGGCATGATCTAACCCGGTGTAATCTTCCCTGTCTCACTGGGCTGCCATCTGCCAAAGCAACTCACCTTGAAGAAGAGCAGTGACAGGGCCACTCTGCCTGGTAAAACCAACAGTAGAGGCATATACTCTCATTTGCCTTAGTGAATTTCTCATTTTCACTGATGTCAGAGTAAAAGATAACTCCTTCTAGAAAGGTTTATATCATATGAATTTTCCATTTGTCCAGGCTTAACACAATTGAACTTGAATTTACATAATCTATTAAGAAAAATCTTTCCATAGTTTTCAGTCTTTAACTCCAAGCAAGTTACGTTAAGGGATTGGTTTCTTGGTCCATACTCGAAGTTGTTCCTGCCCTGCATTTTTATTGGACTCAGATTCTACAGAGCTTTTTTTTTGTGTTTGTTTTCTTAAGCACCAAGGAATAATTTTATTTTGTTGTCAAGGACAGAGATCTAAATACAAGAGTAATAACGGGAAAAGAACCTTCACAACCTTCTATCCAGAAAACACAGAAGTTTTAATTTAAACTGTTTTCCAATGTCATAACATAAAAAGCCATCCATTTTCTTAATCAGATATTATGACATTAGACACTATCAAAAATAGCAACAAACCCTCCCCCCAATAAGTTTTATGAAAATGCTTCGGTTACCCAATTTATCTTCTTCTGCTTGCAAATGTTCATAGAACGAAATCCATGAGATTTCTAGGTCTTTTGAAGGGATACAATAAAAGAAACTTTTAAGGTAAGACAAGCTGAAAGTTGTCATACCTGATAAGAAAAGCAGCAGCCAAATGAGGGTTGCTTTCATGTCATTCACAATATCCAGTGCTTTTTACCAATAGTTCCCTCTTTACCTGTGGCAAAGCAAATATCTTTAGAAGAAAACTAACAGCTATCAGAGCATGAAATACTGGAATAGCCTTTCAACCAAAAAGTTTAAGTTAGGAATCTAGCTGATTTTTAAGTGGATCGTGACAAAGTGAGGCAGGGGATTAAAATGATATAACGTCATGTAAGAGCAAGAGACTGGCTGGCCCAGGAGACACTGTCCAGTTCTGTGTTCCTTGTAGCATTTTTGGACAAGCATAGTGTCATCTGTAATTTTAAAAAATGCTGAAAACTTAATCTCTTATAAGCAGTTTCCTTGTGTTTTCTGTACAGTGTGTGAAAAACCTAAGAGCCAGCCTGAGATTTCTGGTGCTCAAACAGATGAGTGTTGAAGAAAATCGTCATCGCTTATTGAAAATCAGGACTTTTTAAAACATTTGAGGTCGTATCTTTGAGAATGTAGCTTCCTCAAAATAATTTATAAATCCTTGAGCTCTTGTTTGGAACTCACCTTTACTGTGTAGATACAATCTTGCAGTCTAAACATGCTATATAAATGTAGTTGCAATAAGGCTTGGAGCATGAATCCCAACAATTTTCAATAGGTTCTACATTCATCTGTCAGTCAGGCATTTTGTAAAATGTTCTATAAGATTTGCAAGACACTAATACCTTGTATAGAAATTAATATTGATGGGCAGGTTGTAAATGCCTCTCTCTTTTTTTCTGCTTTGAAATGAACTGGCAAAGAGAACTGATTTTTTCCTGCTGGCTTCCTCAAATGAAAAACAAAGCTGTTTCCCTTGCAGTGGGAACAACTGAACTGAAACAAGCTCTTAGAAAAATTCAAGGTCAAGACCCTCTATTTTCCATCAGCTAGGGTTGAAATAAAATTGAATTGTCTTTTGCCACAAAAGTATACAAGCCAAAGACCAATGTTCTGGGATGAGAATTACCAGTCAGAGGTGTTGCAATACTTTATTATTTGCTTACTGAATAATACTAGGGGGAAAAAAATCCTTGCTAAATCAATACTACTAAATAATTCAGAATACCTTTATCTTTACCAGACTAGAAAGAAGAAAAGGTAATTCTTCCATAACCATGTGATTATGGCAATCTGCTGATAAGTGGCATATTTTGATTCCCACCCTTTCTCCACAAAATATTTAATTATTTTAAACAGAATCCAATAACTGTGATAGGAAAGAAAATCACCTCTACGTACCCTGAAGCATACAAAATTCTTTTGGGAACTGAGATAATTAGTTATTCCCTAACAACATAAGAGTTTTGACCTTTAATCTCTTACATGCTGCCTAATTGTGGCTTATACTGTAACCTGTATGGTGCAGAAGCAATAGTTCTTATTTTCTCAGTTTCCCTTGATTCCAGAGGTTAAAAAAAAAAAAAAAAAAAAAAGAAGAAAAAAAGAAAAAAAAGAGGGGGAAAGGAAGGGAAAAATAAGGTACTTACTACAGAATTTTAATTATCTTTTTTAGCTAAAATATTTTCTGAATTTCATTCACATTTGCAAATTATTTTGAATTAACTAAAAATACAATTTCAGTGAATGCACTACTAATCATAAGCTAGACTATTCAACAAAAATTGCTGCTTCTCTTGATTAGAACGATAATGCTTATGCATTTAAATCTGAGAGGAGCTGAGCTCCACTGACAGGAACAACAAAAATACAAATTAAATATTATAAGTCAGTTTGAATTTTGCCTAAGTAGTTTTGAATTGGTTAGTATAAAGTTACAAATGTATAATAGCCATAATACTCTTCAAATATGTACTCCTAAAACAGTAAAAAGAGTATTATCTTGCTACATAATATTTTTTTCCTAACATATTTTGAAATTATAAAAAAACAGGAATAGTTTTCGTTACCAGTTAAGGTAATTACCATCCCTACATTGTCAGCAGCATCAGAACAATGGACTGCATTCTGCTCTTGAATTGCAAACCTGAACAGAGTCAGTAATTTCTGATTGTCAGAATCAAATAACAGATATTGTATTTTAATTAGGAGGTAACATAAATTAAATGCATCAATTAACCAATACAGTAGGAAGTACACTTGGGAAAGAAATTATAACAATATATTAGGAATAGCATGATTTTCTGTGAATATTATTTTTCCTCAATGTTAATCGATATTAAGTACATCACTGAAGACTGTCTTTTCCTCTTTTTTTAACAGTATCAGTTCTATATCTTCCAGATCAGTTATACTTTCAGATATTATGGGTGTATGGGATTGAGATCTTCCAGGGAGTATGTCTGGCATATGGCTTGGCATCTGGCTATTGTTTGTATTCCCTCATCTCTTCTTTATAAATTCTTGAAGATTCTTTGGAACAAAATCTTTGATTTTTCTGTGAGCCAATGACTTCCACCGTAGGGATAAAAGCTAGCTCTTTGTTGCCAGAATAACCAAGAATGTTTGGCATACTTTTTATGCAAAATATGCACCTTATTTTATTTAAAAAATCTCCTTTGCTTTAAAGGCATTTACAACAGTTCATCTACCTCTAATGTATTCTGCAAAAGCTTAGTCTTCTAATATATTGTTTCTCAACCAACTGTTAGCTCTGCATCTGTGTCAATTTCTCGTTTGACTTTATAATTTCCAGGGGTATGAGTAACCAAGCAGTCAATTTGTACTGTAACTTGAAGGTAACTCCCTGAGAAGCTGCAGTTCTTTTTCCTGTGAAGAAGGTTTTGGTATCACTGAAATCTATTGCTTGTGGGAATTTTACCAGCTGAGCTCTTATGCAGTAAAGTAAGCAAGCTATGCAACCACCTTGTAAATATACACACACCTAAGATGCTATGGTGTTTTCTGTTTCACTTCAGAATTCTGAATCATAAATAAGTAAAACCACAAACTTCGGCCCTGTTTTTTGTGAGATGTTTGTGTTGGGTGAAGTTGTGAGCTGCAAATACTCAAAGATGTAGCATGTTTCTTGGTACTCCCTCAGACTCTATTATGGTCTTGACCTTCAGAAAACTTGATTCTTTTTTTTTTGACAGAGGAAAATATTATAGCATATCAGATATTCTGGGTTAGTGTGCTTTGTTGTAAACAGGTGATGGGGTGGAATAACTTGAACAGATAATTACTACAAAGCTGGCCAGACTTGTATCTTTGCTGTTTCAGCTGGTGCCCATGGTATCTGAATGGAGTAAATGATAGTGTCAGATTATTGTAGGTCGTCTTCTTTTCTATCTATCTTTCCTTCTTCTTCCACGTCCCCAGTTAGTTTGCCCAGTTATATACCTCATTAACCATTTTTTCATATCCAATCATCATGGCAATCCTATCACTCTTGATATATCTCATTTTCTAATACGTGGCATTACATTTGCTTGTGGACATACAGGACTCCCAAGCTGGAATGACAGCTGACATCTGTTAAGCTAAGCATATAACAAAATGGTGGAGAAGGTCTCATCCTATTACTGCAAATCCTATATATTTAGTTGGTCATATTTGTTCTTGGTGAACCTCCAAAATTTGAAGCTGTGTTTTCAATTATAGTTTATCCTCGGTCACAACTGTTTGGGCAGTGTGTTCTCTCTTTCCTCTTACTGCATTATCCAGACTTGTGTGATTCATAACTGAAACAATGCTGGTTTAGTTTGTACCATCTTATGTCATCTCAATCTTGAAATGACTGACTGACTGACTTTACTGGTCGTTACAGGTGAAATACAATTGCTCTACAGATACAATGAGATACGGATACAGTGAGATACAGATTTAAGACATCTAAACCTGAGAACATGACTAAGTTGCCTAGATATCAGTATCTAGTGCCACTTGAGAATTTTCAGAGCATCATATATGACCTCTATCAACCACTACAGAAGAGTACAGGTCTTTTGTAGGTCTTTTGCCATATCTGCCAGCCATAGTTAGATGTCTCAGATATCTGAAGATGTGTTAGATAATGTTAATTATCTATATCTAGGCAACTTAATTGTGTTGTAGATGTCAACATATGAGGTAGTGTTTAAATCCCCATTGTGGTCTGTGGAGATACAGAACTTCTCTTGATTTCATGAATATAGGCCTCCAGAGATATCTGCATGGAGTTGGCAAATAGGAAACAGGACTAAAAGGAGTCTTGTGGTTTTCTGATATGGTAGCTGAAGGCCAGGAAGAATACATCATATCTTAAATATTGCTAGACATCTATCTTAGGCAATCGTTTTGCTTTCTTTATCAATGCAATCAATTCAGCTAAGGAGATTTGCCTCATCCTAAAGAAAACATCTGGTGACCAGTCAACTCAGCATCTCTCTATACTTCACTGACAGTACCAAGTGTACCTCCACTAACTATTATGGGAGCCCCTAGACTGTGATGTCAGCTAACTCACCCCTAGACACTCAAATGTAGATGTGAAAGTTTAGGTGTCAGAATCTTAAACAGAATCCCACCACACATCAATTTCTTGGATTCTAGAAACCAGATTTTTAAACAGTATGTGTAATATTTTTAGATTTCAGAATCTGCTGTGGATTTGAACACCTGTGAGTTTAATGCTATGTGACCGAAAATGTACTTTATATGTGTTTTAAGACAGAATTAATATTGAGTTAAGAATGGATGACCTGTATAGGGAGAGGTGCAAAAAGGTACTGAACCTTTTGTCATAACAATATCTAACACATGTTCCTTGTGATGCAGTGCATAAAACCAGAACAAAACAAAACATCTAGCACATCTTTGTCTTTTTGTGACTAGAAATCTGGCTAGGAATAAACTTACACTGTTTACCCTGATACAACAAATTTAATACTTTCCCTTTTTATATAAGAATCTTATGCTACATTGTACATTAGTGGGCTACTACTTCTTCAACATTTTATGCACGAGTGATCTTAGTAACTCCAACTGACTGCACTTATATGGAAAATCAAGCATGTGGGATGGGTTTTGGATTCATTTCACCTAATTTTTCCATGCCAATATCTGTAGCTGCCCCAGAAGGGCCCCAAATCAGTAAACCGGCATGACTGCCATTCCTCTCACCAATTGCTGACCTGCAGTAGTTATCTACATTTGAGCTACTCATCCTTTACAGTCTCTGAAGAAGTATAAAAATGTATTGGCAATTCATCTGACAAGTTTTAAATTGCCGTTTTATAATGAGATGTATTGTACTCGGTAAGCATTCATACCTCTCTGCTACTTCTAAAGGAAACCTTCAGTGACTAGTTCAGACTAAGATACTGGTATTATTCATGTATATCCACATGTACACATGTGTTCCAGTGGATTCCATCTATGCAATCCTACTCAATAAAGGCTATTTAATAACTGAAAGTGGCAACTTCAGTTTCTGTTATTGAATAGTTACTTGTTAAATAATACAACAATACCATTCCCGTTTGGTAGTAACCTAAAGTAAAAGTCAACATCTCTACAACAGCTAAAATATTTCATATCTCTATGACAACTAAAATGTTTCATGCCACTATCCACACATCTAAATGTTGGTTTCACATGAATAAACTTTAAATTATTTTGACTTAATTTACCTTGACACTGTGTGCTCTTTCATGCCAATGTTTGAACATATTAACTTACATTCAAGGAAAGCCAACGAATACCTCGTTGCTTTCTTTCAGTGGAATCCAGATAGACTTTACAGATCACAGCTTGGAAGAGTCACATACAGAAAGTGTTTATAAATGGTGAGAGATCCAGAATAAGAATATCACTACAGATTGTAAGCTCCAGAACAGTAAAACAGAACGGTAATTAATAGTAGCTGATTTTATCAAGTTCTCAGTATAAAACCAGGACACTGTGTAACTAAAATTTTTTTTTTCATGCTTCATGTTACTGTTAAGACATTCTCTGAAAGCAAGGGTTTGCTAATTTCTTGCACTTCAATACAGTAAAGGGTGTTCTCATGGATGATCCTGAAAGATGAAATATATATATATAGTTTCTTATGAGTACAGTTACCATTCATGGAATTGTACAGGATAAAAAATAAGGAGACTTAAGAATTATAGAAAATGTGTTATTTTAAATGTCCACACATTAGTCCCTTTCCACTACTCATGTAACATATTTATGGGAATAAACTAATAAAAGTTACATATCAAAATCACGTTCTGATTATCTACAGGGCATTACAGTATATCATGTAGACATGCCATATTGCTAATCAAATGATTTCTCTCAATGAAAACAGCCAGTCTCAGTACCTGAGACCCTTCCTCTTGGAAAAAAAAATTAGCAGTATCTGAATATAGCATAACAGAAAAATCATTGAATGAGACCTGTGGGGCACAAGTCTACTCGAGGTCCAATGGGATTATCATTTCGTAGGTTGCTGGAGGAAATAAGGGTGCAGAATATCCTAAGGCATCTCATGCTTTAGTTTTAGAGATATTAATTTATCCACATTGCAGGGCAATAAACCAGAAAATATCTTAGAGCATCATTCTGATGCAAATTCCAGGGTATTTTGTGCTTGGAATTGACAACAGTTCAACATAAAGGGTATTCTTAGAGCAACATAATATGGCATTTTAAAATGATTGATTATATTCTTTATCCACCTCTGTTTTTCCCCAACAGACATAACAAAGTTTATGCTGGTATATCATTTCAATGCATGTGACCAACTGTAACAGGCAAAGAAGCTGAAAAAAAAAATTTTCCCCAGTCATTCTATACATCTTTCTGTTCCCACTGGAGTAAATCTTGTTTTAGCTACTGACATCCATGAGAGACTTTCCAGAGATTTTGCTGAGTTTAGATAAGACTGCACATGATTAATGTCACTCTTCAGCTGGATACTCAGCATAGGGGTATACTGCCTGTATCAGATTCCAAGCCCACACATAGAATTTTTCTCCAGTCTTCTCTGCTGTCATCTGGAAAGATGAAGAACTACTTCTGTTAACTCCCTCCCTGATGGCAAATAAGATCTTTTGCTTGCAATCATAGCCCAAGTAATTAGAAAATGCATCTCAAGGAGTGGAAACAGATAATAGGACCTGAATATGGAAATGTTTGCACTGGATCTGATCTGAGCTCCATCTAGCTATGTGCTCCAACACACAAGCAGGCAAACACTGAACACCTCAAGGGAAGGTAAAAAAAAAAGCAGCACCTTTGTACATAAGAATTGACTACAATTCTGAGTGATAACATTGTATCTAAAAGTAAGAAATTGGGTTGAATACTAAATAGGAAGTTTAGTTGGTTTTCTTTCATTATTTTCAGTTCTTTCAATAATTTTTTTTTAGACTTTACCCTAGTTACCACTTTCTGTGATCTGTGACACATGGGTCTCAGGTGTTTAATGTCATTTCTAACACCCTAGTATACTGAAGACAAACATTTCGGACTGGGATCCACAAAAGCAGTGCACTCTTCTGGAGAAACAGCTAGAGGTCAGGCAGGATGCACTTGGACATTTCAAATGGCGTAACACCTCCATGAGGCAAATGAATGTTATCTACTATGTGAAGAAGTGCTTTATTAATACACAGCTCTAATTTTCCTATCCATGTTTCTGTTTGAAGCAGCTGGGATGAACAGCAAGATTTTTTCTTCTCCATATAATTATTTTGTATACTTTTAATATGATTCTTTCTAAATTTTTTTTAAGTTCAGTTTCTCTCCCCAGCAGTTTCTCCAGTCTTCATGGATAATTTCATGTTATATATATATCATATAATATTTTACATATTTCATACATATAAAAATGTCATACTGATTCATATTAAAATATTGTCCATATTATTTTCCATCCCATTTGTTACTCACTCTAAATTCTTGTTCATCTTTTGGCCACAGCTGGGTGGAGGATGTTTACACTGCACCTAAGAATAACTATGTAAAAGCTTTAATGAATATAAACCTTAAGACCCCAACTTAAGACTAGCCCTGGTACAAATCTGTTTCATGAAGTTTCCAGGAATTCCAGTTACTATGCTGAAGACATTAATCTTTGATAAGATCATTACTGGGTATTTTTAAACCATAAGAATCAGCTGGATTTGTTTTATAGTTTTGTCGTTGTTTTTAAATGTTACACAAAGCCACAGAGAACAAGTAAACATGCACACTTCTAAGAAAAATAAGCATATAATTCGTTTAGTATGAGGTAAAACTATGGCAGTGCAGTGTGACTTTCTTTCCATAAAATTGGTCATGCAAATGTCCATACATTAATAAATTATTCAGTTTATATTTCAAATGTAATCTGTTAGGTCAGAACAAGTAATAGATATGCAATGTAATCTTTCTAGACCTTTCAGCATTTTTTCCAGTATAATACAGAATTCAATGATACACATGGTTCCAAAGTAAGCTTTATCTCCCCCAAAACAAACACATTTAGAGAAACCAGTGAAAATAAGTGGATGATTTACGGTATAATAAAGTGATGATTTATGGTACTGAAAATATTCAATATGCATGAACTTTTACTTCTGTTGAGTACATTTACAGAAGGTGGAGATTTTGAAAAAGACGGACTTGGAACAACAAAGTCATAGATAAACAAATGATGCATCTGTAGGGTCTGGGGTCACTCCTGTGAGAAAGAGCTGTTGGAGGCACAGGTTCCCTACCTTAGCTCAGGAGCTGCCTTGAATCCTAGTCCTTGTGTCAGCTATGATATAGTTATACATGTGCCTAGCTGTGTACCTGCTGATCTGGACTTGATCTGTGGACTTGACTTCCCAGAGTGACCCCAGCCCTGTGAGGAGATCCCTGGGTGGCTGTGCTCTGCTGCTCTGCGTGCTGTGCGACTGCACCCTGGTCAGTGCGGGCACTGCCCCTGCCAGCCTTGCTCTCAGAGGAGGGCTGTAAGGAGCAGCCTTCCCTTGCTGCTGCCTGACACAGTATCATTGAAATAGGATTTTTTTATTATTATTTTTATTTTATAGGTAAAGAAAATGAAATTTTGAGGACATATTGACTTTTTCAAGGTGAAAGAAACAACCACAGCTAATATAAGCCTTTAAAGCTTAAGAATTTTAAAAGAATAAACTGAAGTCTTTAGACAACACCTTTATTACTAGTATTGTTTGCTGAAGACTTCAGGTGAATTTTGTCACAAGAAAAATAAGGTTGTCTGAGAAATCTCAGTGGTGAGATTCAGAAGGGACAACTGGCAACATGAATTGGAAAGAAAAGGTTTTGGTTTTGGTTTTGTCCTACTTGGCTACGAGGTAAGCAGAAAGGCAATACAAAACATGAGAGAAAAGCATTTAAATGGCATTAGGATTTCGTTGTTATTGTTTTATCTTTTTTGTTGGGTTTTTTTTTTTTGGAACCTACCCAGGAGAAAGGTAATTGTGCAATTAATTTTCATTTGTCTTATAAAGCGTTTTTGGTTTTATAGACTGCAAATAAAAGGCCATAAAGATATTTATGCTCTTGGTATTTTCATGCAATGGGGTTGACAATTACTATGGTCCTGGCCAATATTTTAGCTCATAAAGTTTGCAGGAAGCTGGGCTGTCCATCCACCGTATATAATAATCATCTGGGACTGACCATGGCATTTGGATCTGGATTTTGAACAGCCGTTTAAGTGTACAGATTCTTCTTTGATTAATCCCTAATTAAACCTGGAGAATGCTTCCCAGTTCTGAATGTGGTTCAGGGTTTCAGTTTTGAATGGTTTGCTTCCTCTTAAGGTTTGGGCTTATTCATTTTCTTATTTATACTTATGTCCCCTTTCACTTAGGAATACGGTGTGAAAACTGTGTGCTATATTTCTGGTCTTCAGCTATTTCAAACACATGTTTTTGAGGCAGGCCCAAACAGCTCTTCCTGACATGTAATGAGGTGAACTCAGAAAACAGCCATTGGGTGTGCAGCAGCAGCTTGGCCTTGTTGACTCTTACCAAGGGTTATGGGGAGGCATTAGAGAGAATAAACTTGCAGGCTGGAAAGTGTGTGTTACATATTCAGGAGGGAGACCTTTTTGTTACTAATGCAGAGGTTCATCTAAAGTGAGGTGAAGTACTTAAAGTGCTAGTTGTGATCTTTTTCTTTTTTTTTCCTTCTTTCACCTGTAAATTAGACCCAAGATTTGGAGAAAGAAGAATTCTTGCCTATCCATCTCATTTACCTAATGGGGAAATTTCTGAATACCCTGGATACAGGTGTTAAGCTTCATGTACACATGTGTTCATCTCAAATCTCACATTAATCCTAATGCATATTTCTTGATGGTCATTCCTCATGCATTCTTCTAAGAACAACTTTTGCAATTAAAAGAGATTAAAAGAAAGTATATAAATAATTTCTGGATTTGTATCTAGCTTGGTGCAAGGCTAAAGGAGGGTGACAGTGTCTTTATCCTGCTTTTCTTCCTTTCTATATTTAATCTGATAGAATGGCACCTCCAGCACCCTGCCACAGACAACCTCAGAAGAAATCACAGAAAATAATCTGGATGCAGTGGCAGTAAACAGCATATAGAAACCTCCTGGCTATTCTGCTTGCCATAAGGAACACATTGCTTGTTTTACCATGTAACATTACTATATTATCTTTCTGCCCTTAGGGCATTTTATGCTGGAAATCTTACAAGACGTTCTTGCCTAGATAGCCTTAGGCACTGCCAAATCTAGCCCTTACAACAAAAGGATTGCACAATTAGAAGGTCAAATCTTTTAAGAAGAGGGGTCCACACTCCCTTTTTCATCTCATTGCTGACTCACAATATAACTCCTACAACTGTGCTTCTGTCAGAAGTCCACAATTTAATTGCATTGATATGTTAGGCAGAAATACACATGCTGAATACTTCTGGTATGTGGAAGTTAAATCTTTAATGAGATGTGAATGTCTTTCTTTAATATTTAAAAATACTCCTGAAATAATGAGTGAATTCTCAGGGCAGCGGCTGCCCGTGGAGTGGCCAAGGCAAGTCCTCCTTGGTTGGGTCCAGGGATGGTGAGACGGGGAGGACTTGCCCTGTCCACCCCCAACTAGGGACTAATGGCCCCAGGCTGGGCTGACATGGGGTTCTGGGCCGTGGGCAAGTGTGGAGGAAGGCCCCAGGGGAGGCTGTAAGTAAATCTCTCAAAAAAGCAGTAAATTCTAAAACAAGGTTAGATTTATTCCTACGTGTGACTTGTTTGTGCTCCAGGTCCTGTTGAAGAAGTGTGTTCAAGTATTTTTAACTTCTGTATGTAATTGAATTAATACAACATGTAAGTGCGTTGCTCCTTTGTTTTAATGGGTGATTTCTTTTTTGGGTTGATTTTTTTTGGTTTTTTAACATGAGGTGTACTGCAGTGAGATCAAAACTAACATTGTAAATGTCACCATGGAAATTAAGTACGGATTACATTTCCAGGATATGTTAGGCAATTAGTTTTTCCAGATTCTTCTTGTAAGACAGACAATATTTATATTTCAGATTTTACCGCAGATAAAAAGAAATTACAGTGTAGCTGAAATGGACAATGAACTTGGGCCTGTTCATAATTTGGCAGGAAGATTAAAATTAAGGTTTTTTTTTGTTCTTAGCTATTAATCTTACAAAAATAGGATTAATAAAGCACCCTGCAATGTCTCTCAAGCTTTTCCTATTCTAAAGTAAAACAATTGTAGGGAAACCATAACAACAATTTTCTCAGAACTCTCTTTGAACAACAAGAATGAGTTATGCTGCATGTCAAATGGAGTAAAAGAATTTGTTCTAACGTCATCCAGTAGAAACCTCAGTCCATATGTTTTCATTTCAATACAATGTGAATTAAATTTTGCATACAGCAGTAAGCATGTATAGTAACCATCATTAACAGTTCCTATGTGATTGTAAAATATTGTAAATTGTATATGTAAATATTAGTAAATTGTATATGTAAATTGTATTTACTCTTCGAAGTAAACTTGTCATGATATTTACTGTACACTATATGGCATGTATTCTAGGTTTAATATTCACCTTATGCTACTCTATACCATGGCATCAACACTTTAGGAGAGATTTCTGACTTAATGTGACCTTGATCTTAGATCAGGGGAAAATTAGAACCAGCATAAATACTGTACATCTGTTTTATCAACTTACTGGACAGAAGGAAAACAGATATTTACAAATTGAGTACTTCTGAGGTCAAACAATGCCTTAATAAATCAATTCAATAATTGCAGCTTACTTTTTTCTTAGAAGTTTTCTTCCCTATCTTAGTCAATATCCTTTTAGATTTCCTGAAACAGTCCTGTATCCATTAGTCTTTTTTTTTTCCTACCAATGGCTGACAGATTTCATGATTTATCACTGCTATTGTTTTTTACCACAGATTGCTGTGCAACAACAAGCATCAGTCTAGAGCGCAGCATAAAGCTTCGTATTTTTACTTTTTTTAGAAACAGAGTGGGGAAAGAAAATTAAGGTTCCTTTTTGTCAGCAAAACCTGTTTATGGTTTGAACTTTGTACAGTCACCATGAACCTTAGCTTAATAAATTATTCTGCCTGTTATCTCTTTCTCCAGATAAAACAAGATTATAAAATCTTAAATCTGACAGGTTTGGCTTTCTAATAGTCAAACCCTACTGTATATTAAAATTGCTGCAAAAATGAAACATACTTAACTGAAAACCATTAAGAAGAGATGTTTTTCCTTTATGAAAATTTAGATTTTTCTTGGAAATGTAACCCAATGCTTTGAATCTTTTGTCAGATGAACCATTAATTCCACAAAAATTAACACAACGTTAGTGAGTACTATTTTACATTTTTTATTCTATTTTTATTGGTGGATTGAAAATTCAAACTGGAGGAGTTTGGAAGCCTATTTAAATGTGTGATAAAACTTAAGGGAAGAGAAAGGAGATCACATTTTTCCTCTTACATTTAAAACAAATGCTTTAGCATCAGCCACTTTTGAAAAAATGAAATAAAATTTCTCTGATCAAACTAGTAAAACAAGTTTAATTAGCCTACCAGCCATGATACACTTGCCATCAAATTAGAGGATCCCTAATAGAGAGTCTCACAACCGTAGGATTCTGCCTATGTGTGAGTGCCAGCTACTACTGCCTTCCCCACCACCACTACCATGGGTAGTAAGGGCAGAGGTGGTGGGGCACAGAAAAGATATGCTTGAGAACTGCAGCTTACAGGATGAGAAGGTTGGTGATCATTTAGGAAACACGAATATACACACCAATGGATGTAGCTCACAATGAACTGGATTGGAGACAGAGAAGAATAGCAGAAACCTAGCTCCATAACACAACTAAAGAAAATACGAATTGGACAAACTGGACATTTTAAGTTACTGGAAGATATTGTGTTATTATTTAAAATCAAGTATTATTAGTTCTTTGTTATTTATTATTAAATGTTATTAGCAATCTTCCTTAACTTTTCTGAAGGAGAAATTAAAGCCAGAAAAGATGAAAAATTAATTTTTCATCTAGAGATAAAAAGGGCGTCTTGGAAAAAGGAAAATAGTTCTGAAAGTAGAAAGAACTATTCAAAAAACGTACAAAGTCATTACTGAAAATGAGTGCTTTAAAGACACGGCAAAACAGACCAAGGACTAAAAGGTAGTTAGGTGTTTCAGCTGCCAGGTGTTCAATACCAAGGCTGGCTGATGTAGCAGAATGAAAGAGCTGAACCATCCCACTGTCTGACAGAGCTACAAGCAGGATGAAGTGTGTGCTGCGCAGTGCCACATCTTTTCTCTTATTATGTCAGTAGCAGACAGTGCTAAGGAGTTGGCTAGCAGCTGCACGCTATATGGAGAATCCGTGAGTTCACAGTGCCGAAGCAGGGAAGCAGCAGATGGTGGTGCAAGGGGAAAGGTAAAGCCCTCTTAGCCCTTTCCTCAACCACCAGACCCAGGTCTGATTCAGACAAAGTACTTAGTGCAGCTGTCCAGTTACTTAGGAGTCCCAGATTTGATGAACGTGCCTGGTTTGATAAATGTTAGTAGAGCTGGAAATTGCATTTAACTTAATAAATTCACTCAAAGCTGAACATCCTGTCTGATGGGAAGAGATGCACTTTGTCATTCAGTTGTACAGAAACACTCTGTTAAATAGCCTTTTTAGGCTTCTATTGCCACATAATATTTCGGGAAAAAAGAGAGAGAGCGGGAAAGAGAGAGACTTGGCTTATAAGCTTCTGAAAATTTTTTAAGATAATAAATAAGGAAGTGAGAAAATAAGTGATAAGGTCTATAATATGAAACAGGGAAATAAAGTATTGTTCCTCTTGCTTTCTTCACAGACATCTACCCTAGGAAACCCTAGGAAGCCTAAAGTTACACCTAAAGGAGGCTTTATTGTAGTATGGGAGCACCTAGCTACTCGCACATCCATGTGTTCAGCGAAGAGACTACCAAACAACATGCAACTGAAACAACTTTTATATTCATTATAAGAATGAAAAGAATAATGCGTTGAATGATTCTTCTAATATTTTAAAAGTCTAGTGAAAAACATAACTTGAAATCAGTGTTCTATATTTCACCACAGTACAAACCCCAAAAAGCAGATTTCTTGTTTATGTGTGTTCTGGGACCATCTGGTGGTAATCTGATTATTTCTAAATTTGAAAACTCATCATTGATGGGACATAAAAAGAAAGTGTTGCTTGTTCTATCACCTTAATTTTCATAGTGCTGCAAGTTCTAACACTACTATGAGTATTTCAGAACTGTTTATGTTCTTTCCATTACAGGTTGCAAATTTCTTAATGAAGGATACTGATCAGAATTAATTAGTAATAGCGCAAAATACAGCATACAACATCATATTATTGCCTTTTTTCTTACAGCATTGTTTGATTACTTAAGTGCTGAAAAGAGATCCCTTCTTCTGCAAAGAAGAAAAGATGATGTAGTATATGACAAAAAATTCAAGGTTTATTTCTCAAGATCTTATGATTTAGTGGCCCCTTATAACGTTCATTGTTTATTCTTTTATGTTAGATGATTATTTGAAAATGTGTCTTGTTATTTCCATTAGCCATTTAGATACTGCTATGTTTATCTGAAATTACCACAGCACTCTATCGTTGTCCTGGGCATTCGTTAAACTTCACTGTGTTCTCTCAAAAAACCAACCATATTCCACTATACAGGTTTACACAAACCAGAAGAAACATCTTGTTATAGAATAGCCACTTTTACTTAAATTCTTCTCAGGTATGGAGGTAATGAATTGCAGACCACTGATATAAAAATCCTGATTTTATTTAAACACGTATGTTGAAAATATAACTTTATGACATGATGTACATTCAAGTGAAATGTTCATGAATGGACAAACAGCGAATAAAAAACTACTTTTCAGGATTCAGTTTTTTTTTTTTTATGTGACTATATCATCTATAACCAAAAGCTGTTTAAATGAGGAAACCAGGAATGACAGAGGGGAAAGTTTGTAATCATGTGATAGCAAGATTGCTTTAGTATTTAGAAAAGAACTTAGCAAGTTTCCCTCTCCTTGCAAAAATGACTTTGGAGTGTAAGGATTGGTCTGTGCTTACCTGCATGTTACATTTATTTTAAAGCTCAGCTCACACTTCTGAAAAAAAGATATTTTACTCTCTCTGAATGAAAAGGTTCTACAAACACTTACCATTTTAACTCTAGCCAAATACAGCTTTTGAGGATTTTTTAACCAACATTACAATATATATATGGTCTAACTATAATAATTTTTATGTAGGCAAATTTCTGTTTTTCAGTTTTATATTTCTACTTTCCTTTTCCTCTCCTTTGCAATATAATATTCTGTGAGTTTAGGTTCCTGATGAAACCACAGATAACATCAAAGTATTTAAAGCCTACTTCGTGCTTTGAGCTAAATTCAAATGAGAGATTACAAGGAAACCTGTCTTCCAATTGACCAGCTGTTCAATTAAAAAGAGGGTTTCAAGATAAACATGTGTGTTTGTGTCTGTGTGTGTATATATATATCAGAACATATATGCATATTTTATTATTTAAAACACAGTAATGAACAACTGAGAGGATTGCTTTACAGTTTCTTAATACTAACTGGAGTTCAAAGCCAAAAAAATATTTTAAGAGTGTCTAAGCCTTGTGAAGAAGCCAAATATTTTTCTGGTACTTTGGCTGCCTTAATGAACTGGAAGTTACTGAGGCTTATTTTAATCGTTTTTGACCTGCAGCTGCAATTATTAACCGGAATAAAATGTGTATAATGCAAGTTTCAAGAGATTGAGGCTGTCTGAAATGGAAAGGAAATTTTGTTACTTAAGATTTTGGCTCAGTGATGCTTAAAATATATTTATCTGTGCACACAGATATTAAATGACCCATGAACGGAGTTTGATTTTCATACTGGAGTTGGGAGGAGAATCTTGCTGTGCCAGTCATAAACACCACGCTATCTTGTGTTGCCTGAGGAGATCGGTGTCAGTTGCATACACATTCCTGCATATCCAGCTATGAGTAGCTTAGATGGTCAGAAGGATAAACCTCACCATTTAAATGCCTCATGACTCAAGACTTCTTTAAAGCCAATAAATATTTAAAATACTTTCACAAAGGGATTTTCTCACTTTTTCGACATAAGTATTTAACAGATCCCCCAAACGGTAGATTGGGTAAATTGGTGTCATGAATGAGTGGTTTAGAGGCCGCTTAAAGAATCACTATCAAAGGTATTAGAAGAAAGTGATTTTAATAGAGATTTATAAAAGTGTATAGGAGTTCAATGGTAAGTTCACTCTATCACTTACTACATGGATGAAGTTTACAAAGGAAAATTGTGTTATAATTGAGCTAGAATGATTTGTACAGAGATCGAAGATGAAAAGGGTAAGGGAGACCCTCCTGTTGAGTCACGAGGTTCAGATAGACCCCCTTGCTTTCCAAACTCCTTCTCAGAGAGCGAGTCTAGGTATGGCTGGATCTACCCCTAGTCTCAGACTTGGACAACAGTTTATGTCTAATATAAAAGGGTAAGGGATTATATGTGTGCATTATATGCAGTCTAGGGTTCATCCATCGTTTTAAGGTGACAATTATTAACTAATTTAACATTTACAAAGTAAGTTAGTAGAGTCTACTACAATCACGACTTAATTACAAATTGTGCTTACTATTAGTTCATACACACAAAGAGGCATATATCTATAAATGTACAAAAGGTACTTGTTAAAAATTCCCCTCGAGTTCCATGAAGGAATATTCATGTAAAATGTTTCGGCATTTCTCTCAGGGTTGATCTTCAAGGACTGAAGGGGTTCAGCCCAGGTCCCGTCGTCAGCTTTTGGTGATGGTCCTCCAAATATCGCAGACCGAAGAGGTCGTGAGCTCTGAGAGACGTCCCACTCAGAGGGAGATGCTGGGCGCAGCCCGCTGCAGTCCAGGAGAGCTCAAAGGGTCTCACTTAGGACCACCATTTATAGGTTTGCAAGATGATTGGCTTTAGTCATCTGTAAATTTCCATCCTGGCCACAGTCCAAGGTGGAAGTTACTAAAATTCTGAAGGTTTCAGTGTTGTTACACTTGAGCTGCGACCCAGATACGGGTATCAGGAGATGACACCTGGGCCAGGCAGTGGGAGTACGTTCCCAGCCTCAGCTATGCAGAGTTTGATACAGTCAAGGAGCGCTCAACCGCCAGACTCAGTACACCAAGGCCAAGGTTCCATGGGAATTTCTGAGATCAATGAGCCGCCCAGGAGAGGGGGGTGAGGAATGCACCACCACAATTGGAGAGCAGTTTCTACTTGCCAGGATGGCATCAGACCTCAGTTTCCTCAAGGAACTGACGGGTGTGGTCATGTGGCTGCAGCTCTGAGGGACAAAGGAGCTCAACACAACAGACAGATCTTCAAGAGCAACCTCCTCCAAGTACAGATACTGTCCACCCCAATGCTCAGGAAAAAAGTGACCAAAGTCTGATGCAAAGAGGCAGTATAGAGGAGGTGGAAGCAGGATGGGCTTGACACTAATTATTTGACACTTTACTTGACACTTGCATCTGGAATACTATGTCCGGTTTTGGGCCCCACAATTCAAGAAAGATACCAACAGTGTAGAGTTAAATCAAGCTTTCAGCTAGGACAGAGTCCAAATGGTTTTTTGTTGTTGCTTGTTTGTTTGCTAGTTGGTCAGTTTGTTGGTTTTTTTAAAGCCCCTGGATCTATTTTTGGGTTTATTTCAAGTTCAAACAAGATCAACATGCTGGCTATATAGTTTCGCAACTATACACTGTTTAATTTGGGCTAGAATTTAACTTTTTGTATGTAAAGACAAAAATAAATTCACCCAAGAACTGACGAACTTCTGAAATTGTTCACACAACAATGGCAATGAAGAGCATCTCAGCACAAGTGAAAAATGGACATTGAGAGTGCATAATTACTGACAACCTAATAACATGGTTTGTTGCAGGAATGCTTGATCAGGAGCTAAGCTGTTCTGCATTCCAGTGTCAGTGACCCAGACTATCCATGCGATGAAGTTCAGTGTAGATAACATAAAATCATTAACAAAAAATCATTAACAGATGCTAAACTGTTCAGGCTAAATCCTACCGGATAAATGCAAGCTTGAAACTGAGCAGAGTTCTGGATTCCCATTTTTAACTGTCTTAATTATTTCTGAGATTACAATTTAAATCGTATGGACATAACTTCCCAAAATACACAATAACACAGTCAGAGAAACAGAGAATCCCTTGGGTGAAACAAATGATTATAAACCAAGTATAGTCTTGAAGATTTTAGCCAAAATAACTCTCAGCGTTACCCCATCATTAATGCTTAGTTATTGAAATGAAGAAGACAAATTAATGCAACCCCAAATTTTACTAACTATCCGTTGACAATTTAGTAAATACAGAAGGGGACTGTGCAGTATGGGAAATATTATTATGGCAGCTGAGTCATATTTCAAAGACAATTTTTTATGACTGTGTGGTCAGAAGCTGCTGAAGTATTAACCAAAACTCTTAGCTCCTCAAGTGAAAGGAACTTTGCCAAAAGTTCTGTGAGAAGTCAAACAAAACTTGCTGAATATGAAGGTGTCTATTCCACCACTGGCACAACATCAGTGAGAGTTATGAAGACCAATGCTATTATCCTGAAATTTTTAATCTTTCTTATCAGAACCTGATGAACACATCATTTGATTGACTTCAGCAACATCCTTAAAAATTACGAAAGATTTTCTAACATTTCAAGTTCTGTACATCTTTTATATGCGACAGTCTGAGAAGCTGTAACCATGCTCCTCATTTCATTCAGACACCAGATGTGAACCACATATTTCTTTATATTTAAATTTTTTACCTAATCTTACCTAGGTTCTTATGTGACTACTCCCTGTTGGGTTTGAGTTTATAATCTGTTGTCGCTCATGTTATTTCTAATGACTGAATTTCATATGCTGTAATAACAGCATATTCTCCACTCTCTCTGTGTTTAACTTGAGCCTTTATTTGAATGTGCTGTTATGAAATAATGCATCCCATGTTCATTTTTCATGAAGTAAGCAAGCACTTATGATCTCTTTTTTAAAACACTTTTATGCTTTCACAACATTGCACACTGTATTTTTGTATATTTTGAAGAGCATAAATTTTACATTTGTATTTACTTCGACCTTTTTTTTTTTGTACATTTTGCCATTGGGTGAGTAAAAATATTATTTCCCCAGGAGGTCTCATTCTTTTCAAATTAATCACTGAGTGTTCTTTTCTGTCACAGTGCAATTCAAACTGAGATAAACAGCAAGAGCACATAACATTTTTTTATACTTCTGTGCTGTTAGCAGTTGCTCTTTGAAATATTTTTCTCTGTTTGTAAAATTTATGACACTAATAAAGCATTACACTACATATGACTGTACTGTGAGCTATGAATCCCACTGAAATACAGAGATAAAAGCCACAGGTATACATTCAAACAAGGACATATCTGAATAATTCTAAAAACAACTTAAAAGTGTGTTTGAGATAGGAATGTGATGACTCATGTTATTCTTTAAAATAAAGCCACGCTCCCAAGCATATGCTGCTGTGAATTGTTGCCCAGAATTGTGGAAGCCAGAACTGATGTTTTCTTTTTTGCTTTTCTCACACACGGGATGATGGAGAGAGAAAAAAATGAGCAAGGTTAGGTATTTAATATTAATCTCAGTATCGATCTAATTGGAGGGGGAGGTTTCAGAAGAGGTAGAGGAGATGTGTGTTGGTGGGTTAGCAATCATATCCAAAGTATCACAAGGAGACACTAGGCAATTGTGTATGAGTGATCTGGAATTTCTTTTAGAGACTGACTCCAAGGTAATTTTGCTCTTTCTCTGTTATATTACATGGTGCAGGAGAAAAGTCTAGTTATACACCAGCATCTACTGTAAAATTAATGCAGTGTTTTCTTTCCAGATAGTTCAAAGATCTTCTTTCCTTAATAGCATGAATTTGTAACTGTATTTTGAGTTTCCTACATATAGCCTAAAGACCACTTTTGCTATCCAGGAAGTGACTGTTTTGCCCCCATGTCAAATCTTATCTCCAACCAAAACCAATTTTTTTTTAACAAGGTTCCCACATGCTCAAGTTTTAATTCAGCCTATTATGAAGGGTGTTTTTAATGACCTGTTATTATACTAGTCTTATAATATCCATATATTTATACCAGAATACCTACTTATTTTCTAATGGAATGCACGATTAATTCTATGCAGTAGTAAAGATGGAACAATAATAAAGGCAATGTATTAAAATTAGTTAGCTTATAAATAGTATTTGTTTTAAAGTGTTGTTCAGTCATTGCTGAGAGGATTGCATTTCTATAATGTCTCAGACATTATTAGAAACATCATGTGAAAACTGTACACATAGCCCAAACAGGTAAAATAATCTCATAATGCCAGCACCTGCTTTGATATCCCATTGTTGCTATCATCCCAGTTTAACCAGGAAACATATATCCAAGATCAAACCAAAGAAGTAAAGGTCCACCCATGAGCAGTAAAAGAAATAGTGTGTTAGTGTCCAATTGACAAATTGACATGTTTGCAGATGTGTTTCTGTAACGGTGTAACTTCTGCTGGAGGGGTTGGTTCTTTGTAGCTGCAAGTTCATTTTCTCTCCAGGATTCACTATCAGATGCAGTACTGAGGAAGTAAGCATATGATGAAATAAAAAAAAAATCTTAAATATTTTTTCTTACAAAAAGTTTTTACAATGTCCAGATTTTACGACATTTCAAATAAAAATTTGTAGTTTTTTTCAAGCTGAAAATATTTTTCCAACTGAAAATATTTTCATAGTAATGAAAATTTTAAATTCTTCATGAATTATATTTTTCATTACCATGAAAGTCCTTGTAAAATTAAGAACATCTTTTCATGAATTTTCATAAATTTTGCTGTTGGTAATTAAATGGTAGTTTAGCAGTTTTTCCAGCTGCTGCTTTGAAGCGAAAAATAATTCTGGTAAGAGACAGAAATGCTTTGGTAGTAGCTCTGAGACTCAACATTTCTAGACACTGATTTTTGTTTCTTCAGCCAAGGGATGATTTCAGCATGCACAACATCTGATTCACCGATGTGTGTTACCTGCATGTAGGAAATCAGTTTTCAACAGAACTGATTTCAACTTTTCACTATTCAAACCACACATACAATGAAATCTCAGTCCACCACCAAGACGATGCCATATTTTTTCAGGAACTATTATCTCGCTCTAAATAGGCATATTGATTTCAGAGGCATTTAAGAGGCAGAGAGCATTTATCCTTGATCAAACCAGTTGCTTAAATTTAATTATTGTCTTCCTCCTAAAAATGTGTAACCTAGCACGATGCAAAGTTAAATACCCAATCCTCCTTTTTTTTTGTTAAATGTGTTCAATACTGTTGAGCCTTTCTTCCCCATGTTTGATCTATAAACAAATGAATATAAAATGAACTTAATAAATCACTAGTGACAGGTTCAAGAGAACCCTGCTGTTCTTTTTAACTGAATGCTAAATGAATATGGTTAAACATATAAAAGGTATTTGGTAATGAGGGTGTATTACTGCTCTGAACTGTTTGTAACCTTTGCCATTCTTTTGTAAATTTTAATGAAAATCCAGTGCTGGCTTTGTCACATTGAAATCAGAACAATCAATTAAACTGTACTCTGTTTACCTTTATCTTGCTGGTGTTTACTTGTTTTGTATGCACTTCATTTTTTCTTAGCTCAAGAGAAGCCAGATTTGAATACTTATGTATCTCTTTTGAGATGGAGCAACTTCTGCTGCTGCAAACAGGCAGAGTGGGATTTTGCCCCAGATTAAATTACCTAAATTTGGCTCACCCTACAGGGCAATCTGTCAAAGTTCCCATTTCAGTAAATGGAGATGTAGGCTCAAATTAGTTGCCTCCACATAGGTCTGGCCTGTAACTGTCTTTCCATAAAGGTGTGGGCCTGCTGTAGGTCCTATCCTTCTTCCACCAGTCCTGTGTGAATATCTCAGATATCCTAGGGCATTTCACATATCTTTGGATACAATGTTTAGGCAAATTAAGTTTCTAGACCTCTACCCAATGTAAAGAGAGTTTGAACACTGAGAACATGTGCAAACATCCTCACATAAACACCTCACTATCATGTCACCCATAGGAATTGATTCCCCCTTCTTGAGGTCAAAGTTGTTTTGCCTTGGATTTCAATTAGTTCAGGATTGTTTTTCTTAAAGTCTAGAATATGTTTTATCATCAGATTTATCAGTTGAGAACAAACCATATAAAATCACACAAAATATTTTGGGGCCAAAATTGCTATTCAAAGGAATAAACAATAGCAGATAAAGATTGCCCCTGCCCTAAGGTCAACTCCTTTTCCAGATTTGTAAAGTTAGCTTCAAGTTTACCTGAAAAGGGATTATAAATCAGGTAGCTTTCATAAAATAATATTCAGAATGCAATTGTCTGATGTTCTAACAGCTGGTTCAGCACATCAGATCTCTTAATATCTACAGATAAGAACCTTTTGAAATAAAGATAATTGCTTTTTTTTTTATCTGTAAGTGATCTTTTCTTCAAACTTAGAAGTCCCATACCCAGAGTGACTGTCTTATGTGATTAAATCTAGGCCCTCTTTCATCAAGCCTGAAAGAAATTTTCTCCTTTCAATGGTCATCTATATCTCTCATGCTATTCATTAGATTGCTAAATAGAATATGGAGTCTCAAATTCCTGAACCTTCAGGCTAAGCCAAGGTCAGTAAAATGACTACACAAGGCCATGAGTTGCTTTTGAAAAAGGTATTTCTCTTAAATACAATAACTGAACTCTACTTTCATACAAAAGAAATCAATATGCTCAGCGTTGTCTTGCCCTTTTCATATTCAAAATGTTGAGAAAAAGAATCTGCATTTTTTTTGGACAACATTTAAATCCTAATTAATTGTATTGCTCTTCTGTTTTTTTGAGCATGGGCAAGCAGGATAGGAGAGAGCAAGTAATCTCTTGATTAGAAAAATGACCCTACAAACACCACATTCATCAAACAGGGAGCTGCACTTCCACCTCTACAGAATGTTCTTCTGATGATAGGACACTAAGTGGCAAAGTAAAATTTATGGTGATAAATCACCATGAAATCTTCCTTAAGGCAGAGCTATTCTCATTGAACTTTCTTATCAACGTATTATCTTTCCTCTCAAACCTGATTCCTTCCAATTATTAACTCACTGTGCTAATGGGTAGTTCCAAGGAGGGCTCTTTGGCTGTTACTGAAAAGTATTTCAGCACTGGACAGAATCTATGCAAGTAGCATTCACATTTTTCTGTATTAGCTGCCTCATACTTTCCTATTTCTCTGTATGGCTAAAACTCCACTTTAAACAAGTCTCATATAAACATTTCTTTACAAATATTAAGTCACAACCAACTGTTAAATAGGTTATTGTCGTTTTAGAAATAAACAACATTATACAGATCCAGATAGATACCTCTCTTTCTAAACACTGATAGCTGACAGAAAAGCTTCTCACTTGTAACTTTCTTGTATTCCAGGGGGAAAAAAGGCCTTGTAAACTGAACAAGAAGCTTTTTCAATAGAAGCAATAATGAAGCATGGCTTCATTTGGCTGTGCATTTCCTATATGAACTGTGATGTTATATTTTCCTGTGTCAAGTTTCCTATATTCTCCCATTACAGCATTTTAAGCTTTCTTCTGCACTCCTTTCTGGCATTCTGCCAGTTTTGCACATACTAATTTGGCCAGTTAATAAGAAGTGCTGATTGCCTGTCTGACCTCAGCTCTTGGCCTCTGTGTAAACTCTACAAAACACTTCACCTCTCAGCTGCTGGTATGTCAAACCAATGACTGTGGCCCTGTACAGGCTTTCTGTGGAAATTTAATATCTTTTGGATGTACTCCTCTGGCAAATCTGGTAAATGTTCAATAGCATTCCAAAATCTGAAGGGAAGAAAAGGAAGGGAGCAAACAGACAGAAATGTATCTTTATGTTCCAGTACATAATAATTATGGCTCCATAAGCCTTATTTTCTTTAGATTCTAAAACTAATCATTACAAAGTCACATTTTTTAACAAAAATATGGGAAATGTTACAGATGATAACCTTTTAAACTCTTATTCTATATTGGACCAGCTCATGTCTCTAAGGAAACTTCTTTTCCTTCCTCCACTTCTCTAGAGGCTACATTTAGCTGCTCAGCATCCAGTTTGTTTATGACTACACTTAATTCTTTCAGCTTACCTTCATAAAAACCATAAATGTACCAACTAAATTTGGCATTGGGTCCAAAATTTTTTGACTATGACATAATTTTTTGGACCTATATATAACTGAAGTAAAATGTTAGCAAATCAGAATCTTAGTACTGGACACTAATTTTGCTCTTATTTTTCACAGTTATATAACTGCACAGATAGAGATGAATTTTTATTTTGACTCATATTTGTTGAAAAAAGATATCCATATATATAAATATTTGTCTTGCAACAATAGTTTGCATCAACCTGTTGAATATTTGAGAACAGCAGTAGAACGTGTTAACATGTTTTGAAACATCTTTACTTTACAATTATTTTTGAAAGGCTCAGTGGTCTATTGGGCCAATTTCAATTCCCAAGGATTCATTTGAAGGTACATTAGAATAAAATGAATGTTTTTAAAGGAAGAAGCATGCATATATTTCATAACACACTATTATAATTGCTAGCATACACAATGTCAAGGTAAAAAAAAAGCATGAAGTTAAAAGTGTATTATATTCTTTCTCATTCTTTTGTGTGTGATTGGCTTTGAATTTTCATGAAAAATGCTGGTTTTTTTTCACTGAGTCTAAGCTCTTTTAAAATGCTTCCTTTATGAATAATTGTTTCAATATACAGTTGGCACTAGCACAATGTTTATTTTCACTGGAAGCAGAAATGATTTTTTTTTAATCAAGAAATTACATATTGTCACTCCGATCTTTCTAAAGAACTCAGACCCACTGACAGTCATTACTGTAGATCTGCACAGTTTTAATACTTGGAACTCATAATTGTTTTTCGTGGTTAAGAGAAAATAAATGAATGGCAAGTGCAGTACAAAAAGAAGAATGTCATTCAGACTTTAACACCTTCTTGTCCCGGCAAAGAAAAACAAGAGGATCTCAGCTAGGTGTTTCCCAAATCTTGTTTCTAGGCAAAGCATAAAGATATTTGCCTAGCACTGTGTGAATTTAAAAAGCTTTTCAGGTTAATCTTTTACTGACAAATAAATTGGTCAATTTACTAAGCTTAAGAAGTATGAATAAGTTAATCATAGTATATGTATATATCTGTGAATTAAAACTTAGCATGTATTATATTCTTGGAATTGTTAAGCATGTTCTCTAATTCCTTGGACACCTAGCCAGATGATTCTGAAAATATCCATTAATTTGGAAAATATGATAGCTTTTCTTATGAAACTCCTGTAGTAAAAATGCATCATTCAGTGTTCTGAAAAATTCACTGAGCTACCAAGCAGAAACAATATCATGTGACTCACGTGACCAGCCACGCCATATAAAAAGTGAGCAGTAAATGGCTGAAGCAAACAGTTGGCAAAAACTCACATGCTAAAAGGCAGAAGCTGAATACGTTCAGTTAGAATAGACTTTTGCAGTTAGAGCAGAGCACTGTAAGCAAGCGATATGACAGAAAGCAACATTATGCAAATAGCAGTAATGTTTATTAACTATCTTTTGGAAGAATTCCAAAATCGCAATTGTAATACTTTAAGCATACAATAGGTGAGATGTCTGCTGTTGCATAGAGAAGCCAACATTAATTTCTACCCAACTGTTAGTGTTGGGTTCAATTTGAGTCAATAAATATTAACAGGAAGATTATTTAGATAATCCTCAGTTGCTGGAAAAGGCCACTAAATTTCAGATGAGCAATAGTTAGTTTCAGTAACGGTGTGTCTGTAAATTTACTTTTCTTGCTACTATCTTCTCTGTTGCAGACATTCAACAAAGATCTGATGTTTATCATAACTAAATAAGGTAAGTAGTTCTTAAATAATTATTCAACCTACTGGAGTTGACATTGTTGAAATACACAGTCAGCACAGCAATAAAACTGGGGACAATTTTATTGTAAGCTCCAAAGCTGTCATTTTGCTACATGAGTAAAGCACCCATAAATTGAAGATATAAGAAAGACTTTTGTGGTTAAGGGAAAGGGAAAATGATTCACTGTAAAGGAAGTTTGTTTGCTCAAATTTTAAGAACAAAAAGAAAGGTGGCAATTATCTATCTTAACCTTTTATAAAGCTTCCCATGACTTTCACATTTCACTAATTAAATCAACAGTAAAGTCGCTAATATACTTCACAGAGTTTCTAATACTATTGGTTTGGGGAAGGAGGGTGGGGAAGCAGAAAACTTTTCCTAGATTGCTGCCAACATTGCCTCTAAAAAAAAAAGAAAATATTGTTGTGTTCCAATTCTTTCTCTTACTATCCCTTTTAATGTGTCCTAACCTTCAACAATAACCATTGAAAACTTTTGCAAATTTCAACCAAACTGAAAGGAGGGATAGAGAACAGCAGCCCTGACTGATAGAAAGGTCACAGGAAGATTTTGTACCCTCTTCAGCATGACAGAATCCATACAGAGGATAAATTCTTCAGCAATGGGAAAAGCTCCCATCTTCTTATATACCAGCCCATGCCAGTCAATCATAAGGCACAGCAGCACTGGAAATCAAACTTCGTGGAAATCAGGAGATCATTTATTTTACTGTATTTTTTTGTTTTATCATGTGCTGTTGTGTTTAAATTTTTCACTCTTTCTTTGAGATAGTGGGGCATTTTCATCATCTGTAATGGTCATCTTTGACTGTTGTTACTTTGCCTCTGCTGCTTTATACCCTAAACTGAAAAAAAACCCCAACCCAACAATTGCTTAGTTTTTTCCATAGAAAAGATGTACATGGAAAAAGATTCTGGCTTTGCTTCTGTCTGGGAAGAACAAGCAAAGTTTCCAAATATGTTTCACCAAAACAGGTCTTTCTGGAGATTGATGATAGTCAGCATAGCTAGGTAGGTTGTCTTGAAGCTTGTTTTACCAGTCTGACAACCAAATGTCTATGTGGCTTTACTAAGGTAGTAGTAGTGATTCTTCAGATGAGAATTAGATAGATAGCAGGGTTCAACTAAGTACACAGTATTTCACACATGGTGTTTCACATGAGTGAGAAACTCTCCAAGAAAACACATCTATTTAAATGCTTTCAGGAGTCTGCAGACATGGAATGTCAGAGAAGTGGAACAATTACTTTCCTGAGTTCTACCTGAGAAACCAGAGAGACTAGAGTTGGTCTTCTGTTCATCTTCTCCTACAATGACATATAGGAATATAGGAACTACCTCGTACTAAAGGTTGCAGAGAAGTCCAATAATCTCAGGAACTACTTTTTCTCCCTATGGTTCTTTTTTTTCACCAAGAACAATCTTCTTTTTCCAGACTTTACTTTATCCCTTTCTTCTGTCCTTCCATTATTCATTTCTGGATATTACTTTTTTATATTGAGAGAATTTGTAGTTATCTAAGGAAAGTCTAATGACCTGTGCCCATATTTGTTTTGTACAACAAAACCATTTGTCCCATATCATAAAAACTGGGGTGTAATGCACACAAAGCAAAACAGATAAACTCATCTGTTTTGTACGTACGGGAGATGGATCAGTGTTGAAGTTACATAAATTCTGCTAACCTATATTTCTCTCAATTGCATCGCTGCTTCCTTGTGAGAATTCATCCAAATCTGGGGTGAACTAAGCCTATTAACAAAGTAGGCACACTCACATCCGTCCTTTTGAGTCAAATAGCAAATAAATAAAAACAGTGCTAAAAATTCCAGTAAAGATGAAGCTTAAGGAAAGTTACAAATCACTGTGCCAGACTAAAGACTATCTGCTTCTCCCACATAAAAATCTGCATGGAAAATACTCTGTTGGTAACAATGATATATAAACCATTCTCAGAAGCAAAGCGGTGACATTTAAGTTGTCTTCCAGTGAAAACATTTCAAGAGTTAACATCCCAGCATGATCTTTCATTTCTTACTGCTGCGTGGTTGCTTTCAACAGACTGAACACAGCATCAGTTCATATTCACTTCATGTTTAGGAGGTTGCCTTCCCAGTTCCCAGGGCTGGAATGTGGAATTGAAAAGAAATAGTAAACTAGATTCTTAAATGTAAGCTTGACATTTCTAGATGTTGATAAAATGCACTGGAGAAGGTGCATAGCCACTTCCTCTTCCCCCCTGAGATCTGTGACTGAAGTACAAGGAGAATATTCTTACTTCAAACAATGTATATTTTCCCTTGACTCAGCATCAATATTGGAAAGAAGAATTTTTCTTCTTTTTGTAAAATTAGGTATATTTTAAAGAAGTCAGTTTCCAAAGTGCTGCATTTTTTGACCTATGCCTCTTACACAATACAGACTTCCTTCCCTTTGCCTAAGTAGTAATGAATTATCTTAGATTTGAAACCCAGAAAGGAAAAACACTGTCATGAGTCAGTTCTCTTGCTCAGTTTTCCTAGAAGCTGGATGGATTTAAGCACGACCTTTAGACTGTGCCTCAAAATGTCCATTTGTTGGTGTGTCTCTCATCACATCTATTTTTATACTAATTACTCTTACTGGTTTAAAATTAATTTCTTTTCCAAGCTTGAATTCATCCAAGTTCAGCTTCCAAGTGTTGGAGCTTTTTATGTCTTTGCAAGACTGAGCAACCCCATTATCACATCTCTCTTACTTGAATGAGCACCTGTATTCTGATTAAATCACCTTTTAACCTTCTCTGCAGATGTGCTGAGTTCATTGAGCTCTTAGAGCCTCAAATAATAAGACTGGTTTTCTGACTCCTAGAGCATTTTTATGTCCCTTCTTTGAACTATCTTCAGTATTTCTATATTTGTCTGGATGTGGACACTGTAAGTAGATGTATCCTTGCAGAGGTCTTTCTGTTTCTCGCATACTAAGTCAAAGGCATTTCTGTACTTTAACTTGACAGTCGTCTTTTATGCATTCATGGGCAGTGTTAGCCCTTTTGCTCCAGTATGAGATTGAAAGGTCATGTTAAGGAGGTTCTGTGATGATTTCAAATTGTTTTCTGAATCACTGCTTTCTAAGGTAGTCTCCTCCTCTGTAGGTATAGATCTAGTTCTTTGTTCCCTTTGGTATTACCCTTACTGAAGTGTGTTAAAATACATTTTGGTAGGTTGTGACCATTTGTTTCAGAGTGACTCAGATAACCAATCACTTGCCCTCCTCATTAGTTACAATTCCACTCCTAAATATATCTAGCATAGGGTTCATAACATTGTCTAAAATAGACACTTAATAAAAGTGTTCTATGATGTGTGGAATCCAAGTAGAAACAGTTCCACTTACTGATCTCTATCCACTTAATACCCTGTATGGTCAGTATATAAGCTGGTTTTAAGCCATTTAGTATGTGCTATGCTCATTTTCTACAAGTTTTTAATCAAGACATGGTGTGATACTAAACCAAAGATCACTTTATCAAGGCAGAAATTTTTACCAAACTGAGCTGCGTTCTTGATAATAAATAAATAACACAGGAATTGTTATGAAACTGAATCCAATATAACTTGTTGTATGTCTGCTCTACTTTTAGTTATCAATAAGACTGCAAACCTTGCATCATATTTCTCTGATCTCTTTGTTGATAAAAAGATAACTTAACCCAGCAGAACTTAACAGGGAAAAGAGGTCACTGGTTTTATTGGAATGAGACTCCCTGCTACCCTGTAAATTCATTTATCTAAGTAGTCAGACTTGAAGTGAAGTTATAGTGGATCCAATCCAGTGCCATTATCAAGTAGGCTTGGGAAGAAAAGGCCAATAGCAGCATTAGTTTAACAGGAGAAAACATGCCAGAGCAACAGGTAGTCCAGCTTGGCAGTTCAGAAAGTGTATAAAGTTGCCCCATGGAAATTCTGAAGGACTGTAGCCAAAAATGTCTCATGGATTTGTAGGTGCCAAACTATTGGTGACTAGATACCAAAAAAGAGTCTACATCAAGTCAAAACAAGATCAGCCTACTCTTAATAAAGTAATCTTACACACACAAACATGCACAAACACCCACAACTTGCTGGAAAGTTTCTGAACACAGCAATGCAGATAAGCACATTTAGATACTGTAGTCATCCCAGGTTTTCTCGTGAACATGGCCCTTGGAAAGCACATTCTGCCTGAGAATTGTTTAGTGACCCAGCTAGAGGCATAGGGATCAAATATGTAAGTTCCTGTTGCTTGTTCTCTGTCTATTCAGGACATGAGTTTTGAGTATTATATGGCGTATAATGAAAAAGCAGAAGGATTTAACTCACTTGAGTAATCCTATTTCCTAACATTCATTATCAGTAACTTCACAGCTGTTATATGGCTTACTTATTAAAATAAAAACTGGGAGGAGAAATCTGTTGATGTCAGATTTATTCAGAGTGGCAAGACTTACCACCTGACATATCTAGGTAATTAGAGGGGGGCTTAGCAGAAGGTTAGCGCTCAAATATTATATAGGGTTTATTGCTTGTCATGCTGAATTGAGTCTTGGCCAGTGTAAGGAATTTTCCCAGTAATGTTCTGCACTGACATTATGCAGAGATGTTTGAATAGTTTCTCTCTTTAGAATCCTCATTTTTTCTCCAGGCAATCATCTTCCTTTATACTGTTGTCTCTGAAATGCCAGTTCAGTGATTCATCCTTAACTAGGAAAAAACACAAATGAATGATTAAACAGAACACTTCTTTCAGGGGAAGTATGTAGGTGAGGGAAAATTTCTGAACAGAGATGATATCAAGCACATGCTTATATATTTTACTAATTTGGAAGTGGCATCACCAGTGATGTATTTTTTTTGTTCCATTATTCTGTTCTTTTTTCTGAGGAAGATTGTTTTTTAAAAATGGTGCACTCCGGAGTACACCTACCTAATTGTCCTTCTGGAAGGAAGAAAGAAGTCTGGATTGGTTTGGAATAGGCTTCCTTGCTGTATACTGCTCCCCCTTCTAAAAGTGATGCCCCAAAGAATAGAGGTCTTCTAGGTGTGTAATCTTAAACAGTTACGTTAACAAAATGGGCGAGGCATGGACAGAATATCTGCAGGAAGAGCAGACTCCAGTCATACAGGAGATGATATTTTCGCTAAACAAGTCCCACGCATAGGTTTGTGGAAAGGTTATTTAGCTTCAGGCATTTGTCACTGGTCTTTGCACTAACACAGGCCATTGAACTGGGTGCAACAAAGCACCCTTCATGCCCTGTGGTAGCCAAGCTTACCTTTCATCCTTATCTGACAGGCAGGTGCCATTCTATCTATTTGTATTCAACTAGCTTGCTTACTGGTGCTTTCAAAATAAAGCTTATACATGACAAGAGCATCGTCTCTGATATTCAGGTAATCAGAAAACTGGATGATAATGCTTCCACACTGATTTTCTTCCTCCAGAATAGCAGAGCATTTCTCACCAGTAGGATTTAAACATGTTTTTTTAAAAAATATGAAACGTTTACTATAATCTTCTTTCTCCAGATAAGCATCTAATTCTTACTGTAAAAGAGAAAAAATTATAAAACAGGAAAATATTTTGTAGTTCTCCTAAAGGGAACAGTGTAATAGAGGTGGACTTAGTATGGTAATAGAATTTTCCCCAATATACAATTCCTGTATCTCCCTTGTGATTCTATACAAACATTATAAAGAATGTTTCAGTAGGCAAAAAAAAAAGAAAGTGATTATAAAAAGTGAATTAGCAATCATTTGGACAGCCAGCTGTTTTGGTTTAACGTGCATGCCAGTTGTTGAGACATTCCTTCTGGTTTATTTGAACATAGTTTGCCATCCTGTCAGATGTTGGCAGTGTGGCATACAACAGAAACCAGCAAGTGCTGTGAGTGTTTTTGGACTGTAGTTCAGCATGCTCACAGCTGACCCACAGCATGCAGTATCTGATAAAGACTGATTGGTCTTACAAGTGTTCCTTAAAAGGAAGGAATTTACTAGGCTCTTTGTTGACACTTCTGCTTGGCAAAAAAATAAAAGGTTTTGAATTAGCAAGGTTTGGGGTGGGGGAGTGGGAAAAGTTGTAGAGTGTTTTTTGAACACTTATTCTTCACAAATAATCATTCCAATGTATTCTTTTCTTCCCAGCCCTGCTCACTGGTAAGTGTTGGGAGTAATGTTTTTTCGGTATAAATCTTCTGATCCGGTGAATTGGGGCTTGTTTCCAAATAGCATAAATAAAAGTTACATGGAAATGCTCCTTAACACGACATTTTTCTGGTCCAAATAGAAATGTGCACCATTTGTCAGAGCAGAAAAAAAAGGCAGATGTTAAAGAGGTGGTGTTGGTGGGGTTTTTTAGCTGTAATTGTTCAGGACTTTTAAGAGTCCATTTAGTACTCTCCATTTAGGAAAGTCCTTTTAACTCAAAGGTAGAAACACGAATACAGCTCCTAACATGAAGTTATAAGTGATACAGAAATACAAATTTGAGTGGGAGGCCAAAGAGGACAACATTTCATTGATAGTTTCCCTTTCCACTCCCACCAGTAGCTCAGAAACTTATTATTGCATCTTTATACTCCTACCAACACACATGATCTCACAAACTGGACATGCAAAAATAAATGTCTTCATACATTTAAAGTAGACTCCCTCTGAGCACAAATGAACATTAAGGAGCAGGCTGCAAAACGGTAAAGTTGGGTATCTTCAGGTTCGGATATGTCCTTTTTTATTAGCAGAAGAGTTCAATCTTCAAGTATAATGCAAGTCTACTGTAGAGCTGGGTCTACATAACAGCCAGTGAGAAATATGAACTTAGAAGATCTATGTGACAATTTGGGCTCTGTAATGTCCTGGGTAAGATGTCCAACTCTTAGAGCTGCCAAACATTGTATCTATATTCCTGTTCTGTCTCCAAAGATAGAAATTAGTTTCTTCATTGTGGACGTCAGTGACATTCATTAAAGCAAAAGAGCTACTTCCCACTTCATGATGAGCTGTGGTTTATGAGATAAGATTTGCTCCTGCAAATGAGGCAGAACATTTTTCTATACCAATAGAGAGGATATTACAAAAGATGGTCCACTATGCACTAATACAGGAAGACATGATATAGGCTGCAATATAGGAAATATCTCTGTACCTTGTTAATTAATGCATGCACTGGAATCCAAGGAGATGCCAGATGGGAAGTATGGTCCATTCCATGTCTCCACATATTTCCAGCATAATTTCTTTTTTTTTTTTTTTTTAATTTTAAGTAAGGGGTATACACCCTACAGCACATAAGCTTAAACAACACTACAGTGGGAAAGCTAACAATGACAGATGAGCATAAAAAGTGAGCAAAAAGATATTGAAAACATGATCATAAATCAGACAGGAAAGACTGACTTCAGGAAAAGCAAACGCTGACACAAGAAAAAAAACCTAATTAGAAAGATATTTTCAGTGAGAAAGGGAAACCGGGAAATCATTCCTGTCAATAGCATTTAAATTTACATTAAATTAAACTTTCATTTTTACTGTAAAATGTCATGAACAACAATAAAACCCACAATGTGATATTAAGTTCCGTGAGTGGTTGCATTATTTTGCAGAAAAAAAAGGCAGTAATTCCTTCTAAATGGTCTAGTATAATTGTGACTGCAACAATGAATTTATTTGTAGGCTTCTCATTAATACAGCAATAAAGTGCATAGAATTTAGTCCCTGAATTATCAGAATACTCATCAACAAATGGTAAGATTCATATGTAGATTGCTATAAATACAACAATAAAAAATTTGAAAAAGTTTCTTGTTCTACATTTTCTTTATAATGCTAGGAAAAAAGTCTGGATTACACATCTTTGATGTTTCATGGTGCTTCCAGAATATTTCTTTATCACAGTGACCATGGTGATATCTGTGCTGTTTTAGTTCATTTTACCCCTTGGAGCTAAAATCTATAAGAATAATTTATCAACAAAACTGACAGTCACAGACATAACTTCCTTCAGTACAATACAAAGGCAAGCAAACAGAAAGGGTATAACAGGATATAATTTAGGACAATCATTGGGTTTAGCTATGCACAAAAGTAGTATAACAATCAAATTAAATTTTGACAAATGTGGAGGTGGGGGAAGAAGTTTGTGTCACCTTTTAGAAAACTCAGAATTTGAGAATGTGATTAAAGAAAGTTAAGTATAGACTTAAGACCAAATCATAATTGACTGCATAAATAACTTAATTGAGTTAGAATTTTTTCCTCCATCTCCCTAAACTTTCCTCAAACCATCAATCCAACGCATATTGATATCATAAAAAGATAAATAAATTATATCTCTATTTATTTTAATTGTATTATGCATCTCCTAACTACACTGAACCAAGGAAAGTCATTTGGGAGAATTTTTAAAAGGAAAAGGGATATTTAACTTGAAGAAAATATAGAACACCCTTTAAAAGGGGGTATACTTAAATTAAGACCCTCCTAACTTTTTTCTAATTTCAGTGTTCTTTGGAATTTACATATATATAGGACTATAAATACTACATGACTGCCTTATGCAGCTATATTTTGATCTGCAGACTGGAATTTATACCAGTTAAACAGTTCTGATAACTAACAAAGATAATGCAAAAACAGTTGCTATAATTGCATGTGGAGACAAAATAATTATTATATGTTAGTTTTTTAAACATTTTTAATTTCAAACAAGCACAAGATCCTTTGGGACCTGCTCCAGTACAGAACTTGAGCTCATTAAAATTTAGCATTTTAACACCTAATTTTAAGTGACCATCACCTGGATGGGAACGCATGCCCTGCATTAGATGTCTGAGTTCCCAATACAGCGTGCAGGAAAAGCTAAGAAACAGAAGAGCATGGTAAGCAGGAGTCTGCCTGGATCAGGAACCAGTGTCTTCAAGTAAGAGAACTCCTCAGTGCTTTCCTTCACAGTTTTCCATTCAGAGGCACGTAACTCCTGGCTGTGTTTAGCTTGCAAAGTTGATGGGAAGAGAGGCCAAAGAAAAACAGCTGTGAACATGTTCAAATGATAGCTTCTTTCTCACTTTGTCCTAACACAGTAGTACAATGGGACAGATGATCTGATTCAGTATCCTCACACACATACATAAACACACATGTGCGTACACACACGTGCACACATAAAAAGCAACTGCCCTTGAGCATAAAATCAGAAAACACTTCTAAAATGAATGATCACGTTTTTCTTTGTGTTTCTTTTTTTGTGCAGCTTCTTGAATTCCCAGTTTTCAGTCTCATGTTCCAGTTGACCTCTGTGCTTGTTTTTGTACTGAGCAAAACTGTGACAGTGAATGCAAAACCCTGATGTTGAACAGGTGGCTTGTTAGTATGGTTTCCCTTTTCTTCTCTTGATTTCATCAGCTTTTACTGCCTGGGAAACTGTGCTTTTACTGATGTTTCCACAAGAAACCACACATACTGTTCAGTCAGCAGTTTTGAGGAAATGCAGGACTCCAAAATATTCTTACTGGTACACATGGTTTTCATACTGCAACCTAATAGTCTTACATAAGTAACAATGATATGAATAAAACAGCACAAGACTGAAACTGAATTGAAAGGTTACACGGTAGACTCCTTTTACATACTCTTTACTAATAAATAGCTCGCATTTACCTTTTAATCTTTTTGCTTATTTTTATCTTATTTTGCATTTTCCTGTTTTGAATTCCTGACTGAATAAGAGATTGTAAGGAACCAGATCATAAAAATAGAGTAATCCAGTTCAAAAATAAGTATGCAAATCTAGAAACAAAGTTGGTAGTCAGAGATTAGATGTCAAAATTCCACCACTGAAAATAATTTTCATGGGAGGAACACAGTATCTATGCTTTGACATGCTTTTGTACTTTATTAGAATTATTAACCTACTAAGAACTGGAAATAGACACAATACAAATTATCCATTCAGCTTTATCAGATATACTTCTATAATAATTTTTTATTCCTTAACTACAAGTTAAACATCACACGTTACATCTGGCAGCTGCTTTTGTGACTATTGCAGAGCAAGAAATGCCTGCTAGAAGTTGATGACAAGCTATTCACAAATTCAAAAACTATGAAATAAGTACACTAGTTTGTACAACCCTATATGTTGATTCTCAAGAGTTTTGCAAACACAGTTGCTAGTACTTATTATTGTACTAGAGATTCATGATGTATCTCAAGAAAGTAAGAAACTTCTAATAGTCAGTCGCACATGCTGCTGTACATGATAATGTAAAAATGATTGTGAACTGTCGGCCATTGACTTGTGTGTAATTCTGTTAGCTCAGCTTAGCTCCACACAATTACTTACTAAAGTGTAAGATAACTTCCTAGAGTGTTTTGTCCTCCTGACCACCATGCCTGTCTGTTGTGAAGAGCATGAGCTGTGTCCTGTGTTTGTGCAAAACAGCACAGTGGGAACTAATTTTTTGTTAGTATTTCTAGGAGGTATCATCATACAAGTCAAAACATTACCATCAAGTAGACCTTTTGTTGTAAGGTTAAATGGTGTGTAGATAACATTGAAACATGAAAAAAATAGGTAAAAAAATTTATCTCCTCCAGTTGTTGACTTTAAACCAAACTTGATCAACCAAACTGATATTTTTTTTTTAATTTCCCTGTGAATTTCTGAATGTCACTTATGGCTGCAGAAGGCTGGCTATCAAGCCCATGGAGTCGCAATTTCCAGGATCCCCAAGTCCTGCAAGAGCAGCCAGTCTGGTCTCTCCTGGGACAGGATACTTCTCGGCTTTCATGTTATCAACCTGATTTACTCTTGGCCCAAGGCTTTCCTGCAGATTTTAGGTTCTTCAGGTCCAGGACAGAGTCTAGACCGGTTCCTTCAGGTCTCTGTCAAGCTCACTCTTGCAAGCTTTATATATTTTAGGGTTAATGGGTATTTTCTGAAAATTTGTGCTTTGGCAGAAAGTTTCTAGTCAGCTTTAAACTACACTTTATAATTTTTTAGAATTTCTTACCAAAATTCTGTGCACATAGTGAATTTATTCACTGAAGGTGTTCAGAAGCTCCAAAGGCTACAGCTGAGCATAGCCATAGTTTTGGGGAACCTGTATTGTACAAAGAAAATACCTTTCCATTTTGTGCTGACCAAAACAAAAAAAAATCCAAGAAAACCAGTAGCAAATAGAAGACAATTTGCTATTTCACAAAAAATGTACTGCAAATTGATGGAATAACTTGCTTTGTCTATAACAGAATTTACATCATTATACAAAAATAAATTAAAAAGTCACTCTCAGTGAAACAAGATCTCCAGATCAGGAATTATGTCTGCATCTGTGCTTGCTTAGCACTTTCCACAGTGTGGAATAGGGAAGAATTTTGAACATAACCCATGTTCTGTTGTTTAATAATATTAAATTAATTTCTACTGAGATCACAGAATAGAAAACATGATTGATATTTATACCACAGCCCTGCAATTGTCTGCTTCACAAGCACAATCCAAATTACTTTCCTATTTCTCAGGCTGTGCATTCCTCTGAGTATTACACAGGGAGCTGGTGGAGGACAAGCTAGTCATTCATGAAAAACACAAGAAGCAGCTTTAAATACAGTCAGTGTTTTCAGAATAGCATAGCACTCTATGCTCAAGGTTTGTTTGATTATAGTTGATCTCAAAGAAAGAATATGGATAAGATTTAAGAAGGTGACAGATAGCTAGAAACATAGATTGATAGATAATCGATGGATCAGTTGATCAATCTTACCAAAGAGATAAGGTTGCCCTCCTTGTTTTGTTGGAAGAAAACTGAGAGATTCAGGGGTCATATCCCACAAGATAAACCTATTTTATGCCTGTATGAGACTTAGGCCTGAAGCATAAGTCCCAGGATTCATTGGAAACCTTGTAACTAATTTCAGCAAGGTGGGGGACTAAACCTTATGTTAACATCTTATTAAGTCTAAATTCCACCTATGAAATATTAGTGCAGAGAACTATTGCTTCAATGACAGCAAAAAATGACATTTGTTGAAAACGAACCAAATTCCATATAGAATTTTCTTTTGTTTTCAATTAAATCTAACTTATATTTGTGTAGTAACTAGAATATAATCAGTTCAGAAATAATGTTTACAATAAGTTAGAAGCAGCTGAACAGTCTTGTTAGAAGTCAGGTATATAATCTGTAAATTAAACGGATGAAAGATTGGTTTTATTTTTCTCTTCTAAGGGTGTAAATAGTGTATTTTTATTTCTTGTTTAAAATTCCAGTACTTTTCAGTATCTAAAAACTACATATAGTAAGTGATTCATATTTTTATTGGAAATAATGTAAGTGAAGACCCATGTACATGAAGACTGGATTCTAGTAAATAGTTCATATTACATATTCTTAAAGAGAAGGAAGCTAATCTATTTCTTTTGGAGTAATTGCAATTTCCCAACATAAATTCTGGGATTTTTAACTTCCTTCATAAAATCAAAAAAACTTTATCCCTTCTCAGTTGCTGGGTAGAAGTAATGCACACAGTGAATTTGCAAAGGACAATATACAGTAGAAAAGCGGTTTTAATTACTTGCTGTATTATTTACCCTCATGGAGAGAAAGGTGAAAAATGTTCCACTTAAAGTGGTCAGTTTAATGCTGCTAATTGAAAAAAAGTAAAGAAGAGTTTAAAATGCCAGAAAGTTCAAGGAACATATTTAAATATCAGTAAGACTATTTCTGAATAATTTAAATGGGAAGTCAAAAACTTACTTGTACACGGAAGAAATAAGAAATAAACCATTTTAAACATATCTTTACAAACAGTTTTGAAGATATTTATGCTGCGCTTAATGAAAAATGAGATTTTAATGGTCACTGCACAAAACTGAGGGGGACTTTATTCCCAATTTGCTTCATAACCTAGAAAACCTATGGAAACTTGCCCTTTTGCCGTTTAACTGGCCCCATCAATAGGTATAATAGCACCTCCTGAGCTCACAGTGGTGTGGATGTTACTTCTTGGTGTTTGGCAACTGTCACAAGAGTCTTGGTTACACTGGCAGTACCTGTGCCAGCAAAGAGACTTCACACATGCACTGGTGCAATGGTCCACCTTAAGAAATGAGCAGATACTCATGGGTCATTGGAAAGGAACCACTGCAAAACTGCTTTTCCAGGCCATGGCCATGAATTAGGATGTGTTGCTATATGCCATTTTGGAGGGTCGAGTTCGCCCCTCTTCCTTTTAATCCACACGTGCCCACTAGCTCACTCTCACTTTCTACAGCAAATGAAAGATGCAGCCAACAGAGCCACTTTAGCATTTTGTTCCTGACTAGGAGCACCTCTTCCAGCAGGCTGCTTATTGGCCACTTCGATTTTCTTAGGATGATCCCTAGCATAGCTTTGATTCAGGCCAACTTGCATGTTTCTGAACAGTTCCTCAGCACTGTTCAGGAATTACCACTGATCAGGTTATTTTCTACTTGACTGTTCTATGCTGTAGGTTATGAGATTTTAATGATACAGACATGGGCCATGTGCTGCTCCTTGTTCTAATGTCAAAGAATCATCAAATTTTATTCACTAACATAGATGTAACCTTCAGGACTGTTTGTGATCACTAATGTATCTTAAACCAAGGTGCATATGGCCTGACACCAGTTAAAGCATTTACTCATTTTTGCTTACGCAGAGTCTGATGGTGCTTCACTATGTACTGTTTTTATGTGGCTTCAGTGAAGTCAGTAGGGTCTGACAAGCAAGCAGAGATCTGTATATCCTGAGACAGGAATGTCTTTAGGCAAGGAAATGCAATACAGAAGGGAATTCTTCCATAACCCCATTTACTGGACATGATGGAGGTCCAAGACTGGTGAATGATCTTGGCAAGTGAACTCCCAGACTCTCCGACAGCCACTGGTATTTTAGCTCCCAGTGGTCAGCCTCATTACACTCCATTCATTTCTGTAGAGGATTATTTCATTATGGAGGGTTCCCAGGAGAACACGCTCTCACTCACATGCCCTTGCAGAATGAAAATGGTAGCCAGATGCAAGATGAAGCTCCTGTGGCCCTTGCCACCTGCCACAGTATCCCCAATTTAGCCTCTTTTTTCAACTGTAATAATTATTAACCAGCCAGGAACATTTTAGTGACTTTTCATAACAAAGGCATTTAAATCTACCTTACATTACTAAGTATTTCTATATTAAGAAGCAAATAAATAAAACATTTCTGTGAAATGTTATGCTACTATCCAAGGGATTCAGGTGCAGAACAGAGTTTGGAGTAGAGTGATTCTCGTGGGGGTTTTAAATCTCACAGCATCTTGGTGACTACAGGAATGCTGCATTGTGCTGTAGACTAAGGAAATGAGCATCATATAAATAGAATCTGGCAACAGAACCTATCCATTTAAAGTGTTTTGCCCAAATATTTCAGAGAAACAAGCAACAGAATTCAATATTTTAGGATCCCAGGTGCAGGGCACAAGGTCTGCCCCTTGTGGGCAGGTGAGTTGGGAGCTGGCAGCCCCCGCTGGGAAGGGGTGTCGGTGAGGGTCTCCGGGAGAGGCTGGTCAGGGCCACTGGGGCCTCTTGATGCTCTGAGGACCCTGACACCTTATATCTTAATGTATATAAAGCATTTCTCTCACATATTACCGGCATATACATTTAAAGAGACTTTCGGCTCTGGTATGCTGGAGCAATACTCAATTATATATTGCAACACTCTCTGATAAACTTTAAGTGGTTTTGACAGCTAAGAAAACATTGGAATTAATTGAAAATATGTCTCATGGAGTAATTAATTCACCTCCAGAAGCTAGGAACAAATTTCTGCTTTCTGTGGGAACCTATGTAACAGAAGATAGCAGTTGTGGTACATGTGATAGATGTGTTATATTTACGTCTCCTCCCTCCACCACAAGCCACCTTGTATGTGATGATGGAATTCATTTTGTCTATCTACAACTGTTTGAAAGTAGGTTTCTAGTCTTAGAGAGCCTACTAGTCTCTCTGTATATTTGTTATATATCATAGAATCATAGAATAATTTGGATTGGAAGGGACCGTTAAAGGTCATCTAGTCCAACTCCCCCTGCAATGAGCAGGGACATCTTCAACTAGATCAGGTTACTCAGAGCCCCGTCCAACCTGACCTTGAACGTTTCCAGGGATGGGGCATCAATGTTCTTTTAAAAAGAGGGAGACTTTCCATGTAAGCCTATTCTAAGGGAGATGTTTAAAAGAAAGACAAAAATGCAGCCTAACTCTGCTCTACGTAACTTTTGTAACCACTCAAGGAATATACTGGCTAGCTTAGACTAAACGTCCAATTTTTAGATTAGCTGAAAAAAGTCTTATCCCAGTAAGGAGAATGCTCTCTCAGATTGCTCAATAAATGTTACCTCCTGTCAAAAGTTTATTATATGAAGGAGAACCTTTCCCTACAACTTCAGTATTCTACTTTCAACATGTCTCAACACTTTCTCCACAAATGTTTTAAATGAGGTATATTTTTCTTTTACTGTCTACCAGTCACTTTTTCCATACTTTTGCCGCCATAAAGTTGTACTGGAACTAAGAAAAAAGGTTTCTTACCATTTTAGTAGTGAGTTTCTATAAGTAACAGAGTCAAAATACAAATTAGTTACAAAATGGAGCTGATCATTATATCAAAAGCATTGCATGGCATGGTTGCATCTGATGGGAAAGAACTGGACTTGACAGTCCAGGAGGGCCTATTGCAGTTCTGGTTTTATGTACGCGTAGTGTTAGGATAGGTATTTATACTGCCTACCGCTAGGTACAGCATGTCTTAGCTTAGGTTTATTGTCTTATAGAGGTAACAGAATAAAAGAATATCTCCCAGAGGAACCTAATTTATGACCTCAGAATACTCCTTTGCAGCAGGATTCCCTTTTTTAGTAGGAATTTAGGGAAATTAGTCCACAGTTACTCTGCAGTGTAAAAGCCTACAATTAGGTGGTGTGCAATCTTCACTAAGAAAATAACTCATTATTTTTCACAGACACTGATATGAAAACAAGATGCTGACAGGAGGATCACGGTTCCTATGAGACGATACAGCAAACAAATTTTTAAATTCACTGAGATGTCCTCTGAGAATCAGGTTCATGATACTCTGGTCTATAGGAAACTGACTTAATTACTACTTCAAAGTTTTAAAAGTTTAAACTTTTTTTTCTTTTTTCCTAATTTTCTCTCCTGGGCTTCTCTCAGTAAAGAATTTAAATATGCTATTAGACTGAAGATTGAGTCAGATTTACTGATATGCTTCTTAATCATACTTAATCCCATGGAATTATTTTCTTACGGCACAGAAAAGACAGCATTTTTCCAGGCATGTCATAGTTTTAGATGTAGATGTGACTTGCCCTATAGTGAAGTCTATACAGTTGTATTTAAAGACCTATTATGTAGTTTGAGATTTTAGTATTCTGTTTTCATTGTTCGGACTAATCTTTTGTCAGTTTACCTACAAATCTTGCTTTGCTTCTATAGTGAGGCTAGTAGGGCTACAGTGTTGTTTCCTTAATTACAACATTGGAATTTTTTCATCTGATAGTTTATAAAGTTCATATCAGGCCAATAAACTCATTATCCAAATCAAAGAGGATTAAAGTTCTGTTGTACCTCAACAATAAGACCTTTCATAAACCTCCCTTCAAAACCCACAGTTTTGCCTAGGTTCACCAGGATTGTGCAAATGAAATTCTGATTCTGACCTTGCATAAGACCAAGGTTTCCTCTATGAAATCCATCTCAACATTTCAGCTCTGACCTTCTCTCTCAGTGGAAGAAAGAACATTTGAAAAAATGTTAAGCAAATACCACATGAAAATATTGGTGGTTTTTAGCTTCAAATCAGGCAGAAAGTTGGAGCTTTGACTTTTTGGAATGACTTTGTCTAGGACAACTAATGAAACTCAGATGAGGCTCTCCAGATGAATTAGATACAAAGGCAAGAATTTCAAAAATCTTTTTTTCTTGACAACATGCTTGTAAAATAGTAATAAAATTTTTTGCTCTATTTCCATGCTCAAAAGCTCTGTTGTCAGGCTCTTATTACAGGTACTAAACCACCTGGTTGTAGTCAAGACATTTGAATTGGTGTTATGGTATGTCTTTTTGTCCTCAACTTTGTTGTGTGCTGGTATGAATGTGCTCTTACAATAGAACAGACCAACGGACATGAAATTGTTGGAAAAAATATGCTGCCGGAGGAGTTGCACAGACAAATAAAACCCTTAAACATTCTGTTTGTGAAAAGTGCATGATGAATCCAGTACAAAGTGTTGTTATTTCTGATAATTTTAACTAATTTGGGGATTTTTAATTTTTCTGTATTTGAGAATTTAACAACTTACTTTAACAACTCTATTTAACAACTGAGATAAGTACTAGCAGTTGAATATCACTGATCTGTGGCATACTGTCAGAGACTACTATATCTCTCTATAGCATCAGAATCTATCTTTCCTGTGATGTCAGTCCTCTTTCACTTCAGCATGAGCTAAGAGACTCTCTTTGTACTGAACAAACAGGCCAGGCTCACTGTAATTGCAAAGGAGATAAGAGTGTGTGTTTGGGAGGAGAGGTAAAACTATTGCAGCTTTTCATGCCAAAAGATTTATCCCTTTGTGTGAATTCAGCGTCACTGGCAAAAAAACTGTCTGAAACAGGATTTCTTACTCAGAATCATAGAATCATAGAATCATACAGGTTGGAAAAGACCTCTAAGATCATCGTGTCCAATCGTCAACCTAACACCACCATGCCCTCTACACCATGTTCCTAAGGGCCTCATCTACATCTACTTAACATATTCTTCTGGTGTGAAGGAGTGATTTGCAACCAAACATCTTACAGAAAGCTGCTTACTGATTCTGCTAAGCACATTTATTGAGAATGAGTTTTTCTAATTGTCAAAAAGACTTCAGTTCCAAACATTTCTACCTTGTTTCTAACCATCAGGCAAGACATACACTGATGGGTAGAGAAGGTATGAATCAAATCCTGAGGTGAGTTACAGCCTTGTATAATGCTTCTGAAATTAATAAGTCTTCACAGGTAGTAGATGAAATGTAAAATATAATTCTGTATATACAATCCGTTAATCAGATTTCTGTTTCTGTTTACTTTCCATCAGAATAAAAAGGAGTGAAAAGGTAAAACAAAATTAATTAAAAGATATGAAGTAGTCTTGCTCCACTGATTGTACCTGAATTTATTGTGTTAGTAATGTACAGGATACTTGCTTCAAAATTAGCTTTTCAAAAGCAGAACTTACCTGAACTAAGTCATGCTTGAGTTCCAATGCTTCTGAGAGTTACTGCAAAGTATAATCCCTCATAATTATATTCCTACTGAAAATACTCTTCACTCAGAACTATTTTCTTTTCGTGAATGCATGACATTTTTCTCAGGTTTTAATAATATCCTTAAAACTATAGTAAAGGAAAAGAGAGAGGAGTAGCTGAGATTAAAGTGCTTCTGACAACTTAAGTACTATCTTCCCCTCCCCAGAAAAGCTTTATGTCTCTAAATGTCACAAATTGCACTTAAGTAACAGAAAAAAGAAAGCATTCTCTGTTTTTATTCTGCTATCTTACTTCTTTACTGTGGATACCTGTGGATACTGTGGTAACACTTCAGCAAGTGGAAGATCAACGGAAGATCAGGTCTGAGATCTAGCCCTTTGTATACAGCTGGTTTTATCACCCAATTAGTCTACTCCTCCTCTTTGAAAAAGATGACATCCCAGACATAGATTTTTTTGAAAAAGAGGAAAATTATGATAAAATCTCAAAATCCAATACATAAATATTGTCAGTAAGTGTAATATTTTCAGTGATTTCATTTTCCCCCTCTTTTACACTTTACAATAAGGAGATTAGTTTTTTAATGGATCCCAAGTGTTATTCAAAGTCTATGACCAAAACCCACCACAGAGAAACAAATGCCTCTTTACATATATATAAATATATATAGGCATGTATACATGCATATATTTATATATGTACAATGATTTCATTTGCATTGAACTTCATTTTGTGATGCTTTATGTACCATTGTTAAAAGTTTGCTTTTTAATCAGCACTGCCAATACTAACAGAACTATTTTAAATAACGCAGTGGAGAATGCCAGCTTTTCCACCACCAGACTATATATTAGTTAGCATTGTGGATAAAAACTGATGGTTGCTGGACTTTTTTATTTATTTTGAGAGATATCTGCCATGTTTGAAGGAAAATCAGATGAAAAAAATGATGGTTAAAGCTCTGAAGTTAAATTAAACTTTGCTAAGATGTTTAAACTAAGTTGGATACATAGAAAAATAAGAATGTAGTCCCGAAAGTTAGTGTGTGAAACCTCTTCCAGTGATTGCGCCCCATTGACCTCAAATTATATGTCAAAATTACTGGATTAGAACTCTTTAGGTGAAGAATAGCGAAATCTTCAGGATTTTATTTTTTTTAAAATTACTTTGAATTTGCATAAATATTTAAATCCAAAAAGTTTGGGTAAACTCCTGAGTGCCTTTAATTTCCAAATTCACTCTAAATGTGTTTGTTGATTCCTTGACCAGCTCCATTAAGTAAGTTTGAATACATGCCTGGCTACTGTTACCAGTCATTTTAATGAATAATATGAATAGAAGCAATTCAATTTGTTCACATAAGAAGAATTTGGCTCAGACTTTGGACCATCAAATTACTACCAGCCAAGTTAAGAAGAAAATTTCTGCTTTAGTACAACAGTGCAATTATTCAGGTATGTGAAGTGGTGAAAAAAGTACTTAAAACAGGGAGTTAGAGGATAGTTTTTCAAATTGTATCTTTCCTCTTCAAAGATATCTGCTAGAAAGGGAAGGTGATGATGTCCAAGGACAATGCTGGCAGTGACCTAAGGAGGGAGAAAAAGCAACAGAAATAAATTAATGTAAAAAAATCAGCATGACATGAGAGTTTCTATGCAGAGACAACATACAAGCTTCTTGTATTTTTAGTATCATCTGGCAGAGCTTAGCAAAGTAAAGATTCAGCAAGTAAAAATTAATCTAAAAATGATTGTGGAACTCATTGACATTTAAAGATATACAGGATACGAGGCTGCGTATAGAAAAATAGAGAAAAATATCTAGAGCACAGACTTTTGGACTTAGATATTGACCATGAATACATGGCAGAGGAAGAGATAGTTACAAGACTAACAGTTCAAGAGCAGATTTGCTGGACTGAAGTGATAGGACTAGAACAAAAAAGAAAAGAAAAATAAAAAACCAACAAAAGCCCAGTGGAGAAAAGAGATAATGGAGACAGTAAGGAATCAGAGCATAGGGAGGAAAGATCAAAAGACAGAATCATTTGCAGACAGAATAAGAAAGAGATAAGAGATAATTGAGCTCCACACAGATAGGAATCAGCAGATATGTGTGACCACGAAGGAAGAAAATCAAAAGGCATATTGCCAAAGCAAATTCAGGGAACAGAAGGGTTTTGCTGTCTGTCAGACGGTATATGAGAAGAGAATACTTCAGTCAGAACAAAATGGCTCTCAGACAGTACTCCCTCTTACAAAACTTTTGTTCAAATGTTAGAAGACAATGCTAATGACATACTTCACATCAGAACTCACATCTCTGGCAGATTCCTATTGAAATGAGTGAAAAGAGTGACGTTCATGTGTTCAAATACAGTTCTTTAATAGAGAAGTTTAGTAGAGTGAAGAATGCATGGAGGCTTACACCATAGATTTTTAGTGGTCAGGTGCAATGAATTCCACTGAAACCAATTATACAAACATACAAAAAATATGCAGAAGTTCAGATGGTCATGCATTGACTTTTATGGGTCTCTGGAAAAGCCTGCTGAAGTCACACTGGATTAATAGCAATTCATGCACAAAAGAAGAGGTCTCACAAGAAGGACTTTATGATAGGAATATTGTGTGGCATCCACAGAAAGGGAACTTATCAAAAGACAAAGAGAGAAACAAATGTCATAACATCTGGCTTTGGGGCTGTAGATTGTTCATAGATGAGAAGAGTTCTAAACTAAGAAATGATGCTAAATTGAATGAAGTCATGTAGAATCTGTTGCTGATTCCCCAGCTCCTTTTGCTTTCTTCACACTTCTCATAACCTTAAGTATTCTCTATTGTTGGAGGTAAACGTGATAAGAGTAATGAGCTACTAGTCCAAACCAGCATGGCAAATATCCATATATCTACTATAGACCTTTTTACTAAAGAAAGTAACAGATTTATTCAAGTTGTCACATAAAACAAAAGAGGGGATAATGTATTTTCTTCTTTGAAATGTTTGCTACAAAAAGGGTCCTAACAAATATTTGTAAGCTGAAAGAAACACACCTCATCTTTCATTTTCAGATTTAACAGCCTTATGCAGTTGAATCCATCCAGATGATTGAACCAACAAAGAAACAAGACATTTAACAAAATAAGTTTCTTTTAAACATAAGTGTTTTGATATTTTCTATTAGCACTGGGACACTGAAATAAAACCAACAGTTTTAGTACTACTCCCCTGTTGTGGTTTAACCCGGCAGGCAGCCACACAGCTGCTTGCTCACTCCCCATCCGACAGCAGGATGGGAGAGAAAATTGGAAAAAAAAAAAGTAAAATTCATGGATTGAGATAAAGACAGTTTAATAGAACAGAAAAGGAAGGGAAAATAATAATAATAGTAGTAGTAGTAGTAGTAGTAGTAGTAGAAGAATATACAAAATGAGTGATGCACAATGCAATTGCTCACCACCCGCCAACCAATGCCCAACCCATCCCCAAGCAGCAATCGTTACTTCCTGGACCACGCCTCCTAGTTTATATACTGAGCATGACGTCATATGGTATGGAATACCCCGTTGGCCAGCTGGGCCAGCTGTCCTGGCTATGCTCCCTCCCAGCTTCTTGTGCACCCGGCAGAGCATGGGAAGCTGAGAAATCCTTGACTAGCGTAAACGCTACTTAGCAACAACTAAAACATCAGTGTGTTATCAACATTATTCTCATACTGAATCCAAAACACAGCACTATACCAGCTACTAGAATGAAAATTAATTCTATCCCAGCCGAAACCCGGACAGTATCCACCCCTTATTCTATATGATCTACGCCATGCCTAGGTCCTACATTTTCCAATACATTCTAATTAATCACCACCACCTTTCTTGTCTTTTCATATATATACACACAGATATCATTCCCTTAGTCTATGGGCCATCCCTCTAAAATGTCCATTGAGTTCATTTTGTCCATGACTTTGGGCTCCATCTGTCATAACAGTCTTTCAGGGCAGGAGAGATGGTGTGTGGTGTCGGACTGTTGCATGCTGAAGACAGTTGTGGTTCCATTATCGCTGTGCTCGTCCGGTTCTATCATCATTGCACTTTGCTCGGTTTCATCAAAGTTCATTCTTCATAAATCTGGGTGATTCTTACTGCAATACTGTTGATATGACATATAGCAACCATAGAAGTGATGACATACAATATTATATAGCAATTAACATCATACAGTTCAGTTCATTGGCTATTTTCACCCAAAATCAAATCCCCTTGAGGTACACATCAGACTTCTCCATCCTTTCGCATTACCCACGAGGTGCACACAAGTCTTTGAGCAAAAGCAATCCCACAAATGGGTTTTCCCTTGCCAGAGGCAGGAGTAACCCAGACTGTCTTCCTCAGCATATTTCTTATGTGCACTACAGGGACTTTATCCCCTTCTACAGTATACAAAACTTTTGATTGGGCAGGGCCAGCTCAAGTGACAGATCCCCTAGTGTGGACTAAGCAGGTGGTTTTTGCTAGATGTGTATCCCAATGCTTGAATGTCCCACCACCCATTGCTCTCAGTGTAGTCTTTAAAAGTCCATTGTATTATTCAATTTTCCCAGAGGCTGGTGCATGATAGGGAATGTGATGGGGAAATGATGAGGAATACCTCCTCAATGCCATGCCCTTTGGCCCAGGTGTCTATGAGGGTGTTTCGGAAATGAGTCCCGTTGTCTGACTCAATTCTTTCTGGGATGCCATGTCATCATAAGGCTTGCTTTTCAAGGCCCAGGATAGTATTCCGGGTGGTGGCATGGGGCACCGGATATGTTTCCAACCACCTGGTGGTTGCTTCCACTGTGGTGAGCACATAGGTTCCAGGTAGGGCCATTCTCCCCAACTGCGGTGAAGAGCACATTCTTTACATCTTGTCCTGCCCGGACTGGCCCAAGGGCTACTGCATGAACTATTTCCTGTTTAATTTGTTCAAAGGCTTGTCGCTGCTCAGGGCCCCATTTGAAATCGTTCCTCCTGGTCACTTGATACAATCAGATTATAATTTGGATATGCATTCTCCAAAAGCCCACAACCACTAAGAAAGCTTGTGTTTCCTTTTTGCTAGCTGGTGGGGACATGGTTATTTTGTTGATCACATCCGTTGGGATCTGACGACGTCCATCTTGCCATTTTATTCCTAAAAACTGGATCTCCTGTGCAGGTCCCTTGACCTGACTTTGTTTTATGGCAAAACCAGCCTTCAGGAGGATTTGAATTATTTTTTTCCCTTTCTCAAAAACTTCTCCTGCTGTGTTGTCCCATACGATGATGTCATCAATGTATGGCAGGTGCCAATGTATTCTGGAGCCTCACCTTGTTCCAGTGAGGTGTGGATCAGTCCATGGCAAATGGTAGGGCTGTGTTTCCACCCCTGGGACAGTCCAGGACATCCCCCCACTAAAAAAACCCACAATACAATTCTTTTGTGGATGATATGGAATAATAAAATAGACTGTAGGTAGCCCTTACCATACCCATAATCCTACACTGGATGCTGTTGATTTGTCTACATTCTATTTTTCTTTAGACAAAATTGAATATTTTCTATGAATTTGAACACAAAGATACAGACAGCAGTTTGGAAGAGTTAAGCTTAGCACACAGAATTTTGCTTCACTGACCCTTTTAATATTGACAGAATATTTAGCATCACATTTGTTAGAGCAGCTTACAGAGAGAAAGGCATCCAAAAGGACATACTTCTGCTGAAGGTGACAAGTAATCTAATGACCTCCTTTAGAAAGAAAAGAAAGTCCTTCAGGGATGGCTACACCAGCCTAACTTTGATATTCTAAGCCCTGTCTGGAAGAGGCTTTGTTTCTCTTTTGACTGTAAAGAAAACTCAGCAAGAGTAGCAAACCAAGAAAACCAGCCTCTGTGACTAATCTCCTTCGAGTTAAAACATATTGATTCAAAACTTCATGGTGCAGTGTTTGTTCACTGGTCAAAGCCTGATATGAGTACCAAAGCAATTCAACGACAGAATTCACACATGACTTTCATTAGGCATCAAAGTAACAAAGAGAGCAATCCCATCCACTCTAGAGAAGGGAAAAAGAAAACAATTTCTAGAATCTTTCAAATCAGGCAGCTAGCCTCTTCAGTCCTTTAGCTAATAAGCTACTCTCTGCATGAATCCTCTTTCTGAGCTGGAAGCCTTTTAAATCTGCCAGCTGTAAAAGAGGCTCCTCTGTGGTTTCCCATCTCCGACACCTATTTGTCTTGGCAAACAGGGCCAGCTGCCCTTCTAGGTCTTTAAAGGACTACCTGGCCTCTTCTAGTCTTCCCCATGTAAATCATTCCAGTGGAGTACAGATGTTTTAACACTCCAGCACCTACTGCAGAAACTACGCTGTACTTACACAGTTCTTTCTATAGCACTCTCTCATGTAGAGTATAGCAAGGAGATTTACCATAAACTTTCAAACCTATAGATATTTGGCTTATTAAAAAAAATAGTTTAAACATGTCATCTGTTCTCAGTCAAAGCAAAATCTGAGCAGCATAAAAATAACTTTAAAATCATCTTTCTGCTCTTTCTGACTCCTCTCAAGAGGTTGAGCACAGAATTAGATCTCCGTGTTATTTATACAGCACTCTGAAGCAAGCTGGATGCTTTGTAGATCAGATGCAATGACACTTTCTCTGACTTTAGAAGATAGTCTAATTTTAAACTCACTGCAAGTTATGAGAACTGAATAAGGGGAGAAGGAGTGAGGGAGGAAAAATGTTACACTAATATTAAAAAATGAAAAGACCCATGGTTGGTAATTTTCCTGTAAGGATCACAATTTTTGTTGTAGTTTATTTTCCACATACTTTCCTCTAGGCTGAAGGTTAAAAATGTGCCCTCTATATTATCTTCATCCATGTTTTGGTGGCATCCCAAATTGCCATTTCTCTCCCTTTTGGGCAGTTATCCAAAACAACAACCTATCAGTCCCTACTCATATATCTTCACAAAAACAGTCCACTTGAAAAACAATCTGAGGTGTGTATACAGAGACGTAGAAAGGAAGGAACATGCCATACAGGGAAAAATACTCACTGTTTATCTTAGATTGAATTCCTTAACAAATGGCAAAACTAGCTTAATAAGAAACCCATACTGGAAACATACACAAACCCGTAAAGATTCAGATTGTCCTTTTTTTAATTAATATTTTCTATAACTTACTGCACTGATAAGAACTGTTACAATGCACATCATCATACTACCAGAGCAAAAGCTGGCCACAGAGTACTAGGACACAGATTTTTTACTAAATCTATTACAAAGACATGGAAAACACAGCAAGATTTTTTGAGTGTAATCCCTTACACTCAGCATTCAACACATGCTGCTGAATTGATGTAGTCAGTACATGTCACTGGACAGCTCTTGTTTTTTGTAGTGGAGGAGGTGTGACCCTGATGATCAGCTCACTCGCTCTCACTCTCTCATCAGCAGACATCTCTCATCAACAGAGATATGTGTCTTGGTCTACACATCTGGCTATTTGCTTTCTTCAGAGATCTGTGGTTTTCATTTGTTCATACCAATCAGGTATAAGATTTATGCTTCATGGGGAAGATGTATGCTTTAATTATTGGTATAAACATTATTTCTAATGCACAATGGAGTTACAGAGTTTGTAGTATATTTGCATAAAGTTATGAATAATAATATAGAACAATGGTGTGCCATGTTGAAGTAATTGAAACAATGGAAGTACCTACTTTCTACTGAGTATTTTTTTTACTGTTAAAATATTATAGCACTGTACAACGATTGGTACTCACTTCAACTTGTAATCTTAACACATGCACAGTCAGCATGGACCTACTCACTATTGATTGTGCTCACATTAGAGCTCACAGGCTTTAAGATCACATTTGTGTTGATCTTTAAACCTCATCAGCTGCTCTTACTCCTCTTTTGACTTGTGGCTGGTAATAAGAATTCAGTCCGGCAGACACTTTTTAATATAAGTGGTGCTTACAGCGTGCAACAACAGAGCAAAATGAAAGATTGCTTATGCAGGATGCTCCTCTGCTAACCAAACCAAAGGAGCTGGAAGAGATACTTCTTATTGCTGTAGAGACCCACAGAGATCAGTTCTAGCTCTAACCGAGGATATCTCAAATTTCTACTTACTTCCTACTTGAGATGGCACTATGTCACATGAGCAGGGACGGGCAGATGCAAAGCTGATGTTGGGATGTCTGCCCATAAGAAGGACCCGACCAGCTTGGGACCCTGGTAGATGCTCTGTGCCGGTAGATGTACACTCCTGTGCTTGCTGTCCACTCTGACAAGCCAGGTGACCACAACTGTCAGCTCAATAAATTCCCATCAGGAAAGAAGGGGTAGGAGTGCTGCACAACTGCAATAATGTGTAAGGTATATCCTTTGTTGTGAAAGGCAGTGTGAGTCATGAGCCAGTGTTTTGTCTTACATTTAATATGTGACTCTTGGCATGCCTGTAGTGTTACTGCACATATCTGTATCAAGTTCTGGGAGGACTGGATAGCCAAAAGACCGACCATATATACGTGTTATACCAATCTGCAATATCACCTTTATATCCAACAACCCAGATTTCTATCATCTTCTGCATAAATGGAGAACAGTTGACTGTAGTTGAAAATAAGAAAGCTGTGATACATATGTCAGTTCAAAATCTCTCTTAATTTAGTTTTCTTGATCTGGCCAGAAGCTTCTTCAAGAAGCAACCACGTCAGAGAAAGTTATAAAGATTCTGTAATAAATATACCAGTAATCCTATAGTATGGACTGCTCTTCTACTAAAGTATCTTGATATGTGCCCCCTGAAGAACATTAAAAAGCAAAATACATCTTGTTCATGTAGGTGCATACACTCTTAAAGTGTAAACCAGTTGGAAAATGTCACTTCCCACCTTTTAATATCTTAAAGAAAATTTCTCTCTTCCCCGCCTCCCCCTCAGGGAAGGCTTTCCAAGTGTTTTATAAGGAACTGAAAACTAAAATACTTTGATCTAGAAATTCCGTAGCTGTGTCTCCTTGGACTTTTAGTTAGCCTCATGTTTCAATTTCCATTCATTCCCTTAGTCAGACTACCGTCTATAACGCTCTTCTGTGTTTTCTCTTCATCAAGCATAACAGGTGCCAAGACCTCACCTATATCACAGGAAAGGAAATCTGGTTGAGCAGTAGAATGTACATACTAATGCTAATATCTAAAAATTTCCTCCTCCCCCAACATTTCTCTAATTATGTTTCACAGGTCAGTTTTGGAAAAAAGGAGGAAAAGGGAATGCAACACTTTCCCCTAGTATAGACTTTACCTTTAAAAAAATTAACACTAAAATAAAGAAAGGAAAATTCTTCCTTTAACTATAAGATTAAGCTATAAGAACAGCACATATTCATTTTGGTTTTTTAGCTCTCAACACATTTCATCTGACAGAAATCTTTAATCTTTCCAGGCTTCTTTCAACATAGACATAATTTTTATAAGTCTTGAATTGTAAGATTACAATGACCTTTGACCATAGAACAATTGTAAAATAAGCAACTAATCAGTATACATTCAGCTTTGTTATACATACCCATTGTTATGATACTACTTGCTGGTTGAGAAGAAGTGATATCCATGCAATGTAATTTAATTGTTATTTATTTCATAGACAGAGATTGCAGCATTACCCAGAACACAATGACTTTAATTGAACCATTTCCAAATGTCACTATTTACGAAGGACATGTCATGAGATAAAGGTGAATGCATGATAAATGAGCAGATATAAAGGTGCTTAATTTCCTGTCAAACTGCACTAAAAAGTCCATATAGGTCTTTTCTACCCACTCATCACTTTCGTCTGAACTTATAGCACTGATAGTTTAAAGATCTACCTCCTTATTCAAAAATGTAACTGTCCCTTTCACCTCTTCTTTTCAATTTCCTTCTGTTTCTCATTTTGATATTCACTTTGTTACAAAAAGACAGATATCAGCCTTTTGAAGAAAGATCCTGACATGAGTCAAAGATATTAAAAAATGACACACATTCATTGGTTAGAAAGACATTAATTTAGACAGTGAGAAAAGACAAATGTCTATTTCATATGAACTTAAAACCTGACATGTATCTCCAAACATTCTTCTCAGAATAAAGACTAGACTTACTTGAACTGTAGGCAACATCAACTTAACAGTTGATAGCAATAGAATTTTCTAGGTATTGTAGTACTAAAAAAGTCAGCTTGCTCTTAAATTAAATAAAACACCCCTAGGAAAAGGAAATATGTCCTTAGTTTTCTGTAGAATACCATTTGTTTTTTTTGTTCTGGAGGAAAAAGTTTTACTAATTACAGCTAAATATAGCAACCTAACTGACAATATATTGCTTTCTATTATCTCCTCACAGATCATAACCCTGTTTGAATGCATGTAATATTTGAAATTACTCACCATAAAAAATCCCAATTCCTACCTTTATTGTTGTAACTTGTATTTCAATAGTCCCATAAGGGAGTAAACAGATTTGCATGGAACTTTCTTTTAAAAAAAAAGGAAAAAAAAGTGAGTTTTCCACTGGAAAAATATCACTTTGGTTGAAATGAAACTTTCATTAGAAACCAGCACCATCTGTGTGAGGAGCAGGAGTAATTTGCCCCACATGTTATCACAGTGCTAATCTGTGACACTTTGGTTCAGTTTCTCAAGATTGAGTCAAGCTTTCCGACTTCCCAAGAAAAAAATGACATATGTAGGTTTTCATCTTATCATACAATAAGCATAAAAAATTAAATGAGAAAATGTATTGGCTTTTCCATTTTCTGCATGCTATCAAATTTAGGGCACCAGACTGTGAGAAGCCATATAAGCAAATAGTGAAAGCCTGTTCAACTCTTAAAAAGCTCTCAGTCAAACATTACTCTTCCGCAACAACAGCAAAAGAAGATTCTGTCTGAAGTCATTTAAACCTCAGCTTTAGTTAAATGAAAAAGTAAACATTAGTCTGTTTTCTGGTATGGTGAGACAAGAAGGAGAAATCAAGTGACTTGAGACTGAGGAAAGATGATGAAATCAGGTTAAATGAGAGCATACAGTGAATTGGGCATTAAGCCTACAACTTTTAACAAACAATTCAGTGACCTAAACATAATTCTATACATCCATTATACATAACTAAATTACTGAAAGTATTTTCTAGCTGAAGTTCAAACTGCTTTAGTTGGACAAGAAGCTTATGTTTGATGTTTCTCTTTCTGACTCAATGAACACAAATTGCTGTACATGTATTTGCCATTACTAAGTTTGAAACCACCTTCTATGTGTTTTCTTTAACATTTGCAGAATTTTTTTTTTTTTTTGCTTCAGCACTACTTCTAGTAGTGTACTCAGCTGACAAAATATCCATAAAAAATGAACAAACGGAGGTGAGAACACAGCTTAAACAAATTCATTTAAAACTTGAAACCTTCCTTCTCTGAATACTTGATTTGAGTGAAACCTTGACTGAAACATTTCAGATTGAAAGAAAATGCATTTACTCTTAGAAAATATTAGTGGTACAAAAGGACCACTTTTTGTGGGTTACAGCTTCACATATGTGAGCATTGCTGGAAACGTGTTTGATCTATTTACATCATTTTAGGTAAACAATGAAGGAACATTGTGATCTTCAAGTGCTAAAAACAGAAACTCCAAACAAATGTATGTTAAAACACAGACAAGCCTGCATGAGAATAACGCATGCAAGTTGCTAGTTAAAATCTGTCTTTTGCCCATGGTGTAATTTGTATTCTGAATAGAGGTCGTATGTGTCTTGTAAATTTGCCCATATTCTCATGGGTACATATTATAACAAGCATGGCAACTGAGTAGTTAAATGTAAGTCAAACGTAAGTTTATAATTGGATAAAAATTGGAAAAAAAAAAAGAAATCACTATGTCTAGCTCTTTAGTGTAACTAGGAACAAGATTCAGTGGTAAACGAATCTGCAAGAGGAAGAGAAGACTTTCAGGCTTCACAAATTGAAGTAAGTTCCTATGTACATTCATTTTTCATTAGAATTCACAAGCAAACAGAATCCAGTGTTTAGATTGAAAGAAACCAGCCATTAATAGTAGCTATTTGGAGTAAGGCTATGTGACATCTAGTATAGATATGATATTGTGAAGTGAGGCAAGGGGAAGTAATGTTCATTCCTATTAAGTTAGATATTTAAAAGTCGTGGTCTGATGCTTTCCAGTCGTTCCTTCATTTATGTCTCATGGTTTTGTATGGCCTAATAGTCCCTGAGAATTTCATTTCTTTGCTTCATGAATTCATAAACCCTAACACAGAATTCAAAGGGGGTTTGTATTTATAATATTATATAACTGCCAAGGACTTTAAGCAATAGTCGTGTTTAAACAGGATAATTATATGGGAAATGATTTAGCCTAATACACTTCTATGGCTCTTCATAATGGATTAATGGGAAATGCTATTCAGGAGAGCCTGCTTTGAGATTTGCCAAATGTGAATTTTTAATTTAAAGTGTGTGGGTGTTTCTTTTCTCTTATTGCTTAAATCCCCCATCACATGCCACTGCTTCTTGCTTTCCAGCAGCAACTTTATGCTGTCCAACTTGTGATGAGACAAACTCCAGGAGAATTTTAGGTATTCAGAATACTTTCCAAGCCTGAACACATCTAGAACACCAAGAACTACAAATGAACTAAATAAACTCCTGCAATGTGGCATTTTAAATTATTGCAAATAGCACTGGTACAGGAGAAGGGGATCAGACCGTTTCTCATTCAGCCTTATACTTTGTGGCAAAGTCTCCCAAATGCTGTCACTGTATTAGTTATTTTTTTCCTCTTTATAATACTCATCAATCCTATCCCACTTGCACCCAGCATGTTCACATTCCATTGCAGCTCATAGCTGAACAGGCTTGTCGGTATGCAGTTTCTGAAGACTTTGAAAGTGTGAACTGACTGTTTAGCAAGACATAAGTGGTGTGCCAAGAGCCTGAAGCATCAGCTCTGAAAGTACAAGCTGCTTCAGTGATTGCATGCAGATTCCCAGATGCTGTGTCTATGTTACTACCTAGAGCAGCCCTCAGGGTAGCCTCAAGGCCAGCAGAGCTGCCCATCTACGTTGTTTGCTTCTTGAATCACCCCAAAGGCTATCTCTGGGGCAAACCTGTTGGTATTCCTGGATGGTAATGGGAATTTGCAATGTACCCAATCCATAGGCAATAACATTTGTATGTAGCCTTTAGCTATTCTATTTGCCATTTCAGTGACATCAAGTAGGGAAAAAAGAAAATAGTCTGGAGATTATTCCTTGAATGTGCCCTCAGGTTCTTCCTAAGAGGACTCAAAATGTTTGCTGTCTTAAGGGCAAAAGGGATTTCTGGCAGCCTTAGTTTAGGTTGCAGACAAAAGATATACTGGATGCCAAAGATGTACAACACCCTCTCATTCACAGCAAATCTGAAGTCTTCACGTTAGGTACAGTATGGAGGTATCCACAGAGCAGATGCTTCTGAAGGAGTGAAATGTTTCTCTACTGTTTAAAGAACTTATTGTTTTGAAAAGCATGGTCACGTGATCCAAAGACTGAGTTGTTCTCAATCCATTGATTATGCATATATTCCTGGCCTGATAAACCATAGTGCACAAGTTAACTTCAACCTTTAACAACTTTTGAAACATGATGAGGGTAGCCTAAGCTCATACGTTTTATTTCACAAGTAGGATAAGATAGGAGCATGCATGGATGCCTACTGCAGCTCATACAATTCATTAAAGTATAGTAACTTGTTTGAATTGCTTGCTCACACATGGAGTTACCAGAGCAAGGAACATATTCGCAGCAGCTGGGCACTCCGCTTTTGTTTTTGCCTCTCTCTACCCTGAAGTGATACCCCCGGTAGTCACTTTTCTCCCTGTGTCTCCCTGGATCTTCTCTCACAAGAGAAAAGCAATGGGATTACAGTACCCTGTTTCCTCTGGAAAGCAGGCAGGGGTCAGAAATGCACATGAGCTTGGAATAAAAAACAGGGAGCTGGAAGTGCAGTCTATGCAGTCATGCCGTTTAAGGCAACAGCTAGTTTGAAAAGACAAATCCATGAAGTTGATCACCACGCTGGTTCCCTTCTTCCCTCCCTTGTCCTACTTTTCCCTATGATAAGCATCATGGTAGAAGAGGGCTCTGAATTCAAACAAGACATAATTTCAAGAGAAAGCCTTCAGGTTGGGCCTTTTGGAAAAAGCATCCAAAATATCCAGAGCTCAAAACCAATAATTCATAATACTCCAGAATAAGAAGAAAACATATTCTTTAATGAAAGGTGATTTTGGAGCACGTCTCCACCAAAGAGAACATTCTGTGGTGAGTTTGCAATATGAGACAATAGCAGACTGCTTTGTTTGTTTTTTTTCTGAGTTCATCACATCCGGAATCCATACTGTTCCACACAATTCATGTTTGATTATCAGCACCATTGGATTTTTTAAGTTTTTTTCCAAGTGTAAATCATAGAGGATCAAATATCAAGACATGGTTCTTTAGAAAATATTGAACTTTTCCTTCCTGGACCACAGAAGCCTGCCTTAAAGTATTGTACCTTGAAAAAAAATATGTGAGGGAATACAACTACATTACAATAATTTTAAAATGTAGTGATCCTAGAAAATGTAGTCCCAAAAGTCCTAAAAGCTTTAGTCTGGAAATTCTTCAAATCATTTTTATTGGTTTTAATGAGTCTTGAAAAAATGGAGAATTTCAGTTGTTGAAAAAATATTGGAAACAACATTAATTAAATAGTGGGGACAGTCTGATGTCAAGCTCAAGGAATTTCATGATATGATTAATCTGGGTCTCTGCTAAAAAATATTTAGAGACTAAAATTACCATCTACTGTGCCAGTTCTGGCAGGTTTAAATATCATCCAAGATATTTGCTGTCCATTTTCTAAGCAACGTAAGTCTGGTTAATAAAGGCCACGATTGTGGTGTAGAATATTTCAGCAGCTCTACAGTATCTGGCCTAGCGCAAAATGGCACTTTATTTAAACTTACAGTATTTGAAATTAGCAGGGTATAAATAATATATCTTTAAAATGACTTATTGAAGGATCTAAAGCTGCAGGTGTTACAAGGGAGCTATTACAAGGGAGCTGTTACAAGGGAGCGGACTTTGGCCTGCTCAGGACACTGGTTGAGAGGGTCCCTTGGGAGACAGTCCTGAAGGGCAAAGGGGTCCAGGAAGGCTGGACGTTCTTCAAGAAGGAAGTCTTAAGGCGCAGGAGCGGGCTGTCCCCATGTGCTGTAAGAAGAACGGGCGGGGAAGACGACCGGCCTGGCTGAATGGGGAACTCTGGCTGGGACTCAGGAAAAAAGGGAGAGTTTATCACCTTTGAAAGAAGGGGCAGGCAACTCAAGAAGAGTACAGGGTTCTCGTTAGGTCGTGCAGAGAGGAAATTAGAAAGGCAAAAGCCCAGCTAGAACTCAACCTGGCCACTGTCGTGAGAGACAACAAAAAATGCTTTTACAACTATATTAATGACAAAAAGAGAGCCAAGGAGAATCTCCATCCTCTATTGGATGTGGGGGGGAACGTTGCCACTGAGGATGAGGATAAGGCTGAGGTACTCAACGTCTTCTTTGCCTCAGTCTTTAATAGTCAGAGCAGTTATGTTCAGGGTACTCAGCCCCCTGAGCTGGAAGACAGGGACGGCGAGCAGGATAAATCCCCCATAATCCAAGAGGAGGAAGTTAACGACCTGCTACGTCACCTGGACGTTCACAAGTCTATGAGGCCTGATGGGATCCACCCGAGGGTACTGAGGGAGCTGGCGGAGGAGCTTGCCGAGCCACTCTCCATCATTTACCAGCAGTCCTGGTTAACTGGGGAGGTCCCGGACGACTGGAGGCTCGCCAATGTGGCACCCATCTACAAGAAGGGCCGGAAGGAGGATCCGGGGAACTACAGGCCGGTCAGCCTGACCTCGGTGCCGGGGAAGATCATGGAGCGGTTCGTTTTGAGGGCACTCACGAGCCATGTCCGGGACAACCAGGGGATCAGGCCCAGCCAGCACGGGTTCATGGAAGGCAGGTCCTGCTTGACCAACCTGATCTCCTTCTATGACCAGGTGACCCGCGTAGCGGACGAGGGAAAGGCTGTGGATGTTGTCTGCCTGGACTTCAGTAAAGCCTTTGACACTGTCTCCCACGGCATTCTCCTAGAGAAACTGGCGGCTCACGGCCTAGACAGGTACACTCTTCACTGGGTAAAAAACTGGCTGGACGGCCGAGCCCAGAGAGTTGTGGTGAACGGAGTTAAATCCAGTTGGCGGCCGGTCACGAGCGGTGTTCCCCAGGGCTCAGTACTGGGGCCGGTCCTGTTCAATACCTTTATCAATGATCTGGATGAGGGGATCGAGTGCTCCCTCAGTAAGTTTGCAGACGACACCAAGCTGGGCAGGAGTGTTGATCTGCTCGAGGGTAGGAAGGCTCTGCAGAGGGACCTGGACAGGCTGGATCAATGGGCTGAGGCCAACTGTATGAGGTTCAACAAGGCCAAGTGCCAGGTCCTGTACTTCGGCCACAACAACCCCATGCAACGCTACAGGCTTGGGGAAGAGTGGCTGCAAAACTGCCCAGAGGAAAAGGACCTGGGGGTGCTGGTTGACAGCCGGCTGAACATGAGCCAGCAGTGTGCTCAGGTGGCCAAGAAGGCCAACAGCATCCTGGTTTGTATTAGAAATAGTGTGGCCAGCAGGAGCAGGGAGGTGATCGTACCGCTGTACTCGGCACTGGTGAGGCCGCACCTCGAAACCTGTGTTCAGTTTTGGGCCCCTCACTACAAGAAGTACATGGAGGTGTGGGATTGTGTCCAGAGAAGGGCAACGAAGCTGGTGAAGGGCCTGGAGCACAAGTCTTATGAGGAGCAGCTGAGGGAACTGGGGTTGTTTAGTCTGGAGAAGAGGAGGCTGAGGGGAGATCTCATCGTGCTCTACAACTACCTGAAAGGAGGTTGTAGCGAGGTGGGTGTTGGTCTCTTCTGCCAAGTAACTAGTGATAGGACGAGAGGAAATGGCCTCAAGTTGCGCCAAGGGAGGTTTAGACTGGACATTAGGAGAAATTTCTTCACTGACAGAGTGGTCAGGCCTTGGAACAGGCTGCCCAGGGAAGTGGTTGAGTCACCATCCCTGGAGGTATTTAAAAGACATGTAGATGAGGCGCTTAGGGACATGGTGTAGTGGGCATGGTGGTGTTGGGTTAACGGTTGGACTCGATGATCTTAGAGGTCTTTTCCAACCTTAATGATTCTGTGATTCTAAGATTCTATGATTGTCGTGGTTTAACCTGGCAGGCAGCCAAATACCACACAGCCGCTCACTCACTCCCCCCACCCAGTTAAGTGCCCTCTATTATATTCAATCAATCTTTTTTATAAATAATCTAGACAATGATACTGAAATCATTATGGTCAAATGTATAGATAACAGATTGCAGGTTCAATAAATAATGAGGTGCAACACAGCTACAAGAGTGCTTAAAGCTCTTGAAGAAATGGTTACTTCCCTTTCTATTAAAAAGTGCTCTGCTAGGTATCTGGGAGCAAATAAAAGAGTCTATATTTACACAACTGGATGTTTAGCCTTGAAAAGGAGTGAGTCAAAGAAGGATTTAGTTATTATGCTCTCATTATGTAATCTTAGTGCAATGCTCGTAAAATTTGCCACAGAAAATCCTACAAAAGTGAAATTATCTTGCTCCACGTTGTCAGTAAATCTTCTGGTAGAATACCATGTACTCTTATGGTATCCACTCCTCAACAAATCATAAGCAAAAATTTAAAGTAGTTCTAAAATTATCCAGAGAGCTGTGAGAAAGACTTTGGCTGCATAGCTTAATAAGCTAATACAGTAATTTATGAGAAAAAATGTTGAAGAAGTTGACTGGATCAAAGACTGGGAGTGCTTAAATATGGTGCTGGAAAGAATAAGGCTTTCGACACTACTGAGAAAGGAATTAAAAGTCAGTAGTTGGAAAGGGATTTTAGAAAATTCAACTTTAAATAAGACAAAAATTCCTAGTAGTGGTGATAATTAATGCTTTTACAGCTTATCAGTGAAGATTGTAGCTTCAATATGGCTTGGAATCACTGAAGTAAAACCTGTGTATATTGTTAAATAGATCCTGTGACCCAGGTTTGAGAGGCATTCTTCAGCCCACAAGAGATGACAAAAGCAGAAGCACTGCTCTTTTCAGCTCTAAAGGGTTCAAATATGAGCATTAATTCTTCCTCTTCCTCCTCTACCTCAGTTAATTTCCATTTTGAGTGAACTCTCCAAGTACATTTAATACTTCCATCATCATACATAAGGCAAACGGCTTTAATAAAATCTCTTGCTTTGTGTCTTCTCTGATTGTGTAATTTGGCTTCTGATTTTATGAGGGTTTTTATTTGGGTGGGTCTTAATATAGTTGAAGATGTCCTGATTGTAAATGACCAGTTAAGTCTGTATTTGGCTCATTTAATTGCCTCTTTGATGGCCTCACTAATCACACCTGACTACTTTCACAAGCAGTGGCTATGTCCAAGAAGTGACCAATTCTATTTCATTTACTTCTGTGTAATTTCTTTGTCATCATCACATCACTGACAAAGTAACTGCACAGCTGGTGTTAGCTGGATCTGTTCTGGTCACCTTTCTGCCTTATCTCTGAGCCCAGACACTGGTAAATGGCTGAGGATTTCATGTCCAAAGGGACAAAAGGTGTTCTATCCCCAGTGTTTTATACTGCTGGTCCCTCTACTCCCATATTCAGATTCAAAATCCCATTCACTTTGAACTCAAGGACAGAAATTTATTTCTTCAATTGACCTCATGCAAATAAAATTCAGAAATATTCTATTAAGGTGTATAGCTAGAAGATATGTATCATGTAAGCAAAAACACATTAGAACTTCAGACATTTTAACTAGACATATTTGCAACTGCACTTGCTTTTGCAATTGTCCTGACACTTTGCTTATAGTTACCACTCAAACATGGTTTCCCTCAAGGTTTGAAGACTACCAGGGCTGAATTTCAAACCAAAGTATATGTGTGGCCCTGATACACTCAGTATTAATAAGGTGATTATTTTGCTCTGAAAGAAATGTATACAGTAGCCAAAGCCCTTAAACTGCTCCTTAGCTTACTATTTCATTAATATATAATGTGACAAGACCAGTATTCAAATATAAACAAATTAATTATGTATGTAAATGAACTTCTAATTTAGTTATCCTGAAATACAGCAAGGTTAACAGAATTACACTGAAGCTATTACAACTGAGATGAAAATAAGATGCATTTTCATGTTACTGGTTTAGAGACTGAGTATGAACAGTATTCAAATGGCTTTTCAACTTGATTCATTTGCAGAGAATGTGTTCAAAGTAATACCATAAAATGTGCTTGCTCTCTCTCTCTAGGCTTCATACATCTGCTTTATGGTTTGCTTTAATAACAAACATTTTTATTGTTTAGGTGTGTAATAAATACGACAGACTACATCCTGCAGCCTGCAAGGTATGAGGAGGAATAGGCTCTGTATGAACAGAGGAGGTAGCCTGTATAAGACTAGGATGCTGGGACTCATCTGTCTTCAAATATGGCTTGTTTCCCTGTGACAATCAATAGATAATTTGCCCTAGGGACAAGTATTCATTTATGGACAACGTCCAAGTTTGTATCATAGGACTCATCTCACTTGATTCGTTTCTTTGCCAGTGCTAACAAAATTCTATTACTTTGGTAAGATCAGATACATTTGTGGCCTACATCACGTCAAAAGCTGAATTTCTGTTCCTACAAGGGTGTTAGAGGAAAGCCTAGGTTAGGCTAAATATATGACCCATACTATGAAAAATATTATTTTCTTAACTGGAGTGTTTTAAGATCTTTAATGTACCCACGTCTACATAATGACTTGAATAAACAGAGTGTATTGGGTTTACGTGACAAGGTTTTGGTAGCAGGATAAGTTGCAGGGGTGGCTTCTGTGAGAAGACACCAGAAACTGCCCCCGTGTCAGACAGAGCCAGTTCCAGCTGGCTCCAAGACAGACCCACTGCTGGCTAAAGCTGAGCCCATCGGCAACATTGGTAGCGCTTCTGTGATAACATATTTAAGAAAGGGTAAAATATGTTGCACAGCAGCTGGGAGAGAGGAGTGAGAATATGTGAGAGAAACAACCCTGCAGACACCAAGGTCAGTGAAGAAGGAGGGGAGGAGGTGCTCCAGGCACCGGAGCAGAGATTCCCTTGCAGCCTGTGGTGAAGACCATGGTGATGCAGGTTGTCCCCCTGCAGCCCATGGAAGCCCACAGTGGAGCAGATATCCACCCTGCAGCCCGTGGAGGACCCCACACTGGAGCAGACGGATGCATCCAGAGGAGGCTGTGACTCCATGGAGAGCCCATGTTAGAGCACGTTCCTGGCAGGACCTGTGGCCCATGGAGAGGAGTCCATGAAGTAGCAGGTTTTCTGGCAGGACCTGTGGCCTGTGGGGGATCCACGCTGGAGCATTCTCCTCCTGAAGGACTGTACCCTGTGTAAAGGACCCATGCTGGAGCAGTTCTTGAAGAAGGACCAATGTTGGAGCAGTTCATGAAGGCCATGTATCCCGTGGGAGAGACCCCATGCTGGAGCAAGGGAAAAGCATGAGGAGGAAGGAGCAGAAAAGACAAAGTGTTATGAATTGACCGCAACCCCTGTTGCCCATCCCCCTGTGCTGCTCAGGGGGAGGAGGTAGAAGAGTTAGGAATGAAGTTGAGTCCAGGAAGAAGGGAGGGGTGGGGGGGAGGTGTTTTTAGTTTTGTTCTTATTTTCTCACTATCCTACTCTGTTTACAAATAATTGGCGATTAAATTCATTTTCCCAAGTCAAGTTTGTTTTGCCCATCTGTTCTACCCGTGACAGTAATTGGTATCTCAACCCATGGTCTTATCATTGTATTTTCTCCCTCTGTCCTTTTGATGGAGGAGGAGTGAGAGAGCAGTTTGGTGGGCACCTGGTGGCCAGCCAAGAACAACCTACACACAAAGAAAAGCTCTCTCACTCTCCTTCAGAAAGCCCTTGTCCTTGCATTTTTAGTTACATACACTTATCCAGAGAGTGAAGCACACTTGGCTTTAATGCCCTTCTTACCATAAAGGAAGTTCAGTTTATATGTTTAACTTCCTAGAAGAAAGTCTTGTGTACAACCATATGAACAAACTTGATTCAGAGCACTCAATACTTATCTATTTTATCACTTTCCTCTTACACCAGGGTCCCAGAACAGAATTTGGGATTCACTGAGTGAGAGATAAACCATAAAATGCCTCTATAACCCAATAACTGAAGAACTCAACTACTTTCTGTCTACTCTATTTTACCTAAAGACATTTGGAGATTAGAACTCAGAGCCCTTTTTCCAAGCTGAAGGTTATATTCCTTGAAGTGTTTCATAAAACACCATATTGAGATTCCTAAATATATTTTACCTTTTCAACAGGAAACTTAGGGGCTTTAAATTCCATTCCAAAATATAGGACCGGCATTCATCAAATCAGTTAAGCAGAGGTTAGGAGCCTAGTTTGAAACTGATTTGAGAAAATACCAGCTAACCTACCATGGAGTGTATTTGTATTTATTGCTAATTTAGATATGCTAGAGTGTCCCAATTGATTTGTTTGCCTTTCTAGAAGTGTGCCGATCTGTTGTAGCTGATATTGTGTATCATATCTGCCAGCCCTATGAGAACATGTTGGACAACTGGACATCTGAAAATGGGAGATGAATATTTGTCTGGGAAACTGAATCCTACTTTTCGGATTTGAGAGAGAAATTTCTCCGTGCACATGAATCATAGAATCATTAAGGTTGCAAAAGACGTCTAAGATCATCGAGTCCAAGTTGTATTAGTAGGATTCTAAAGTTATGTCCTTATCTTTGGTAAGCAGTGGATAATTTGGATTACAGTTATGCAAGGTTCTAAGCCCCCAGGAACAGATTTGCTCAAATCATGCCTACCTCATTAAGACTTAAATCAAAAAATGTGTAAACTTTCAGCAGGCCCTTGCTAAATCACTAAGTGTTCCTCATATTTGAAAATCTACCTTTTTATTCACGGTCAGCAAGTTTGCAGATGATACAAAATGGCAAGGAGTGGCTGAAAGACCAAATCTCTGTGCTGCCGTTCAGAAGGACCTCAACGGACTGAAGAAATTGGCCAAGAGGAAATTCATGAAGTTGAATAAAGGGAAATGCCAAGTCCTGTATCTGGAGAGGAACAAATCTACACACCAGAAAATGCTGGAGGCTGACCATCTACAAAGCAGCTTTGCAAAAAAGAATCTAGTGGTCCTGGTGGACAACAATTTGACGATGAACCAGAAGTGTACCAAGACGTCGAAGAAGGGCAACAGCATTCTGGGCAGCAATAAGAAAAGCATTGCCAGCAGGTTGAGGGAGGTGATTCTTCTCCTCTGTTCAGCACTAATGAGCGTGTCCAGCTCTGGGCTCTCCAGCAGAAGAGAGTCATGGACGTAGTGGAGAGAGTCCAGTGCAGGACCACAAGGATGATTAAGGGACTGGAGCACCTTTCATACGAGGAGAGTCTAAGAGAGCTGGGACAGTTCAGTCTGGAGAAGAGAAGGTTTTAGGGCCTGGCAGGAGGGTGCAGATCTTAGCAATGTTTATAAATATCTGATGGGAGGGAATGCAGAAGTGGGAGGCAGATTCTTCTCAGTGATGCCCACTGACAGGACAAGAGGCAAGGGACACAAATTGAAAAACAGAAAATTTCATACAAACATAAGAATAAATCAGTCAAACACTGGAAAAAGTTGCCCAGAGAGGTTGTGGAGTTTGTATCTCTCAAGATATTCAAAACCTGAGAGGACACAGACCTAGGCAACCTGCTCTAGTTGATCCTGCTCTGAGCAAGTGAGTTGGACTCCATGGTGTCCAGAGGCCCTTTCCAACCCTAACTATTCTTTGATTATGTGATCCTGCTATTGCGGTACTTAACAGTGGACTTTTTGAACTGAGTCAAATGAAACCTTAATGCAAAATGAATATTTTCTTATTGCCAGTTGAACTACACTTGATTAGGGAATGCAGTTTACCTTGCTGTTTGATTGGGCATCTATGTTTTGGAACTGTTTCTGTGGGAATTAAGGAAATCTTTCAAGAACTTATGTCATTTAAATCGGACAGGAAAAAATACATAATTTCCTGTAGAGAACAATCTTTCATTGGCAGAGGTTGGACCTCGTGACCTATGAAATACTTCTAAGCTTAATTTGTTATTACATCAGCAATAAAATAACATTTGCTGTAGTAATTTGTTATAACATGGAGTGAGTCTCTGATTCTCTCTTTTTAATACTGAAACATTGTATAAGTACTGAATGTAGCATCCAGTATTCGTACTAGATTTGCATATATAGTACAATTGCTGTTACTGTTATTATGTTTTATATTATAGTTGTCTATGAAAGTTGGGAGGTGTTAATCAACTGAAGAATGCTGGTTTAGCAGACATGAGATAATAAAAGTACAGGGTGATAACAATCATTAGTTTAGAACTAACAAAATCTGTTGTGTGTAATTTACCTGTAACAGTAAGGCTTACAGTAATCGGTCTTGTCATTTTTATCACTGCAAAATATGCTCCTCTTCTCATTATAAAAGCTGCTGTCATAAGGCAGCTTGTAGGTGCCTTAGCTTGATTCATCGAATTCTAGTAAAATTATAGGTGTCATATCCAGGGGAAAAAAAAACAAAATGGGCCAAATAGGATCTTTATGCAACGCTTTTAGAAGGCACAAGTTATTAGTAGAGAAGATATTGGCCCAAAGTTTCTTAGCTGTGAAATAGTTTCAAGCAATTTCATTGCATATCATTAACGACTAAGTTGAATTGTGTCCCGGTTTCGGCTGGGATAGGGTTACATTTCTTCCTAGTGCTGTGTTTTGGATTTAGTCTGAGGAGAATGTTGATAACACACTGGTGTTTTCAGTTGTTGCTAAGTGCCCTCCTAGTCCAAGGACAGCTCCCGTGCCTACTGACTGAGCTAGGTGCACAAGATGGGAGGGAACATAATCAGGACAGCCAGCCCAGCTGGCTAATGGGGTATTCCATACCATGTGACATCATGCTCAGTATATGAAGGGTAGGCGTGATCCAGGAAGTACCGATCGCTACTTGGTTATCGATCAGCGCGGGTGGTGAGCAATTGCATTGTGCATCACTCATTTTGTATATTCTATCATTATTTATTATCATTATTTTCCCTTTTCTGTTCTATTAAACTGTCTTTATCTCAACCCACGAGTTTTTCTCACTCTTACCCTTCCGATTCTCTCCCCGTCCCGCTGAGGGGGGCAGGGGGAGTGAGTGAGCGGCTGCATGGTATTTGGCTGCCTGCCAGGTTAAACCACGACAGTCCCATTTTGGAGCTCATGGATAGGGATCAGGGAATCTCGATTGGTGCGATATTGTTGCCGATGCACTGTTGTGGTAGCGATTGGTACCTGTTGTTCTTCAACCCTCAACAACCCCACAACAGAAGAGTCCTGTGAGAGACCAGGCAAGGTGGACAGCTGTTTAATTTCCTCTGTCTCCAGGGCAGCTATACCAAAAGCCCACCGGTACCCTTTTGGGTCCTTGAAATACCCTCTCCTGAGGTAGTCTATGCCAAGGATGCACGGAGCCTCTGGGCCAGTCACAATGGGGTGCTTCTGCCACTCATTCCCAGTTAGGCTCACTTCGGCCTCCAAAACAGTTAACTCTTGGGATCCCTCTGTCACTCCAGAAATACAGATGGGTTCTGCCCCTTTATAGTTTGATGGCATCAGGGTACACTGTGCACCGGTGTCTACGAGAGCCTTATACTCCTGTGGGTCTGATGTGCCAGGCCATCGAATCCACACAGTCCAGTAAACCCGGTTGTCCCTTTCCTCCACCTGGCCGGAGGCAGGGCCCCTCTAGTTCTGGTCATAGTATCCGGTTCTCACTTCTTGCAAACGTGAGTCAAGAATTCCTTCATTACAATCCAAAGTAAGATCAGCCCTTCTACTCTGTCTGGGGAACTGTTCACTGGAAACTGGACCGTCGTGAGACAGGTTTTTCCTGAAAACTGGAGCAGCATTTTTCCTGAGAGAACCCCCTTGTGTGATTGTTTTTCCTTGCAACTCACGTACACGTGCCTCTAGGGTCAAGGTAGGTTTTCCATCCCACTGCCTCATGTCCCCTCCGTGGTCACGCAGGTAAAACCACAGGGTGCCCCGTGGTGTGTACTTTCGATATCCTCTCTCTTGAGGAGAAAAACGCTGACTCCTAATGGCTGAGATACTGGTCCGTACAGGTAGAGAATAGGACATATCCTCTTTGAGTTGCTGGACCTCCCGGGACAGTTTCTCCACAGCTGAGACAAGGGAGGAGGAGATAGTTTCTTCGAAATCCTGAAGTCTGCTAACTAAGACATCCACCGTTGGTGCTTCTTCCTCTGCCCAGGACAGTACTGCCAATGAACTGACGTACGATGCTGGTGCGCTCCGTACCAACTTCCGCCACATGGGTCGTGTGCACTGGACGTCATCTGGATCTTTGGGCGTTTGGTTGTTGTCCAGGTCACTATAAACCACCTCCAGCACACCTAATTCTCTCAGGTACTGGATACCTCTCTCCATGGTGGTCCACTTGCCTAGGCGATATATAACATCTTCCTTGAAGGGATACCTTTCCTTCACACCTGACAGCAATCGCCTCCAGAGGCTGAGGACCTGTGTCCCTTTTCCAATCGCTTTGTCAATGCCCCCTTCCCTAGCAAGGGATTCCAGCTGTTTGGCTTCCTTCCCCTCTAATTCCAGGCTACTGGCCCCATTATCCCAGCATCGGAGCAGCCAGGTAACAATATGCTCGCCTGGATGACGGCTGAAATCTTTCCGCATATCTCGCAGCTCACTCAGGGATAGGGATCGGGTGGTTTCTGTCTCGTTTATGAGTTCTTCCTCTTCCTCCTCCTCTCCTCGTGATGTCCCTGCTCTTTCATCATCCCTTTCTAAACGACCTGATCTCCGCTTCCAAGATTTCCTCTTCTGTACAGGGGCAACGGATACCAGCGAGGGTTGGTCCTCTGGTTCAGCTGTAGTGCCTGTTGCTGGGGTTTGGGTAGCTGCAGTGCTTGTCATGGGGGTTGGAGTAACTGTAGTGCCTGTTGCTGGAGTTTGAGTGGCTACAGTGCCTGTTGCAGGGGTTGGAGAAGCTACGGTGACTGTTGCCGGGGTTTGAGTAGCCACAGGGGTTGTCGTGGGGGTTGAAGTAGCCGCAGTACCTGTTGTGGGGTTTTGAGTAGCTACCGTGTCTGTTGCCGGGGTTGATCTCCCGCTGCCCACCGCCTCTGAGACTCGCCGCTCCGCCCGCCCCGACGAGGCACTGCCGTTTGCCCTCCCTCTTTTCTTGTTCCTGAGGGTTGATCTCTGGACAGTATTCCTGAATAGTTGTTTAACCCTAAACAAGGCCTGAACCACATTCAGGATACATAGCAATATGATCATGCTTGTTTGAACGTCCCAAGGATATTCAAAATTCTCAGGGAATAGTGTGGACATCTTCGTGAAGAGGATAGAAGAAAAAGGGGTTTCTGACAATATGGAAGGGAAGATGAACAAGTGGGAGAAAGTGTCCCATCCTGTCTCCCCCTTAAATTCATTCTCCGAGGAGAAAAAAGTGCAATTACTAATAATTTCTAAGAGGTAGTTCCCGATGTACAGAAATGACGGCAGTACCGAGTATAGATACCAGGTTAGACTTACAACCAATGATCTTATCACCTCATAAAACAGCAGCAAAATGATAATCTTGGCCCAGTTCCGACTGATGATAAACAGCACAAAAAGGAACACATACTGCAAGCAAGGTATTACATGATCCAACATTGAGAGCCAGCCCCACAACTTTGACAGCCAATACATCAACATTGTGACCAATCAATATAACGAATGCTTATAACAATTTTTCCTTAACACTCTCTGGTCAGATCTATCGTTATCTCAACCCTTCGAGCCCCACGTTGGATGCCAAAAAGGGACTGTCGTGGTTTAACCTGGCAGGCAGCCAAATACCACGCAGCCGCTCATTCACTCCCCCGCCCCCCCAGTGGGACGGGGAGAGAATCAGAAGGGTAAGAGTGAGAAAAACTCGTGGGTTGAGATAAAGACAGTTTAATAGAACAGAAAAGGGAAAATAATGATAATAAATAATGATAGAATATACAAAATGAGTGATGCACAATGCAATTGCTCACCACCCGTGCTGACCGATAACCAAGTAGCGATCGGTACTTCCTGGATCACGCCTACCCTTCATATACTGAGCATGACGTCACATGGTATGGAATACCCCATTAGCCAGCTGGGCTGGCTGTCCTGATTATGTTCCCTCCCATCTTGTGCACCTAGCTCAGTCAGTAGGTACAGGAGCTGTCCTTGGACTAGGAGGGCACTTAGCAACAACTGAAAACATCAGTGTGTTATCAACATTCTCCTCAGACTAAATCCAAAACACAGCACTAGGAAGAAATTTAACCCTATCCCAGCCGAAACCGGGACAAATTGTTAATATCTGAAACGGTAAAGCTAATTCTTGAGGAACATGTGACAGATGGATATGGTAAGATGAGGGTAATGATGTGAAATATGCCCTTTGACAAGTCTTGCATTGTCTTTCATGGCTGAGAGATATTACGATTTTAATTTATCTTTCATTTTTCTCATATCTGCCTGTGATTTTTGGAAACAGCTCTTCCTTTATTTCAGTGCCATACTGGATAAAAGAAGTCAGAAGCTGCTTCCAGGAGGATGAAGTGAAGGCAGCTTATGTGCTGGAGGAACAGTGCCGCCATCAACAAATTACAAAAAATAATGCAAGGTCTACTGCTAATAAAACATTTTAGCCTCAATGATCAAGCCTCACTATTGAATTGGATTACAGATTTGCCATGCTCCGATCACTTAAAGATGTAGTAGTGAAGCAAGAAATTCATTGTTGCAGTAAGATGGAAACACAAGGAAGGAAGTAAAAGAAATTGCCCTTGGGTTCAGAAAAGTGACAAAAGGAAATAGGAAAACAAAATACAATCTGTGTAAGTGTTACAAATTATTTTTTTCTATCCTGGGGTTATTAACCTCCAACACTGACTGTTTGTGACACTTCAGTAATCATCTGAAGGGTGACAGAAATGATAAAAGAGATTAAAATATTCCTATGTACCTACACAAAAAGTGTCTGATAGATCACGAAAGTAAGGGAATGTAACTAGCTGCGTGGGTCAGACACTAGATCTCTTATTTTAAAAAGCAGCAAAATAAACAATTATCTAGTGCTTGTGCTTTTAATTCAGTCAGTACAAGGTATGTTGGTAACTCTTGAAAAGAAACGGCATATTTTGTGTGACTGTTACTCTCGTCACAGAAAACTGATTATAGAATCATAGAATCATACAATCATTTAGGTTGGAAAAGACCTTTAAGATCATCGAGTCCAATTGTAAACTTAACACTGCCAAGTCCCACTAAACCATGTCCCTAAGTGCCACATTTACACAAATACCTCCAGAGATGGTCACTCAACCACTTTCCTGGGCAGCCAGTTCCAATGTTTAATAACCCTTTCAGTTAAGAAATTTTTCCCAATAGCCAATCAACCCCCCCCCCCCCCCCCCCGCCCCAGCGCAACTTGAGGCCATTTTCTCTTGTCTTATCACTTGTTACTTGGGAGAAGAGACCAACACCCACCTCACTAAAACCTCCTTCCAGGTAGTTGTAGAGAGCGATAAGGTCTCCCCTCAGCCTCCTCTTCTCCAGGCTAAACAACCCCTGTTCCCTCAGCCACTCCTCATAAGACTTGTTCTCTAGACCCTTCGCCAGCTTCACTACCCTTCTTTGGACACGCTCCAGCACCTCAATGTCCTTCTTGTAGTGAGGGGCCCAAAACTGAACACAGGATTCCGTGGTCCAGCCTCACCGGTGCTGAGTACAGGGGCACGATCACTTCCCTAATCCTGCTGGCCGTGATTATGAAAACTTATCAATTTTGCCTCATTTCTCTTGTTACTATCATGGGGCAAAAGAATATTCAGGGCATCACTAAATTAATTTCATTCTGAATTATCCTGGCATATCTATAAAATACTTTCTGGTAGCTTGTAAAATACAACCACCAAAATTGGAGAGCAGTGGAAAGATGTTTTCACTGTGAATAGCATGTCGAATCAATTTTTAGTTTGCAAGTTTTTTATATGAAGATTGTTGGGATTTCGATACATTTATTACAAATTAATCATAGAATACTGAGAGAATATTTTTATTCAATGCTTTTGACCAGGGTCATTGAAAAGATTCAGTGTCTGTTCTGTTTAGCTGGCATGGAGATCTGATGACACATTTCAGTCCCTGGAACTGATGCTGGGAACTCATAACCACTTTTCATACAAACATATAATTAACTGATATGGTGTTTCTCTGTACATGCATGTGGAGATCAAACTATTACCTTACCATCTGCTCACAGAAATGCAAAGTGATTTTGAAAGGTCTTGAAAAGAACCTCTAAAGACACTTTCATGACAGAATCCTACCATAGCATGTTATATTGGTTAAACTTGGTTAAACTAAACCTATGGTACCAACTACTGCTAATCCTTATCGGCTGTACCCAAAAAAATATCAATGACACACTGGTTTTGGTCAACAGAAATGGAAGACTAGGTTTAAGTTTTGCTCTGCTCTCCTCATATAATTGACTGCAATCTGTAGGAGGAGTTAATCCTCTGAGAAAAAAAAAAATAATCACACATAAAATATATTCAACATTTCTGGATGAGAAATGTGTTTCTCCAAAGAAAGCTCAAATCATTGATGCACATAACAAGGTTATTAGGCCAATGGGCCTTTATCATTAACTTTACTTACAAAGATCATCAAGAAGAAAATTATATTTGCTGTTTTCAATATGACATCTTCAATAAACATTAATGAGGTAGTGTCACTTCAGCTTCAAGCACAGATGGTTACGTACTTGCTATTAAAGCCTCAGAATAATGGAAACTGAAAAAGATTATTATGTATCAATACTTGAAATACAGCTGAATTGTGCAACATGAAATTGAGCTAAAATTGAGGAGGAACAGTGATGCACAAAATAGTACAAGAAAACTTCACATTTGCTATTAAATCTTGTGATTATTTGCTGTAGTAAAGATCTTTTAATAAACAGGTAAAATTTCAAATAGGTAAATATTTCAACATTCTAGAAATAAAAATCAAAGTTAAAATACATCTAATATCTCATCCAAAAACTATAGTAGCAAATAGTAGAAAATAATTCATAATGTGAAGTCAAGCATGAAAATATTAAGATTTCCTAGAATCAAAAAAGACTGTGTAAAATTCGTTCAATCCCTCATGTATATGTAATTTGAGAGTGATTTTCAACATATGATCAAATATTCTAGTTTCAGGTCTATTATTTCCTAACTTCTCCACACCT